>NC_034410.1:109031389-109272424 GCF_002078875.1 Numida meleagris | reverse complement strand
GGAGGAACCGCCCCTCCCGGGCCACCCCTCGCGAGTTGGGCGCCCCGCAGCCGGCCGCTGCCCATCCCGCTGCAAACGCCGCTCTAGTTGCCGTAACTTTGTGAGACGGAGCCGGGAGGGGTGTCATTCCCAAATGATGCCGTGACTCGCACTTTCTTAACGGGCGTCTGAGGGAAGGTGAGGAGGCACCGTTTTATTCCGCCACCCGAAGAAATGGAATTTTGAGCATTTCCTTCAGCGGGCGAACTCACCGTGCGTTCCCCCGCCTCCCTCCCTCCGCCCCAGCCCCTTCTCCGCAGCCCGGGAGCTCCCTTTAAACCTCAGCGCGGTGCTTCGGTGCCCGCAGCTCCCCCCGGCCGCCCGCTCTCGGCCCTTCTGCCTCCTCTCGCCCCCCGCATACCCCACGCGTGCGGGGAGAGTCGCTGGTGCGCCTCCTTGGCTCGCTCGCTCTTTATTTTTTGCCTGTGGAATACGCTCAAAGCATGCCCTCTCCCTCCCTAAAATAGAGCAGTGAGAGAGTTCAACCTCGTTGCTGGAATACCGTAATGGGAATGTCAATGCGACTGAGATAGGGCACTGTTACATTAAGATAGGTGACTAAACATAGCCCCTTCCAATTCATTAATGAAAGAGAAGGAGTTGCAGGGGCGGCTGAAAATTACGCCTTCTAACCCTTCAATCTGCATGGTCAGTGTGAAGTTGCCTTTTGGAGATAACCTTTCGCTGATATATGTACTTCAGATTTCAAGAGAAGACTACAGCATGTATTGCTGGGTTATTCCGAGGGGGCTAAGCACGCAGAACTCAGCCTTTGGAAGGCGGCGGGCACGCAGAAACCTCATTTTGCTTGTTCTTTTGCATGTTATCACACATTACAAGAGTCTTTAATTACATCATTGCATAATGGTTCTTAAATAATATACGTTTCCTCTGCAATCTCTCTTGCAGTGCTGGAGCTGCACTTTTATTTCTGTTCCTTTTTTAACCCCACATTAATTTCATTCTCATTACGGTCCATATGATCTCCATTGCCTCAGACTTTTAATGCAAATTGCTTCTTTCTCCAGGTATCTTTTAATAATTCACTCAGCACCTATATATAATACAATATATGCACCTAAGCTCCTCTTGTCAGCAGAGAATGTGCTTAATAAAAGAGCTAATTTAGCTGCAAGTTCGTGGCTTACGTATCTCAACAAGTTCCCAAGTTATTCTATTTATAGTTACATCTTCAAGCAAACGGTTTAGTGTGCCTTTTAAGTTACTTTGAGTCTTCGTGACATATGCAGGTCAAAAGATGCTTAAGATTTCTAATGGAGGTTAGGGGGTGATATAGGGTTGCAGTAAGGGTGCAACTCCTGTGCTCCCAGAGCTGAAAGCCTCACCTAAAATATTTGGGGTGGGGGAGAGGAGAATGAATGGAAGCTGTCAGATTCAGGGTGAGAATAATAAGGTGGAGACTGGGGTCCCACGCACTTAAAAGGCAGAAGATGCCTATGAGCAATGCAGCAGATATTTAGGAACAGAGATGGTATCGGGCTGGCTGTGCCCCATGGTAGCTCATCACTGCTCAGCTTGGAGGTAATTACTGCCAGGGCCACTCATCCCTGATGTCCTGCCCTTCCTGCTCCAGATGTGGAGCACTTTTTTTAGCTATATTCACCCTCAGCCACTTCTCTTGAGGACAGAATTTGACCGGAAGAGATCCACCCGCCACACAGAAGGACTTCAGCTCACCCCAGCAGGTTTTAGATCAAACCCATCCATTTGAAGTGTGTTCAGCTTGCCGCGCATTTCATTACAGTGGGGAGGGGTTTGCACTTTCCTCCCTGTATTTCTCTATTCCTCCTCTCTCTGTTTTGTTTGTTTGTTTGCTTGGTTTGTTTCCTCTTCTTGGATTCAACTTTTGTGGCATTTGTGAGAGGACTCGCATCGTCTCTGTTAACTGATACTCTGTTAAATGGAGGCAGATGAACATTTAAACCCAAATTAAACGTTGGGCTGTTGGATACTTCCAGAGGAATGTCTTCTGTTTTGTTTTCTCACATAAGAGATAATAAATGGAAAGGGCCCCACATAACAAGTTAAGTGTTGAAGAAACTGCTTCCAAGAAACAGAACCAAATTTCCTCTTTGTTACACTGGCATAACTCCTATGGAGCTATATCAGGGCCAGAAGAGTTTGTATACACGCAGTGTACAAACCAGCATGCATTCAGCAAGCCAAGGTTGTTGCTAAACCTCAGAAATTATTAATTATGAAATATAATTGAAGGGCAAAAATGCAATCGCAGACATCGATACATATTTCATAAACCAAAGCACAGACACGCTCATTTCTCATGTAAATGCACTCTGAAGCACACTGTATTCTTGCCTTTCTTTTTTCCACCTTTCTTTGAAGAAATTGTTTTTATGAGTGTCACAAGAACTGCTTTAGCCTTCTTCTGAATTGCAACTACTGTTTGCTTTTTTTTTACTCTTCTTTTTTTTCCTTTTTACCCTTAAAATATCAAACCAGTCTTTGTCTACACCAGGAATACATTTTGTTTTTGGTTTTTTTTTGTCTTTCTGCTTTTCATTGCAGACTATTATGGTGTTTTTTTTTTTTCAGATTCTCAACCATGATCTTTTCACAATCTTCCTTAGCTCTATAGCACAGATGGCCCTATGAAAAAATACTCATCCTCTGTAGTCCTCTCATTTCGCCATTGGAATACCTTTATACTTTACCAGCGCAACCAATTTTTGCATGGAGTCATTCCAAACTGTTCCCAAAGCTAGTTTCCTTTGTTTGTTAACTTTTCTACATTTTCTTCTAGCTCCAAATGACTGAAACATTAGAATGATGCCCCTTGGCAGTATTTTGGCACAAAATCCTGCATTTCTTACCTTTCAAACTTTGGAAAGCAGCTTTGGCTGTTCTGTGTCATGAAGGTGATGTGCAGGACTTCAGTGCTCCAGCAGGGCTTGGGGTGGGCCCCCTCTGCAATGAGTGACGTCCTGAGTCATAAGAAGCTTTTTGGTGATCCCTTCAGAAGACCTGGAGTTTCTGCCAGCAGATTTGCTTCCTTTCCTCCTTCCTTCATTCCCCTTTCTCTTCTAGCTACCTTCCCATACCTGCTTTATTTCCCTCCCAAAGGTTCACAGTGCCTTTTTCTGCACTGTGCTGCTCTTCTCTTTCTTGCTGTGCACAATGACAGAGAGCTTGATTAACATCCATTTTCTTCACTCATTCCCTCTGACATAGCCTCAGTCGCAAGTCTTCCATACTTTAAGTATACTCATATACTAAAACAGTGCCCCTCAGGCACATGCGTGCACACAAACATCCGACTCAACTACTTTAGAAACAGCAAGCAAAAGATATTTTACAAAACATTCACAAGTTTCAGATGTTATCAGTAGATTTGTGTTTAGGTTACACAGGTACGAGTAGAAGCTGATATAGAATGTCTCTTCAGTATTTACATACTGCAGTGCTAAATTGCCCTTGAGAGCCCAAACAGTTGCATTCACAACACACACGTGCCAATGGATGCTCTGATAACTTAAACACCTATTGGGAAGGCATTTCCTTTCAATAAAGCCAATGCTTTAGCAAATGAACAAAAGCACAAATCAAAAGTAAATTAGTAAAATATTTACAAAATTAATATTAAATTACCATATATTTTTAAAATGAGTATAAGCAGCTATTGCTTGCTTATGTTACCTTGAGATTACTTTATTTATAGACCTACATGTTGATTCACATGGACAACTTTTTGGACTATAAAATTGCCATTAAAATTGAGAAACGTGCGAATCAAGTATTTTTCATCATGTTAGTTCACTTTTACAATTGCAAAGAATACCCTGAAATGTTCCCTGGTTGGCAAAATTAATTTTTTTACAACATCCTGATAATGCTGTATGTATTTATTTTTGCATAGACCTCTTTTCGGCAACACGTCAGCCAGGAAAATGCTAGCCCACATGCACCTACCTCATAAGATCTGCAAAAGAAGATACTCAATGTAGCAGGGCTCTCAGGTGAACAGCTAACTTTACACTAGACTATAAATCAAGCTTAGTGGGATAATTTATATATTTATGCTTTAGAAATATATTTTCATATTAGACATACTTAAATTTCATGGTGAACTGGGAGCTGTGGCTTCTTGTGTTACATTTATTTCCAGAATGTTTAGGCATTAAATACATGCCAAAACTTTCCACTGCTCATTTAAAACGACAACGAAAAGTCCAAGTTTATGAAGCCAGAATAACTGAGAGCAGCTCTCCCTTGGTGACAGCATACTGACTTTCATGTTTGTATGAAAGAAGAAATGATTTCTTAGATTTTTAAATAATTTGACTGAAGATTTCTTACATTTACATTTATTAATCAGAAATGAGATGTCAGTTACCTTTTATGTTGCTTCATATCATATATTTTAAAACATAACCAAAGATGAATGTCAATGCATAACCAGTGAAGGCAGAAGATACATGGGAAGACCTCATGGGAAGTGAGCCTGCAGCCAAGCTTTGTACGAGGTGTACAGGTCTTTCACTGCCATTCTGCATTCAGTAGCCAACAAGATCCCAAGCAAATCACACACTATTATAAATGGAAAAAGCATTTATGGAATGCCTAGTGGGATATTAAGATGTCCTATTATACTGCATTTAATACACAACTAAGAATTTCCTAAGGTTTGAAGAAGAAAATAAACAGTTCCACTTTTTTCCTCTTTTTGCTTCATCTGTTTAAAATGAATTCATGCCAAACAAAAGAGTTGTAAAAGGAAGATTCAGGCACAGCACAGCACTGCTTAGCACAGAGGAGTTCATGGGCTTTTCAAGACTACAGCTTTTCCTTATGGGGAAGGAATCCAAGAGAACATTTCAGATCAATGTGTGAGCAGAGGATGTTTACATTTGCAAGCAGGTCTATAAATACTAATACTAACAATCCTCCAGGACTCATCCAAGACGTCTAAGGTAACTCAAATGAGCACTTGGAGCGGCCTTTTTTCTTATTTTGACTCTATTTACCCCACTGACAAGCTACAGAATAGATAGATATAATAAAGCTGCTCATATATTCTTAGGAGGAAGGAATCCTTTCTTCAGTATGTACTTGGAATTGCTTGGAGATTAAATGGTTCAATGAGTCAGTCAGAACATGGCTATATATTTTTTTTTCAAATCATTAACAGAAGAAACTGAGACTCATAGGGCTTAAATGGGCAGAAATATGTCAGCTAGATCAATTTAACATATTTATACAAGCACACAGGAGTAGATAAGGAAGAAAGATACAGTTTAATAATGGCCTCTTAACACCTTCAGATTCTGTCATGTTTAAGAGCCTATGCTATGTTTTTAGTCTATATTCTAGCACCCACCTCGTGCTTGAAGCTGTCTCTACAGCGCAAAATTCAATGTTACTGCTTCACTGTAATAACAGGAAGGATAAGAATAATAAAATCCTCCAGCCACTGCCCTCACACAGATCTGTAAGGACAGGAGGCAGCAGGGAGAGGCAGCAGAAGACAAACCCTTCTCTCCACTATAGCCTTGCATCTTCCAGCTGGTTGATTTATCTCACTGCTCCTTCCATAGGTGCCAAATGCCTGGGTCTCTTGCTGACGGAGGAGGTCTCATTTCCACGCTACATCTCTGTTCCTTGCAGAGGCACCACTGCCCAGGGTCTCCATACACAAGTGTGGGTGCTGGCAGCAAAAAGAGCAAGGCATCTGGTCTGTGCAGCAGCAACTGAGTGCACATGAGGTGGCACCTCTGCAACGTCTCTGCCTTTGGCCAGCTCTCTTGTCCCTTGCAGGGGACATGGATTAAGTGACGTGTGTGCCAAACACAGCAGACACCACTGTTTACCATGAGGAAGAGGCAGGTTTGGGGTTTGGCTCTAGTCACTATCTCGATATGCTACGTGGCATGTCTTTGAAGCAAGACTTGATAAAGAAGTTATGGTATTTCAAGCTTTCTTATCAAAGTGTAATCCCCCAGCAATATGTTCTGCAAGCACCTGCAATGCACTTGAAATGAAATGAAGCCCTCTGCTGTGACAGTTTTCCAGCAGTAGAAGGGTAGAGGTGTTTACATGACTCTGGATCCAGGGGATTGAATCCAACACCTTATTTATACACTGTACATTCAGAGGAAATAATTTTCAAGTAAGGACGCCAGCTGCTGAAAGAGGGTATTCACTGCTAGTAATAAAAAACAGATTAGGAAAGCATTATTTACACTTGATAAATCAGAGATGGCATCAAAGAGAGCTAGTATTACAAACTATTAATGAAAGACATAATAATGAAACAAATCACATAATAGATCACAACAAAGTGATTCAGTGTAATGAATACTGATACTAAGTAAGTGAACTGTGCACTCTGGGGATACAATTTCAAATCCCTTCCAGCATGCGTGGTAGCAGTGTAAGCAAAAAGAGCACTTTTTGTAGAAATTGACTCTGTTCCATTGCTCACTCAGATCACATCCACACCTTAACACCAGCTCTCCCTTTGATGACGTATAAAGTAGATAAAAATGAAATTACCTGCCAAGACCTGTTGTATTTGTTTATTACTTTTTGAGACAATGTAACAACTGAAATCTCATGATCTGTGCAGATATCTGACAACATTCCTCATTTCAAAGAATAACGTAAATAAATATTAAACACACTGAAAAGCCAGACAACATATCACAGAGTATAGATTCATTTCATTCTTGTGATTGTAGAAAGTACATTGCAGCTACAAAACATGGTAGTGCCTTAGAGGTGAAACAGGTCTAAAATTCAGATTTTTATACAGATTTTAAATTTTGGAGGTACTAAGGGTGGAGCCTTTGATTAAACAGAGGGACACCCTGTGTAGTTAATACACAGTATGTGTATTCTGATCACAGACATCAAACTTCTGGTGGTGTGCAACTCATACTTTCATTTTAGTCTCATCTTTATTCTAAACTCTTCCTCAGCCAACTTACAACTCTGGCAATGCCAAACCAAACATCAAGCCACTTATAATTCACTTATTATTTTGTGCATTTATTGCTAAATATGTTTCTATTTATGCTGTGTTTTCAAAAATAATTGGGATTTTTTGAAGTAATGACATTTGCACATACAGCACTAGAGAGGCAGACAGATGCCTAAGAATGGGCACTGCAAAAATCAGCAAGCTGAGCAGGGAGCTGCCTAAGCTAGCCAGTGAGCTATTCCAGTGCTAGTGATAAGAGATGATGGAAAAGTCTCTCTTAAGAGACCCTTTGGATCTAAAGGATCTTAGCTGAGGTTCTGGCTCAGCTACAAGATTTTTCAATCAAATGCCAGTGGGAAGCTTACTGCCACAGGGTGAATGCCTGAATAACAAATTCTTTATTCCTCTCTGTTACGTACCTGGTCTTATGGAAAAAAAAAAAGAAGTAACGTGGTAAGGCTGAAGAGTTGTGCAGTTTGCTTGGAAAATGATTTTGAGGAAATACTAGTTTTTATAAATGTTGAAATCAAAACAATTTATCAGTTTAATAAAAATTGGCAGATTTGACCCAAGAGCTAACTTCAACTTACTCACAAATTATTACTGAAATAAAAACGTGTAACTAAATATGTCTACTATTATGTACTATTATGAATGCTCAGCTCAAGTCCACAGAGCCATGTTACAGATTAAAATTTATGTTTTCTAAATTTCAGTCATGCAAAGATTTTGAGCAACTCTGGTAGGATTGGAACACAGTGTTCACATTAGACATGTTTAATTTACTGTGATGTTTTTAATGCATTGTTTTGACATTCCTTCACAGTAATTACAATACCTTCAGAATTATACCATATAAGTAAATCAAACAAGTAGGAATTTGGAGAAGCAGCACACTATGCAAAAATCAGAAAATGAGCAGCTATGGATAAAGTCGCACTACGGTGCTACCATTGCTTCCATCCCCAGCAAGCCACCTACAAGGAAAAAAAAAGTTTAAACTTGTCATACAACCATAGAACCATAGAATCATAGAATGGCTTGGACTGGAATGGACCTTAAAGGTCATCCAGTTCTACTCCACTGCTGCGGGTAGGGTTGCCACTCTCTAGAGTGGGCTGCCCAGAGCCCCATCCAACCTGGCCTTAAATGTCTCCAGGGAGGGGGCATCCACAACAATCTGGGCATCCCGTACCAGTGCCTCACTACCCTCTAAGAATTTCCTCTTAACATCTAATCTAAATCCCCTTTATTTTAGTTTAAAACCGCTCCCCCTTGTCCTATCAGACTACATAAAATGTGGGTCTCTGACTTTTTTATAAAGCTCCCTTTAAGTACTGAAAGGCCACAGTGAGGTCTCCCCGGAGTCTTCTCTCCTCCAGGCTGAAAAACCCCAGCTTCCTCAGCCTTTCTTTGTAGGAGAAGTGCTCCAGCCCTCTACTCTTCTGGACAGAATCCTTATATTCTTCCTATGCCATCCATCTCTTCTTCCACTGCCTGTACATTTCCTTCTTATCCCTCAGTAGGTCAAACTGACATTGACTCAGCCATGCCATTTTCCTTCTTGATTTCTTACATGTGGGGATGGAGAGCTCTTGTACTCTAAGAAAAGTGTCCTTAAAGAGTTGCCAGCTCTGCTCCGTTCTTTTGTCCCTGATCTGTTCCTTTGTCCCTAAGGATAGCTTCCCAGGGTATCTCTCCCACTAATTTCTTAAACAGTCAGAAGTTCACTCTTCTGAAGTTCACGATCTTGACTATACTCTTTGTCAGTCCATAATCCTTGAAATCGTGAACTCAACCAGGGCATGATTGCAACAGCCCAGACTGCCTCCAGTCTTAAGCTATTAAATGGTCTCCTCTGCGTTGGTGAGCAGCAGGTCTAGTAACGCTTCTCTTTTGGATGGTTTGTCTAACATCTGGACCAGGAATTTATCTTCAGTGCACTCCAGGAGTCTCCTGGATTGCTTACAACCCACTGCATTTCTTTCCCAGCAGTCATATGGATGGTCGAAAACTTTCATCAGGATGAGAGCCTGAGAGCCTAGTGCTTCTTGTAGCTAAAGCAAGAAGGTCTCATCAACAAGATCCCCTTGATAAGGCGGCCTGTAGTAGACACCAACCACCAAATGTCCTTTATTGGTCCAAACTCTAATTTTAACTTACAAGCTTTTAGCCTGATCATGGATGTTTCTCAGAGACAGCTCTTTGCAGCCTATCCATTTCTTAACATAGAGGGCAACACCTCTGCCCCTTCTTCCCTACCTGTTTCTTCTAAAAAGCTTGTAGCCCTTGATAGCAGTGTTCCAGTTGTGTGACTCATCCCATCATGTTTCCTTGATAGTGAGTAGGTCATAGATTTCTTATTGCACCACATTTTCCAGCTTTTCCTGGTTGTTTCCCTAGCTGTGTACATCAGTGTATCATAGAATCATAGAATGGCCTGGGTTGAAAAGGAACTCAAAGATCATCTAGTTTCAACCCCCCTGCTGAGTGCAGGGTCCCCAACCACTAGACCAGGCTGCCCAGAGCCACATCCAGTCTGGCCTTGAATGCCTCCAGGGATGGGGCATCCACAATCTCCTTGGGCAACCTGTTCCAGTGTGTCACCACCCTCTGAGTGAAAAACTTCCTCCTAATATCTAACCTAAACTTCTCCTGTCTTAGTTTAAAACCATCCGCCCTTGTCCTATCCCTATCCACCCTCGTAAACAAAAAGTGTAGAGGCACTTCAGCAGAGCTATTGTCCACATTACCTTCCTAGAGGAGTCCTCCTTTATTCCTCTGAGACAATTCACAGGCACTTCCCTGTTGCTTCCTAAAGTGACAATACTCCCTTGTTCTTCTCTGTCACTGAGAAGTACATCCCCTTCCTCTGCTGAATCTAGTTTAAAGTTCTGCTAATCAGTCCAAGCCAGCTTGCTGACCAGAATGTCCTTGCCCCTCCTGGTCAGGGGCTTCTCATCCAGCATCAACATTCCTGGTTCCTTCAGGGTGAGTCTGAGATCTTAGAATCCAAAACCTTGAGTAGGACACAATCCTTGTAGCCAGTCATTCACATGACCCATTTGTCTCCTATTGCCTGTGTCCCAGTCTCCAACTGAGAGGATGGAGAACACCATCTGTGCTCCTGATCCCTTCACCATCTTTCTGAGGGACATAAAGTCCCTTTAGATATTTTGTTCTCTCCTCTTTGCAGCTTTGTCCAATCTGGCTCAAAAGACTAGGAATGGATAGCAGTTCTCCAGCTTTACCAGGGACAGTAGTCTCCCTGTGTTATCATGAATGCAGGCCCCTTGGCAGGCAGCGCACTTCTCTAGAGATTGTACAGATGGCAAATGTGCGTCTCAGCAAGGAACCTCCAATTACTAACACCTATCACCTTTTTTGGTGGTTCTGGTTGGTTGGACTAACTGCTGCATAGGAGCACTTGGGGAGCAAGGGGGAGACTCCTTCTGCTTTGGGCAGAAACAAAGTTTCTGTCTCTCTTGTCCTGCAAGTCAGCCAAATTTACCAGCTTACCTTGCACTTGCAGGGACTTAATACAGGGCTGTCACTCAGTCCATGTCAATGCACAATACCATGCATCAATCTCTTGCTTGGATTCCTGGATAGTACACTGCCTGGTGAGCTCCTCTCACAACATGGTGACTTGCTCAAAAAGTGCACTGCGCTGGGCACACATGCACCTGTGACAAACAATACCCATCTCTGACCTCAGGCCCTATGGGGACTTCCAGGCTCTGGAGATCCCTGCAGCTCAGGGTCTGGACCCGGCCCAGATCCCATTAGCCTCTCTGATGAGAGTTGCTGGCTCCTGGCAGCTCTCTCTGGGGTTCCTCCATGCAGGAATCCCCTTGCACAGCATGATCCTGTTCCAGAACATGCCTTCACTGGAGCTGATTGCTTCCAGTGTATATATACTGTATAGATACAGTATACACAAAACTTATCAAACAAAGAAATAATAGAAGCCTGCTTCTGCACTTTTGGATTAAGAGTTTCAACACTGACTTATACAGGAGTAACCAACAGAAAGAAAAGAGTGATTGTTTTAGTATCCATATGTGCATAGTTTAAAAGGAACTGCGTAAATGCATTTAACAAAGATACGTATATTTAATATCTAGGTTGCTTAACAACAGATGATAAGTAAAATTTTTTCATGGAGTGGTGAAAATTAGGACATTTTAGAGTAAGGAAATATGTTCTGTTTTAGCAACTTATTGTCTATATACTCCATACTTCCAATGTCTCCTGGTTGGCTATGAAAATACAGGGACATACGGTGGGCCTGGTTCTTTCCCCATAACATACCATTGACTACACTAGAAACAGACATGAGCTCAGGTAGACTGGTTAACTGGAACCATGAAGGAAATTATACCCATTTCCAAAGAAATTTCCCAAAGCTTCTTAAAGCCTCTAGCACTTTTGCAAGTGCTTGTGCCAGGCTAGCTGATGTCATTACGACTAAGTAGTGAGAATGGGAGGAATTCCCAGCTGGTGTAGCATTAATGTAGCTCACATCTGAATTTGCACTATTGAACAGCTGGAAAATATATCTGAAACCAAACAGTTCCAGGCTGCAACACAACTAATCTTGGCAGATAAAATGCCAAGTTAGTAAAGCATGCACAGCTCCTTTCATGATTCTCAGTGATGAATATCTTTAAGAATCAGCATTTATACCAGAGTTGTCTTTTTTTCCTTTTTCTCTCTTTTTTTTTCTTTTTTACCTGGTAGGCTTTGACAGGAGAAGCATCTTGTGCGAGCTGGAACAGGGACATGTACTTATATCTTCCTGTATCCCAGGAGTGGCCCATAGCTTCTGGGTCAGTGAACACTCTGCACTGGGTCTCTTAATTTGTTCTAGTGAAATTGTTCTATTTTGAATAAGTATGTATTCATTAAGGTGAGAACTGGACTCTAACCCACCAAGGTTCCGGGTAAGCATCCTATTCGGTAGCCTGTATAGTCAGTCTGTGTCTGTCAATGCCACTTTTATGTTTGAAATGTAAAGAATAGCAGTTCTAGTTGAAGTAACAGAGAAAATCTTTTCTCAAGTACTAACATGTACGTGTGATTCAACAGTGCTTGCTCCAAGTGTGTCTCTTAAATCCCATTGTAATTTTACCTTAAGACTTTCAGTAAAACGGTGGGGAAAAAATCTCTTAAAAAATAGTAGTTGCAAGCTATCTTTATAGAGTCTTGCTCAGACTGATGTGGTCTGAGAATGGTTACAAGACAAAGACTTGGAGAACTTGAAAGGCTGGAGAAATAGACTGGTAGGAACCTCATACAGTTCAACAAGGAAGTGTGCAAAGCACCTGGGGAGGAGCAATCCCACTGACAAATATACTCCAGAAGCTACAGCAATAGAATCATAGAATCACAGAATCATAGAATGGCCTGGATTGAAAAGGACCTCAAAGAACATCTAGTTTCAACCCCCTCTGCCATGGGCAGGGTTGCCAACCACTAGACCAGGCTGCCCAGAGCCACATCCAGCCTGGCCTTGAATGCCTCAAGGGATGGGGCATCCACAACCTCTCTTGGCAACCTATTCCTGTGCGTCACCACCCTCTGAATGAAAAAATTCCTCCTAATATCTAACCTAAACCTCCCCTGTCTTAGTTTAAAATTAATCCCTCTTGCCCTATCACTATCCACCCATGTAAACAATTGTTCCCCCTCCTGTTTATATGCTCCCTTCAAGTATTGGAAAGCCACAATGAGGTCTCCCCGAAGCCTTCTCTTCTCCAAGCTAAACAAGCCAACTTTTCTCCACAGGAGAGATAGGAATTCCATTGGAGTTCCCCCAACCTTTCTCCATAGGAGAGATGCTCCAAACCTATCAAACAGAAATCAGCTTATCAGAAAAGGACCTGTGGGTCTGGTGGAACATGAGACCATAATGTACCCTTGCAAAAAAAATAAAAAATGCTAACAGTATCTTGGGCTGCATTAGGGAGAGTATGCTGGCAGGTTGGAGGAGGTGAGCCTTCACCTCCACTCAGCACTGGTTGGTCAAGATGATCTCCCAAGGTCCCTTCCAACTACTCAGTGATTCTGTGAGATTAACTGAAAATCCCTCATGGATTATTGGACAACTGATATTGTAATCTAAGAAATTTTGCTCATGTTCACTTGCCTAAATTTATGTATCTAGAAGATTAGATAGTACCAGAACATGTTTTTGGAAGAAGATTTATGGAACCTACATGCAAATTTTAGAGCAGTACTGTACAGAGATGTGCTCTGAGATACAGTGTGACATTAATCATTTTGTAAAGCTGGCCCTTGCAAGCTACAGTCCAGGCATTCTCAGGTACTGAGAGTTTGCAGCTACTATAAACAAAAAAAAATGTTGCTTTTTTGGATTCAGGGTTGGATTTGACTTCCATGAATTGTCAAGATTATAGAAACATTTAGAAGCATTAAATTAAATATTCTTGGCTATCATTTTTGTTTTCAGATCACCAGGCAACAACTCGTTTCCTAGATATAGAGAATTTGTAAGTCTTCATACTTGTGTACTCTGAAGATGCATTAAAATGTTATTTTACACTTAGAAAGACATGAATGTGTTTGCTTCTACTGTTTACTCTGAAACGTTTTAAGCTGTGAACTGTATACTCTAGTGGATAGTCACGCCAAGTATACCTTTCAGTTTGATCTCCAACTTCTGAAAGTGCATTGGTTTCAGTTTGACACAAACTGAAGTGGATTTTCCTTTTGCATATTAGAATCTCTTTACATTTAACAACTCTTTATCTAAATAAATTTCTGTATTTAGATTATTACATTTTTTAAAATTCTTTTTTTATCTTAATTGTGTTCTGCTTAGACAGCTGATGGGTCTAATATATCTTAGACCTATATTAAGTAGATATTGAAACAGAAGGATTTTAATGTTGCTTTTGTGAAAGAAGAAAACCCCAACACCTTAAAATCCACTGCTTTTTCTCTAGATTTGTAATCTTTACTGCCACATCCTACCATCTACCCACCATCTCATATTTCTAATTCCATCTCATGTCTGTGTACATATGACACGATAAGCTACATGTGTGCTAGTGAGTATGTAATGGTTCTCCAGACAGCATTTACCTCTTGAAAATGGCATGCTATTATCTTCTTTCAGTAAAAATTGTGCCTCACTCCTCTACAGCCGCCCAGCCTTAATAACTTGGAAAAATATAATGTCTCCCTCTGTATATTTGGACAAAGTGAAATGAGACAAAAGGTTCAAAAGTTACTGAGAATGGACTGACAGAAACACAGCATAGTTTCAAAAATTCTTACTGCTGTAAGAAACCAGAAAAGAAACAACTGAGAGCCTAAAAAGACCAGTTGGGAGTAGTTATTGTGATGAAGACAGCAGCACCCATGGAGTAACACTGAATAGATCTACTGACCTGTTACAGTTGAAGCAATACACCGAATTCCTAGATGCATCCACGATTTCTACTTTTTCCAGAAACCAGCCACTTGCTATGAAAGAAAAAAAATTATATATGTGTGTGTGTATATATATATGTATATAGAACATAACTAAAACACAAATAAAGCATAATGAAGGTTTCCCATTTCATTTCCAAATCTGTGTGGTTCAATACTTTTGAATGTACCCATTATCAATAATAAAACTGAGATGTCAATAATTCAAATGAATACCAAATTGAAACAGTTTTACAGAGGAAGTCTGCTACATTTTTGACAGAAATCATAAAGGAAATTTTTTATTACAGCTTAACTCATTTTTCCACATTGAATGGCAGCAGTATAAGACAAATGAAACAGAGCGCATGGAAATATTGAATACATTCTTGAAATCCCATTGTGCCTTTTTCTATAGTCTGAAATAGAGGTGCAGTCTGACAAAATGGTGTCTGACATGGAAGTGTGTGTGAAGCAAAGGTGTGTCACTGAATTCCTCCGTGCAGAAAAAAACGGCATCCAGTGATATTCATTGATACTTGCTGAATATTTACAGAGACCAAACAGTGGATGTGAGCACAGTGAGGCAGAGGGTGGTGCATTTCAGCAGTGGGGATTGCGACAGTGGGTCACCTCCACTGGTGCAGATTTTTGTGAGTGTGCTGTGCAGGTTCTTGTTCATCACTGGCAAAAATGCAGAGCTAATGGTGATGACTATGTTAAAAAATAGTCTCTTGGAGCTGAGAATTTGCTCTATCAAACAGTGTTATTGTGCTCTTTATATCTGTTGTAGTATGTATATACATTTATATATGTATATATACTGAATGATTCCCATGTTCACATTTCTCAGGTAGTAGTGATTCAGAAGAGCATCTCCATTTAGGCCAACGTTTGTATCTGTTCTAGCTTTAGGAAAGTATTTAATACTGTAGTATAGCCAACTATTTTGTTGTGTGAAAAAAATACCATCATTTTTGTGCTATAGCTTTTTATCTCATGCAATATGATGCTTTTAAAATAAAGTTTTACTATACTGAAATGCAGAGTTTATGCTGATGCCTTTAGCTGTGTTTGCCAATGCAAATACTTAATAACAACATTTAACAATATTGCTAGCAACTGAAAACATTTTGGTATTCTTTGCATATCCTAAAGATTTTGATATTCAAATATTTAGAGAAAGTATCACGTAGGCTATCAACCAAAATAATTTTATTTGTAAGTAAGCTAAAAATATAAAAATATTTTTCATATTGTAACAACTTAGATAAACATAAAGGCTTAGCAACATTTCTCAATTTCCATGGACATTTTCAAACAATTATCTAGTATAACTAGGCCATAAAGGTGCCCAGGTTTTTTATCTTCAATTCACAGGAGTCATTTATTGAAATTGTGAAGTATTTTTGGAACTTCTTTAATGAAATTTTGTGAATGCTTTAATATATCATGGACTCTACTTGGAATATATGACCTTTCATGAAATCTCCATAATTCAGAGTCAAGATTATTAGCAATAAAATTTTACAGTCTCTCAAATTTACACAGCACTTTATAAACAAATATTAAGCTATGTTTGCTCTCTTGAAAAGTTTATAAGCTTATGCTTTACCCTGTATTGACAAAACTCCACTGACCTTACTGAAAACTCCAGGTATGAAGAAATCCAGAAGCAGATAAGAAAGATAAGCAAACACACATAACATTTCAAAGAGGTGTTACCTTTGCGGAAGCTTGTGCAGATTACAGCTGATGTGACAAAGGATATTTGGAGATAATTTCAGAGAAGAAAATAGAGGAAGGAAGAAATAGATTTAACATGAGTTAACACACACCAGCTGTGCTAGGAAGGCAGTATTAACAACTATACTATGTTGATCAAGATGTGGGGAGAAATGGTAATATTGATGTTTTGGGACCCAGGAAATAGAGTTTAAACTGCATTTACTCTACAGACTTCTGTGCAACTCTCAGAGCACGAAAAACCTGCTGATGTAGAATTCTCTGGTGTTAAACTGCATTGTATATAGCTGCTAATAGTAATAAAATGAAAGTCAGCAGGACAATTTTATTTCAATAGATTATATATTTTTTGAATTTTCAGTACCATTACATGGAGAAGGGATATGATTGAGTAGTTAAAAAAATCCTGTTCCAACTTTTGCCTACATCTGCCACTTACAGAATTTTGCTTGGTTCACCCTAGGTATGATAAACTCTTGCCACTTTATAAATAAGGTCTTTTCTTTAAAAACCTAAGTACTTTTCTTTTTTATCAGATAAGTTTAGACTAGAATAGATATTCTACTTGACTAGAATATCTCAATACAATGAGACCTTTTTGACTCAAGCTGTGCACTAACTGGAAATTCTACTCAAATATTTGTATATCTGTAGTTTGTTGTTCTTCTTCATAACATCACTAAGTGTTCAAAATATTACATGCTGTAGTGTCCTATCTTATGTTTTGATAAAATTCAGGCGCTAGATATTGTACGTAATACAGTCTATCTGGAAACAGTTTTTGTCATTGTGGTTTGGGTTGTACTTTGTTTGACCTGATACACAGTGTTTTCCTTATAGTTTAATTTTTACAAGAAGAAAAGCCATGTGTCAAGGCAGTCTTCCGTTATTCAACACTTCTAATAAAATTTTGGCTGAGCAATGACTGAAGTATAAAACCTTCAGAGTTATGTACTAACCAGATCTCTGCTAGAAAAAAAGTCTACATAAACTCAAGGGAAATCTGATAGGAACAGGAGTAGTGTAAGCAAGAGAAGTCAAACTGACCTCGTTTGTATACAGATTTATATTAACTATCTGTAGCAGTAGCATGACTCCAAAGGCCTGTCCAAATGTCAGGCAAGTCTTTAAGCAGAATATTTTTACAAGCTTATAGAACACATATCGTATACTTACCAAATCCTTTTCCATCGTGACCAATTTCAATCGAATGTAGGCTTCCTAACTTTTTAGTCTTAATCTTGAATGTATCAACCTTTAATATTGAAAAACAGTGATTAAAAATAATATACAAAATTTTGGAAACTTATATCTTCATTCAGGTCAGTTTCAAATCTAAATCAAATGTAAAAATATAACTTCAAAATAGATGGCTGAAACCTGCCATGGTTTATTTTCCTTAGCAAAGATTTTTGGAAGAGATTTGCTCCTACTAGGTCTCAGTTTAAACCTGAAAGATTCACTTTTCAAATTCAGTAGGAGAATCAGTATCTGATTTCCATATAACAGAAAAGTATTTTTGCTAAATATCATGAATTCTCAACTGGTCTATAATCTTTTCAGTTTACAATGCAATACAATATATGTTCAAGAATGCAAAAAATAAAGGCTTTTACACAATGTAGCATAATATCTCCCAGATATTTCATTTAAATATTGCCTTGTTTTATATTACAGATTTAAAAAAAGAAAAATAATGAGATCCTTTTTTCATATGGCATTCCCTAAAAATGTCACTGGCTCACATTGACTTAGCTAGATTTCTAATTATCTAACAATGCAGTTTCTGTGTATCTAATCTTTTTTCAAAGAGCAGTGATACCTCCTGTGTACTACCAGACAAGATGCTCTTTTGCTCACTCCTGCCTATAGGTAACTAGCTTTATAATCTTCTCAGTACGAAAAACAATACATGATAAAGATATTTTAGAAGATATCCACAGACATCCTGGCTGAAAAAAACTTGAACCACATTGCAAGTAAAAAGATGTTCTATTGCTGGAAATAATGAAGTAGATCTTCTAAGGAAGATATCGTAATGGAAGTTTTAATTATTCAGTCATTACCTTTCAAGGAATTTAAAGGAGAAAGACATGGGAAATATAATTATTTCTTGCTACGTAAGGGTAACTGTCATTACACTGCATTGCACAGGTGATGAGGAAGTGGAGGAATTCCTTTGCCAAATTAATATGTTTATAAAAACAGGAGAGCATTCTGTTGAGGTACTAGGATGTCTTGCAGAGAATCAGCATTCTTATGGAAATATTTGTATCTGAACTATGAGTCTCTGAATATTCAAAGCATGATGGATATCAACATCAAGTTGGCATGCGTGCTTCCATTTTATCTGGCTATAGGCTTATGCATTCAGCAAGGCTCACTGCATCAGTTTCCATGGCAAAGTAAAATGATGGGATGCAAGAGATTGATATATTCTCAAGCATAATAATCAAAGTTTGTGCAACAGCAAGGAATATTGCACATATGTGCACATGCACAGGCAATGCATGCTGTGCATTTCAGAACAAGGAAACATATAACGGCAGATAAGTGGAATGAATATGAGGACGTGTGTGGGACTATGAGAACAGCAATACAGTCAGCTAGATACAACAGAGTAAAATGTTCCTTGGTTACTCTAGAGAAAAGGCTAAACGTAGAGATAGCTGAGACTATATCTCATGTAATGATGAGAAAACCAGGATAAATGCCTGAACTTTTGTAAAGCTCTTGCACAGATTTTGTATTTACTTTCCCAATCTAGAAATAGATAGAAATCTATATCCTCACCATTCCTTTTTCAAAGGGATCTTGATGTTCCAGTGACTGAGAGAGGTTAAATACTTCAGATCTGTTTTCATTCCCAAATAAAATAATATGCACATTGGCATCAGTTCCTGCTCCCATTTTGTCACCTGTGTATACTTTGATAATATACTCTGTCTGATTTCCTGCTTGACTTCCTTCTTTATTTAAGTCATTTATGCCATTCTTTTCTTTGTCTCCTCCAATAACAAAAGATACCGGGATTTCTCTCTGTATTTCTGGCTTATTTGGATCCACAAAAAATGCTCTGCAAAACAAAACAACATAATTTTTTGTGGTAAGTAAACCATACATTAAATTAAAAACTCTGTGAGTTTATATGCAACAGTTGAAGATGGACTTTCAAAATACTATACACAGACTCACGCACTCCATGACCATAATTTTAATCCAATGCCTGCTCAATGTTTTCAAATATTATGCTATAAAATGATTAGCTTTACATATGATACTTACTCATTCACTTCAAACACATAGATAGGATGATCCTTTACAGATTCTTTCAAATGCAGTTTTTTAATGTCCAGTTTGCAGTCTACAAACAAGCAAATAAAATACAGTTATAATGTCTTACTGCACATCTTGGAATTAGATAGGGTCTGATGATGATATAACAGTCTTTCACACCATATTAAAATATCATTTATTAATTTATTTGTAATAACAATTGTCTGTAAGATCCTGGTAGCATCTCAACATTCCTTATTTTGTTCCTATTTAAAACATCTACTTCGAAACTTAGGAGTAAGCATTTTCTTTGTCTTTGTGATGTAAAAGCTTGATGTCTTCACCACACATGGAAGGGTATGCAGAACAGATTCAGCATGACTCAGGTTCATTAGAAGAGGGAGAGCAGGAATATGTCTGATGTTTCCTCCTCAGTTGACAAGAGTTGGAACTCTGTTCCACATGCAGAACAAATATTTACAGAATGACAAGTACGAAGGAAATTCAACCTTTTGTATATCTCTGCTGTATGAGAAAAACTGCTCTTTGAATTTGCAATTTTGAATTTTCTGCCGGGGGCTAGCTGTGAAGACTACTTGCTTTCTCTTTTCTTGTCTTATTTGTCCATGCAGCGCTCTTCAGCAAACTGCATCCCAATGTCTTCTGCTGTTGTCCAAGTCCCTTTAATTATATCAGTAGGAGTCTAATAGGATCAGGCTCTTGGAGAGGAATTCAGGACATGGTGTAGCACTTATGACCTGCCCAGATAGACCATGGAAACAATCAGAAGCTCAGGGATCTCAAACCATGCATGCAGTGAGGGAAGAGCCATCTGATCCTAAAAACTAGCTCAGATAGTGGAAGCGGCATAAATAAATAAAACCAACACACCATCTGAGCTGACCAGTCCTGCAGGGCACGTCTGAATTCATACACTACAGAGCTTTGGTTCTTGGGGATTTTTTGTTCAAAGTCTCCATACAAACAAGCCAAGAAAACCTCTAGACACAATGTGGATATCTTTCCTCATCCAAAGTGTTTCATCATTTTAAGAAATTCCTTTGGAAGGAATATATTATACATCTCCCCAATCTTCTCTTCATAGCACACACACAGCTGATGAGCCCTGAAGTCCCTCCTTTGTGAATCATGTTTTCCAACTTTGCCTGTCATGTTCTCTGCAGTGCCCTTTGGAAATATGTAATTGCCATATTCAATGATCACCCATCAGACAGACGGTTGCAGTTAACTTTCATGACTAAAACTGCAGGAATTAAATGTAGTGAACACCCAACAGCAGTTTGACAGGGCTATCCCCATCTTTCCCTTCTCCAGTCTCCTCTAGCTTCACATCACAACTTCGCTGAACCCTCCAGAGATTGAGCAGGTCATGCTGTGAACACATCAGAACACACTGACTACCCAATCAGTATGTACATCCTTACTGCCTGAATCTCTCTGATGATTATACACATTTTTCAAATTTGATTGAAAGTGGGTGGTGAGTTTAAAATATTACTGTGAGGAGCCAACAGAAAGGCTAACAAGAGAGAGAAAATACAATTGCATAACCCTTGCTTTTCAGGAAAGCCATTTGAAAATGGTCCACTATAATACATAGTAAGTAACAATTTGCAATTGTATAGCAATTTTCATTAATGGACTTGAAAATATTTTACAGGAATACTTGAAAATATTTATACAAAATATTTCTTTATGGCATGATAGCCATCCTACAGATGAGGCACAGAGGAGTGAAGGTTTTGGCAATTTTAAGAAATTTGGTGGCAAAACTAGTGTTTGCCTAAAAGAGGTAAAAATCCCCTTCATAATAACAAAACTGAACAGCTGGGGAAAACAATAAAAATAACTGTATCACAGAAGGACAACTGAACAATACCAGTTTCTTAAGTGAGTTAGAATTATTTTCTTATACCATGTATTAATAGCAGAATATAATTATTTATCTTAATCTTCTGTTTCTTGTATGTAAAGGAATAGTTTACTTTCTTAATGATTAATGGTACAGGATTCAGAACGAAGGATTTTAATGCATCAAAATGTAAGATTTTTCATCATAAAATATGATTTTTAAAACATTGTAAAAGGAAATTAATCTGGCAACTGTGGCAGTGATTGCATTGCCTTTAACAGAAGGTAAGCTGTGTATTTCACATCACTAACTTTAGAGAGCAACAAAAGTATGTTACCTTTCTTGCTGCTGATTATGAGAACAACTTTGTCCACTTCTCCCAGTTCAACAGCATCCATGATAACAAGAAATGACTAAAATAAAAGGATTCAACATTACAATCTTAAACCATATAGTATTCAGTGTGTAGGAAGATCTGAAAAGAATGTATAGGAAGTACAAGAACAGATTAAAGGTTAAATTTTAGAATAATTTAAGGCAGAGTACCTCACTATCATCTTCCTGCTGGATATTCTGCAATGACCAGAGAAGAGATCTGTCCCCTGTGTCACCATGAGTACCATATATACACGCAGTCATATTCACTACACTTCTGTCAGTCAAAATATTTCTAGAAAATACGGTTAGGTGATACGTAACCACTGCAATATCAAGCAGAAAGAGTCATGTTAATACCATTCCACAACCTTGCCCAGCCATTTTACAACATCGCAACCTGCAGTCAGGTGACATTAAAAATGAAATTGACAATTATAATAAAATTCATTTTTTTCCATATTTTTCCTTAATTTCATCTTTTAACTGTCTTGAATGCTACTGGTTCTAGCAACTTTAAATGAGAGAAAAAGGAAAAATTACCACAGTTATTTACCTGTTTCTTTTAAATGGCAAATGCCTAATAGTTAAATCTTACTGAGTTCCAGACTCAGAAACCACTTTGGGGATCTTTACAAAGACAAAATTTAGCAGGGGAGATAAGCTCTTTGGATTTCATCATCTTAGAGATGAGGAGAGAAGCTTCTTGTATGTGGTTCACAACATCTAAGTTCCTATTTTGAATTTCATTGTAGCAGAGCACATCCTCTGAGTATAGAGTGAGCTCAGGAAGACAAGTCTATCTTTGACAGAAGTTGGCACTCATGAGTTTGGGCAGTTTATGATTTATGCAGTGGTTATAACGTTTACTTAATTGAAGACAAGATAAGAACATCTGAACACCTTTAGAAGTAAATACATTCACAGAGCATCTGTTTATATTAATTTGCATTTTATTCATAGAATCAAATTATGTGACCATTCTGAATCTTTTAATCATTTACCTATCTTCTCCTTTGTATTCCTATAGCCACCTTGGTAGAAGGGGATGAATCTTGGTGTTGCAGAAGGTTTCTGCAGAAAATGGCTAAAAGTTTAGATAGTGAGTATTTGCAGACTACTTGCATCCTTTGGAAGTCAAGAAGACAAAGTACAAGTACAGCAAATAGCAGGATGTTGTTATCAGCTTTCAGACCTAATGATCATCTAAATACTGAGTTCAGTATGAGATCCAGCTCTTGCCTTGATTCCCCAGCATCAGTAATAGGAGAGAGAACAGGCTCTTTATGCACACATACTGTAATTGAGTAAGTGCACGGAAACAAATCCAGACTGCCAAAGAGGTATACAGTTTTATCTGTAAAGTTTAGAAAAAGACCAGGATAGAGCTAAGTTTAAAATGGAAATAAAATATTGATGCTGCCTAAGTAACAATAAATCACGGCATGGTAAGATATTGGCGAAAAGATGAAATACAAGGACTGAATGGTGCTGTTACAAACAAGATGAAGAATGAGGAGAAGGAAAAATACGCTTGCATTGCATTGCATTGCAGAAGAAAGAAATCTGGGTAGTGTTATTTTTGGCTGTACCTCTGATTTTTTAAGAGATCTATTTTTATTATACTTGACCTCTGTTTTGATATGGACTCCCAGATCTCAAACTTGAGATGTGATCCTAGGATGGTATTCGGGAGACTCATTTTGAGGGCCAGTGTTAGGGAGAAACAAGTGGGACTGCTCCATGAGGGAGGATGAGACAGGATCTGAGAGCGACCACAGTTAAGCAGTGCCCTTAGTGTCCAGGGAACATTCCTGCAATGTCTGTACATGGCAGACAGTGCCAGTAACAGTCCCAAACATGGCAAAAGATGAAACAGATCCAGAATTTATCCTGAACTGAGCACAAGGCCATAACATAAGTCCTAAATCCATTCAGGATACAGGGTCAGAGACAGGAATAAAAGTAGGTGTACATCTAGCATAGCTCAGGCATGACTTTAAAATGATTATCCTATGTTCATGTGCAGGAGGAGGTGGCTGGAGGTCCCAGGTGAGTCTGGTCAGGGCAAGTAAGATCTATTATCTTATAATGGCCTTGACAGTCTGCAGCCAACTGTTGAGTTGAACCAGATTGACCAGATTAAAGAGTGGACAGAACTGATAAATTGTACAAAGAGGAGTAATGGAAGGAAACCAACGCAAGGGAAGAGGGCTAAAATGCTTTAAAGATGTCTTTGTTCAGGTAGTGGGATCAAACAATCATGTAAGTGGGCAAATGAGCTTTTATATCTGTAGCGAATGGAATAGACTGGAAGGAGGAAAAATGAATGGAAATCTCTGAAAAGACATTACACTCAATAAAGACAAATTAATTTTATAAATTTCTGATGATTTCATAATCTCTGTATGAATTATGGCTCTATTTTAATTTTGTGGAAATTATATCTGCTATTTTTAAGTAGCAGGATATTTTTTTATTTCACCTTTTCTCTAGTTCATTGTTTTGTCTTAAAAGCTACAGCAGTGCAAAGTTCATTCACCTTCTGTACAACCATGTGAGTGAAGGAGAGAGCATGTTTTCATCTCTGGAGATCACTGAGGTTTAAGCATCTCAAAAGAAGGTACACTACAGAGAAACTATTAATGTATATACTCAGTTGGAGGCCTCTCCCAATTAATGCACCCAAAAGGCACATGTGAGCTGGTACACAGCCAGCTCTCAAGGACTTGCATTGTGTTTAATCAGCTGCATTTTGAAAACTTAAAATTAGCCTTTAGGATATGCTTCACCACAGTCCCAAGTACCGAATAAAAAAAAAGAACAACCAAGAAATGAAATTCTAAGGCACTATAAGAAAGACAGTATACTGAGCTGCATCTGAAATTAAACAGCACACAGCTTTTAGTTAAGGTGATTATGATCAGCTGCTTTTCATTCCAATTAATGCATTACTGGTTTTCTTTCAGCTGAGAAAAAGAAAACCAAGGAGAAAATAAATTAGATTTAGAAATCTGGCAGAGAAGCAGATCTGTTTTGCACAATACATTTCAAGTAGGTTTGTTTCTAAAAGATCGCTTTGAACTCCATGCAGGCCACCTGCTGTGGAGCTGCTTAAGGCACTTGGACATAAAATGGCAAAGATCTGGGGGAATGTGTTTCACATTGTCCTAGTTTTTTTCTTCCTTGTGGTTACAAACTCCTCAATGAAGACTTCTAAAGCACATGTGGAAGGAAACACATGCAACAATGATGAACTTTTAATTTGTTTTCTCTGTTACTTAAGCACATAGATAATATAATACCTATACCTTTTTTTTTTTTTCTTTTTTTTCTTTTTTTACCAGGGAAGTGATTTTTTTCAACCAAGAAGTCAGTGATGGAGCCAGAGTAAGAACCAAGGTTATTAGGGCTCTAGTCTCTCTGCCTATTTATCTTCCATACATCATCTTACTGCCTGTATTTCTGTGTGCATGTACACGTACCTACAATACATCTGCACATGAGAGTGATCTGTCTTTTGCAAGGGGCAGTCATGAGCTCATGCTAATCTGAAGGACCGTTTTGTTTCAAACCTGCTTATAGGAGACAAAAGCCATGACACCCTACTCTGTATCTATACCGTGCAAGTCTTTGCTTCAAGTGAAAATCACAGCTCTAAGCTATATGAAATATGAAATTTAAATTTTCATTTGATTAAAAATAGGAAAAAAAACCCAAAAGAATCCTTTTTAATTCTGTTTGTATGCTTAGAGTTAGACATTTATAAACATCTCACCGTAACTGGGTCGTAAGTCTAGCCCAAACTGTATTGGACTCATCCATTTAACACCTTCTACAGACCACTGAATAAGTCAGAATAATCGACTTATTCTTTACTCATTTGTTTTCAGCATAAAACTCAGATAAAAATTATTTTAATATTAAATATCATTATTGGGTCTATTAAATTGAGAATTGTTCTGTCAAATTGTAGCATTTAATGAGCATCACATTAGAAAAGTATGGAAGATACAGTAATTTTTAGGTGAAAAGATTTCTTTTTTATTGTTTAACAAAGATAACATGAAAGACAATTGTTGAGCTTATTTTAACAGACATAAATATTTGAAGTGCATAAAAGTAATAATAAAGCTTATGTTTATATGTTGTTTTGAGCTGGTTTTCTTTATTTTTATTCTTTCACCAAGAATATTGTTTGGAATGTACAAACAAAAAAAATCACTTAATAGAAAGATATAAAATTAGAAATGCTATAAAAATTATGCTGTTTATGTCAGTAATATGAACAGCTGAGGACTAAACACAGAAGAATAGAAATACGATGCTGCAAGAAAGAAATATATCTTAGCGTTATACTATATAGCTTTTAATAAGGGATCTGTACAAGAAAGTAAGTATTGCATTTCACACTTTATGATACATAGGAATTAAGCTGAGTTGCTAGTATTTTCTTTAACACATTTTAAATTCTTATCCAGACTTTGTGAATCATTAAATAAAGACAATAAAATTTTCTGTTTTGATAAATTGTAATATCAAGACATGTTATCTTCCGGCACCACTCTACTACCTTTATGTATGTTTTTACCTACCAGAAAGTGCTTCTTTTAATGGCCACTCTACAGGGAATTCAATCCATCTGTCTCCATTAAGAGAAAGAGGAAGTGTTTTATTTATAGTGAGACTAAAGGTATCCAGGGTTGATGTGTTCTGCATTTTAAAGTGATGAAGAGACAACTGTGATATGCTGCTTTCCAAACTCTGGAGTCCAAGTCTTACTTTATAAACCATACCCAAATCAGATGGTAAATGTATCTAGGAAGCAAAAAAAAAACTCTATAAGTTAGCATCCAAATGAAGACACACAGATACATGCATAACTAATTTAAAGGAAGAGGGAAAATTTCTCCTAAGGGATCAGCAATATTGTAGCCCCATTAGCATCAGCCCTGATGCAAAAAGTCAACGGGTTCAAAGGCAGCAGAACCAGGCTGACTGTAGGCACTTACAGAAAAATTATCTTTGTACTCCAGGGCCATTCACTGTAATTATTCTATCAAATTCAAATTACATACTGCACTGATTTCTAAATGTAAATACTTAATGTCATGTAAATTGAGATCCATTATTAACTATGACTATTTGTTGACAGAAAAAAAAGAATATACTTGATCAATGTGAACTTGAGAAATCAGAAAAAGAAAAATGAAATCTGGGACGCAATTCAAAATTTCATATATTTTAACAGAATAATATCCACAATATTTGCAGTATATACATTATTATCTCTCTTCATAAGGAAACTTAAAGAAAATGCAAATATACACAAGTCTATATACTATTTTACATCGTATGTTATTTGGTTCTTAGCCTGATGTTCCACTTTGTTTTCCATGGAAACCGGATTTGACTTGCCGTTGCTTCCATAAAAAACCATAACCAACTTGGATATATTTTCTGACAACTTTTCAAAGTCTTTTTTTGTTTCATCTTGATGCTTTGTGAAATAAATCCTCCATCTGCCTTCTGAACAATTAAAATAGGGAAAATAAAATGGGAAAATAATGATTAAAAGGTATTCCTGATTTCATGTTAACCAAAGAACGTGAGATAAAATTCATAAGATGTATCTTCGTGTACATTATTATATAAGCATTATTATATAAGCACTTCATTTGGATGTAGATCAGCTCCCTAATATATTGGTATTTCTCGCTATTACAAAAGGGAAAATCTTGTCACTACCATTAAATATAATGCCATATTATGATGAAAATATTTTCCCATCATTATTTCAAAACTGATGATGGATGCAATCCCGAAAGCTGTACCTGAATTCATTTGCTCTTTTCCTTGAGGATAGGCAGAAGCACTCCTCCTCTCTCGAATTTCTAATTAAACAAAAAGATTGAAGACCAAATTAATAATTTTGTAAAGCACTATCCAAATAATAATGTGTCTGCATTCATGCCTAGTGAGACAATTGACTAAGTATTGTATAATTTAAAGATTTAATAGGAAGTGCACAATGTGATTTTCTACCTAAGTATCATCTACATATCACCCTACTTAATGAAGTGACTCTAGAGTCACCTTTTCACCATGAAATGGTTGTAACCCAAAGATTCAAGTATTTTTCACTTTAAAACATTTATAAAATTTATGCTGCAGACAAATCAGAACTAATGGGATGTTTTTAATGTTCTTTTTCAGGGCTGATATTCCTTCTGTTGGTTTCAGTGGGTCTTATTATAGATCAAAACTACTTGTACACATTAGATGGAGGCCTGAACCAAAGATGGAAAATCTTCTTTCAGCTAGGTTTGAATTTGCCATTTATTATATACAATTAAATAAAACAAACAAACAAACCAACTTTGAAAACTTTCTTCTACCAAATCACAGAATTACTGAAGTACAGAGGTTGGAAGGGACAACCGGAGAACATCTAGTCCAACCTCCTACTAAAGCAGGTTCCCTACAAGAGGTTGCACAGGAAAGTGTCCAGGAGAGTTCTGAATATCTCCAGAGATGAGACTCCACAACCTCTCTCTGGGCAGCCTGTTCATGTGCTCTGTCACCCTCACAGTAAAGAAGTTCTTCCTAATGTTTGTATGGGGCTGTGTTCCAGTTTGTTCCTGTTGCTCCTGGTCCTGTTGCTGGGCACCACCAAAAAGAGCCTGGCCTCATCCACTTGGCATTCTCCATTTAGGTATTTATAAGCACTGATAAGATCCTCTCTCAGTCTTTTCTGCTCCAGCCTGAACAACCCCAGGTCTCTCATCCTTTCCTCATAAGGGAGATGCTCCTAATCATCTCTGTATCCCTCTGCTGGACTGTCTCCCGTAGTTCCCTGTGCGAACTGGATGCAGTACTCTAGATGTGGCCTCACCAGGGCAGAGTAGAGGGGAAGGATCAACTCCCTTGAGCTGCTGATCCAGGATACCATTGAACTTTTTGGCCAAGAGGACACACTGCTAGCTCATGGCCAACCTGTTGCCCACCAGGACACTCAGGCCTGTCTCTGCAGAGCTCCTTTCCAGCAGGTCAGCCTCTAACCTGTACTGATGCATGCGGTTATTCCTCCCCAGTGTAGGACTCTATACTTGCTCTTGTTGAACCTCATCAGGTTTCTCTCCACTCAACTTTCCAGCCTGTCAAGGTTTTGCTGGATGGCAGCACAGCCTTCTGGTGCATTGACCACTTCTTTCTATCATCAGCAAACTCGCTGAGGGTCCATATTATCCTTTCATCCAGGTCACTGATGAAGATGTTGAATACAACCAGACCCAAATCAATGTATTCTTGTAGAAATAGTAAAAAGGTTTTTTTGTTGTTTTAAATTTTGAGTAAGACCGTATTATATAACCTTATATACACTAAATACATATTACATATACACAGTGGGAACACAAGAGGTTGCATCTAAACATTAGGAAACTCTTCTATACTGTGCAGTTGACCAGGCACTGGTACATATGCCCAGAGCAGTAGCTGTCTTTCTCCTCGGAGACTCAGCAGTTGTCTGGACATGGTTCTGGGCAACCCTCTCTGGCTGGTCCCACTTGACATCAGTCCGAAGTATGTTCTGTTTCTGGCAAAAGCTACCCTAAAACTGTGGCACAGATAACTTCTTGGATACAATGGTGACCTTTTCTTCACTGCTTATACATAGTTTGTCCTGCTATTTACCTCACTTTTATTACATCTAACAAGTGGCAGGCAGAAGTATTTGAAGCTTAAAAAAGTGTTTGAAAGTGGTGAAGTAGAAGTAAAACTTGGAAAGGCAGCCTATTCCAAGAGAATAGGCCAAATTTATTGCCATTTACTCCACTGTAAATCTGGGTTAACAATGCAGAAATTCTCCTCTGGCAAATAGCGGTTATTAAAAAGTACTAAAAAAAACAGTGTTCAGACACACTCATTCCCTATATAATGACAATGCTCTACTGTGCAATATTTTAAACCATAACTTGTTTATGGAAGCAAATCACATAGCTGCATTCTGCAGTTTGGAATGAATTTCTTAGCAAATGGTAGTTTGAAGATCATATTAACCTGTGGCATTCAGAGTTACTGAGGCAGATCTTTTCCCATCACGTCTGTCTTTTAGCCATGTTTGAGCCATAAACAATGTTTCTGTCCCAGCAGTTGCTAACTCTTTCACAATAATCTTCTCCAGAAGCCAGTCGGAGCCTTTCCCTTTCTCAACCACTATATCTTGCAGAGTCCCAATATCTACTGCCTCCAACTCGAAAACATCTACCTGGAAAATTCAGAATAAAAAAGACATGACTATGGAAACAGAACCATCAAATTAACAGTGTATTTTGAAATATGAAGGTGAGAGGAAAATCAGGATTATTTTCTTCAGTAATTCAGTAAATACCAACAGAACCAGAGATGGTAAGTTTAAAGATGCAAAGCTCCTGCATCAAGCAGGACTCCATTTGTGGTTCTGCAATTTTTTGCTATAACACCTCTACCTCCCTATATGGATTGATCCATTACTCATGCTCACTTCCTGAGAGATTTTCGTTACCAAATTTTACATTTACAAATTTACAGAGACACTATCTTAAACATTTCTTATTTACAGCAAAATATACCTACCAATCAGGGCACCTTTTTTGAGGAACGAAATGCACGGAATGAGAAGAATTCAGAAAGTGCATATTATTCTCTTCAGAAAGAATGGCAAACTTGGTCCCAGAATTAATATTTGAATATTTGAATTAATATTTGTAGGATTAGTAATAACAAAATTAATTGAACTTAAGTAAAATGCTAGACAAAATTAAGAGTTTAAATTAGTTCTAACATTCTGTGTAGATTAAGAAGTCCACAACATTTTTAAAATATTGAGAACACACTAGTAGGATCCCTAAAGAAAATGGTCGAATGTCATATATTAAATATTTTCACAGTACGTGATTTTGGCAGATTGTGGGTCTTATATCTACTTGTTCAGCTGGAAAGAAGCTTGGCATAGAGACCTTCCATGTGTTTTGCTTTATACACTTATGAAAGACCACTGCATTTCTATAAGGGTTCATAACTTGTAGAATCTAATGTTATTTGCAATGGAATATGTAGTATTATTTGAAGATATAAAGCTGTTTCTTAAGGTGATTGGATGATAGTAACATTAACTGAATCACGAGAAGTCTTTGCAACCTAATTCACTTGGAAGTTGCTTAGCCAGGACAAGATTGCCAACAATCATTATTCAAACGATCGCACAGAGACTAAACAGAGAAAAGCAGACCTCTTGCTCTGTAACAACATATCTATGTTCCCTGGACAGGTGTTCCAGGTAAAGAACTGTTGAAAGATTTGGATCACCAACAGGACCAGCTTGCAAATTTATCACAGCCTCACAGACTGCTTGAAGTTGAGCAGTTGATCTCTGGGTCCATCTGGACCAACCTCTTACTCAAGTAGAGCAGGTTGCTCAGAACCACATCCAAATGGCTTTTGAAGATCTCAAAGGAGACTCCACAGCCTCTCTAGGCAACCTGTTTCAGTGGTCTATCACCCTCATAGCACAGAAATTCTTCCTGTGTTCCAGTCTGTGCCCACTGCCTCTTCTTCTGACACTGGGCACCACTGAGAAAAGCCTGGCTCTATATTCTTCTTCCAGGTACTTATAGGTATTTTTGAGATCCCCGTGAGTGTCCTCTCCTCCATGCCAAACAGTCCCAGATTTCTTAGCTTCTCTGCACAAGAGAGGCACTGCAGTATCTAATCATATTGGTGGCCCTAGATTGAATTCTTTAGAGTATGTCCATGTCTCTCTTGTATCGAGGGGGAGAGCCAGGCAAAACTGGACCCAGTATTCCCAGTATGCAGCTTCACCAGCATTGAGAGTTCACCACTCTTGACCTGCTTGTGATAATTTGCCTAATGCTGCCAAGAATGAGACCCACCATGAGATAAAATATTGAACTTAAAATTGCAGATCACACTGCACACATTTAATGAAAGATCCCCAAGAAACAAAATAATTTCAGACCTTTTTTCGCTTTATCCATTTTTAGTGAGATACCTTTAACTATTTTCCTTATTTTTTTATTAATATATATGCACATGATGTGTGTGTTTGGGAACAATTGCTTTAATAGTTTCCCAAAAATAACTGCCAACCTGTTGTTGAATTACTCAGCAGCTTCTAGACTGAAAAACAGCGTTATCCAAACCTACTACAGTGCATCATCTAACCATCAGGCTGTGTTATTTTGTGGAAGAGGAAAATGAGAACAGCAAGCTGACAGTGATCTTAAGAAAAAAGTGTTAAATAAGCACTTGAATCGCTATACTGCCTTATGATGAGGTTTTCAGCTACTTGGTGAATTTAGATTAGCAAATACAAAAGATGGAAATTAAAGTTTTCAGGATAAGGATGTACTCCAGCAGCAAAGCACATACATTGTAAGGACTGAAATTCTAAGTGGATTGCAGGGCTGCAAGAAAAGACGTTCCTCTTTACATTTTTCATAGTTAAGTCAAAAAAAGTAAAATTAAATGTCAAGACCATAATTATATTTTACTGCCTACTGGATTTATTTGATGACTGAATACCACTAATCTGAACTCTTTATTTACTTTACTTGTGATATAAGCTTGATCACTTCTTTATTCTGTCTTTAACTGTACTGATAAAGATACAGCATTATGCTTGTATAAGCATATAAATGCTTGCTACATTTATTAAATAAATTGTATTAAAATATACAGAGATGGAACACAAGTGAAAACCACAGATTAACTCTGTTAGTAAAGAAGAATTTTAAGTCCCCAAAATCTGAAAATTTATCTTAGAGTATTAATCTCTTCTTGAAAATTGTTATGCTTATATTAATACAAAATATTTATTTTTTTTGAAAACAGATAAAGAAGTTCTTGTCAAACTATAATCCTTGTTAAAATAGAATTATTTTTAAGACAAAACAGTTCTCCACAGGATGACTAATTTAATGACAGTACCATCACCATTTCCAAAAAAATCTGCTGTCAATGATCCACTTTCAGAAAGTAGAGAAGCTTAGGAATGAAGAAATACACACAGAATATTCTGCAGACTTTTAAACTTGCACTGTCTCCAAAAGTAGTCTAGTTGGGTCTGACTTGCACTAAGTTTGACAGTTACTAAGTTCTATTAAAGTAGAAATTTCTTCAGACAGCATCAGCTAGAGAATTTGTATACCATTCTCCCTAGTGTGCATCCATAAGCAGTTAATAACTCAGGTGCAGCATATATTTTGGGTTATTCATGACCTAGATAATCCACCCACAGATAACAGTTTCTACATATTGTTAATATATGAAACATCATTTTTTCCTTGGAAAAGAGGTATATTTTGGCTGAATAAATGTGAAAATTTCAAATTTTGTTTTGCAATAGACATACTACCTCAGCACTTGTCAGCATACAATCTCAGTGTGCCCATTTTAGAGCACGTAAAATCTCAGAAATCTGTGCTAAAATATGCAGAAAATTCAGCCATGTCATAAATTACAAATTGAAAAAACTATTAATTAGACTGCGAATTGTGACAAGTGAGGTTAACACACCTCATAGAAAAGTTTACATTTTGTCTTGGTGTGTACATATACATAATGTATATAATGAGCTTTACTGTAGTCAAGAGACAAAAAGAAAAAAAAAGCAGCAAATATAATCGTCAGAGCTAGATGAATGATTTGCCAAAGATAATTGCCAAATCTATTCCACTTTTCACAAACTATCTGCAAATAGACTTCAATATAATTTTTACTAACTGAATCATTATTAAGAATCTATGTAATACATTTGTGCATTCATTTCAGACCATGGATTACTCACACATCAGAAGAAATATGCAAGATGTTGACAGGTCTTGTAAGTCACAAAATACTTTCTCTCTTACCTGATTTACAAATGAGGACCTTTTAAGTCACTGGAGTCTTAATTCTTTTGCAAAAAGGGAGAGAAGGAGAAAACACAGAAGACAGATAATCCTACAGGATTTAAAAGCTTTTTAAATTTACCTTTGGGAAAAAAAAATGTTAATGCTTGTTTTAGTCACTACTATTAAATTACATCTGAATGGAGAAAAGTCATACTATATATTCATAATAATATATATTTCTAATTCAGATGGTCTTACATGGAATTTGCGCAGAATAATCTTAAAACTATTCGTGTGTACAGCCCACTAAATGTTCTTAACTAACACTTTCCAGAGAAAGATTTCTCCAAGACTGAGAAGCTGAGGCAGGCACCATGAGAGCCTGCATCATATACCTTTTATCACCCAGGAGAGCTCATCTTCCAAAACCAGAATTGACACTTTTTGTATTTTTCAGGTAGTAAAAGAAACATTGAAAAATTCCTTAGAAACAATCACGCTAGCAACACTTCCAAACTACTGAAAATTTAATTGTTGTTAACTTCCTTTCAGATTGTCTTTGAATGTTTCTTTTCATCCCTGGACCTATGTTCTGAACATTTCCTTGTAATCTATAATCCAGTTTGGCTTTATTCAGTGTTCTTCAGTGTCAGTGCTAGCAACACATCAGCCTGTAGCAGTTGCAACAGCTCTTGTAACAGAAGAAACATTAGAACAAACACTATGCAATATTTACCTTTAAAAATGTCAATCATTTTATAGGCTCAGTATTGAGAGCTGATGGTTGGTTAACGACGATATTCCCAGCAGAACTGAAAATGGCGAGTCAAGACACACCATATGCTTAATTTCATCAACCTTTATGCACAAGTGATTTGCCATACTGCTAATGTTACATCATTTTAACAGGCTTTTATTGGTAAAGAAGTTACTGTCTAGATAAAGAACCATTTCCATTAAGCTTAGAAAACTTATTGATTTTCTGCCTGATTATTTTGATCTCCCTTGTTAATCTGGAGAAATTCCACTGAAGTCAAAACAGTTTCAGAACTGAGAGGCAAAATAAAAGCCCCAATAACACTGAACCTGAATCAGAAAGAGCACCTGAAAAGTGTCTGAACATTCCTGTAGAAGAAAAGAAAGAGAAAAATGTATTTTGCTGATACATCACTTTTCAGACTCAGGTTACATGTCCTCTTCCAGCTATGCTGAACTGAACTGCACCATCCTGTCCCAAATGTCTGCTTATTCCTATCTCCTCTTAAATGGAGATGATCACCAGCTTAGCTGTGCCACCATAACCACAAAATCAGCTTGTCTACAGCCAAATTTTATCAACATAGATCAAATAGAAAAGCCCAAACCATTACTAACATTCATTGTTTAAACTAAAAAATGTTTGAATGCACGTCACTATACCTGCAGACTTAAGGGATGGAAACATTGGCTAAACAGTAGCAATAGCAAGCACTGATTGCAGTAAGCTTTCTGAAAAAATAAACAATACATCTAACTGTGACCTCAGCATCTTGCAATCTCTGTTCTTTGCAATTGTAAAAAGCCAAACCTGAACTTACTCCTAAATTCAATCATTTTTGCAGGCAATTTTTTTCCTTTATGCAAAATTCTCATCTGGAAATTCATTAAAAAACTTTACATGAAAAAAAATGAAATGTTCAAATTACAGAGAATGCATAATCTGAGGTTTCTGATACCCTAGAATTATCATGATTTATCCATTTTCAAAAAGATCAGTTAAAAGTAAATGAAAGAAGTAGTAAAAATAAATAAATAAGTAGGTAGATAGAGAACAGAAGGACTGATAAATAGATAAAAATAACCACACAAAAATTGACCTTATGTTAATTCGGTTACTATATCTGAAACAAAATCTTCTTGAAACAGTATCAGTATGCATAGAACAGCAACAGGAATAAGGAAAAATAGTATAATAATCAGCAGATATAACAATTCAACTAAGTTGTAAAAGGCATTTCATCCAGAATACCAGTAAAACAAGCTTAATAAAATGCAACATGATTGCTACAGAGAGCTGTGTTATCAGCTATATCTTGATTTGTAAACATATATCATTTCACACAAAAGAAATAATAATAATAAAAAAAACACACATACAAAATTTAATACAAATTCAAACCCATCAGGATCTGATGCAGCCTGATTTTTGGACTCAGTAACAGTCCAGGTTTGAGATCTCATTTGACAAGTAAAGAAAATAGAGTTAATATGATTTTCTTCAGCCTTATGAACCCATTTGATTGTATAATGTTTTGATTAAGACAGCATAACCAAAATTCAGATGACTCAAGCTGGGTGGGCTCAAGCTGACTGATAAAGGGAAAAAAGAGTGTCTAACTTGGTAAGTCTGCAACTGCAGCTGTAAGTGGAGAGCATTTTCAAGCAGATTTTGAAGAGAGGCAAGATCATAAGCCTGTGCTTTTTAATGTTTTTATGAGTTAGCTGCAGGAAAACAAGATTTTAGAGAAGATGTAAAAACAATTGCTAATTATGACACTTGAAGAAGGAGGGTGTTAAACTAAAGAGTCCTATGAAAAGATTTGTGGGAGTTAATAAATCACTGGAAAGCCTACCTTTCAGTGACTTAAGTATATAAATGACTAATCTATTTAAGTTGTCAAAAACAAGTACAGAGATTTTATTATTGTCCTAAATACTGTCATAGATGGCAGAAATTTGCTGCAAGAGGGCTTTCCAAGCTGAGTCAAAAGTGCATCAAAATTCAGTGCTTAAGAAGTTAAAGACTGACTGATTTAGACACAAGATACTGTGAATCTTTAAAAAAAAAAGATGTCTAAGCTCTGAAACAACTTTTCTACTAGACAAGCCATCAGAAGCTGTTAAATCTGAAAATTTGAATTAGATATGTTTTTAAACCATTAACTTTCAATAAAGTTAATTTAGTTCGTGCTGCACTGAGTAAAAGTGGCCAAATACATTGATCGCAGAAAAATGCAGGCTTATACTGGCAGTAACTCTTCTGAAATTTATGATAAATCAAGCTAATAGTCAGTTGCATTTTATTTTAAAATTATCTTTTTTACTAAATAAAAATTAAATAAATGCTACGTAGAACTCATCCACCTAATTTTGTCTATCTAAAAAACAAATCTATGTAAGCCAATTTGTTAATTTCAGTGTTATTTAGAGAAAGCATCAGGCACCACCCAAGGATATTTCATTTAATTTTTAAGATAAATATCAAAAAAAAAAATTAAGAAGGTTGCCACCTCCTAGAAACTCTTGAGTTCCTCCATTTCTGCAGAAGAAACTCAAATCATCATGTTAGAACAAATGTGCACATAAATGTGCAGGGAACAAAAGCTGTGATGATGGATTTCATTTTAAGAAATGTAACATTCATTTTTGAGCTCTATGTAGACAGAGAACAGCCCCACAAGTAAATAATTTTAGAGTAAATTAATTTCTAACACTTCTTAATTTTTGGCACCGGAGCTTTACATATCTTCTTGCTGTGAAAGAATATATATATGTAAAAAAATAGTTATTCACACACCTCTAATCCAATGCTCTGTGTTACTTAGAATATCCTGAGTTGGAAGAAACCCACAGCATCATTGAGACCAACTGGCTTCTCATAGAACCACCCAAAATTCAAACTCTCTGTGTGAGAGCATTGCCCAAACGCTCCTTGAACTCTGTCAGCTCGGTGCTGTGCCCACTGCCCTGGGCAGCCTGTTCCATGCCCACCGCTGCCCCTCCCCTGACACAGCTCTATGCCGTTCCCTCGGGCCCTGTTGCTGTTACCGGAGATCACAGCTCAGTGCTGCCCCTCCGCTCCCTGTGAGGAGCTGTAGGCCACCATGAGCAGCCTCCTCTGCTCTGTGCTGAACAAACCAACAGACTTCAGCCACTCTTCATATGCTTTGCCCTCTTAAGACCTTCAACATCTTTGTAGCCTTCCTTTCAAGACTCTCTAGTAGTTTTATGTCCTTCTTATACTGCGGTGCCCAAACCTGCACCCAATGCTTGAGGTGAGGCCACATAGCAGAGCAGAGCAGACAATCCCTTCCTTCATCCAGCTGGCAGTGATGGGCCTCCAGAGCATGGTTTATGCTTTTCTCCTCACTATTTCCAACAATCTCCACAAGTCTTTCCTTCTGTACTACCATATCTTGGACAGAAGCCTGTCACTATGATTAATACATTTGGGCCAACGGCATTTTGCAATCATTTAATCATCATGTCAGGTATGCTTTCCATAAGAGAATGGTTTATCTGCATTTATACAATGGTATTATTCTTGACACAATGTGGACACTTCAGACCAATTTCAACTTCCTCAGAGTGGCCACAGTATTCTTTCTCCCATTCATGACCTTTCTCAGTGTATTCTTTTGCTCAGATTTTTTCCTGAAGTCATTTTTTTTAAATTGCCAATGTTTAATCTGTAAGTGAGTATGGAAATGGAACACCAACAGTCACCTCTCTCTGACAATTTTTGTATGTGCTGCAGTTACCATGGTACCAACCTGAGCAGTTGATGTCTAAATATAGGGCAGAATAAAGGATATATCTCTTCAACAACTAATAGAATGAAGTAAAAATTCATAGAGATTTTACAGTTTCAGTAACACAGAATACGTAATACTGGCCACTTTCTTCACACAGATATTAAAATACTTAAATATCAGTCATAAGATATTCAGTGTAGCTTACTGCTTTGATACAATTGAACTGAAAAAAGCCACATTCTCAGAGAGGGAATTTACGAATAACTCAGATATAGGATAGTACATACAGCAAGTTTAACAAAGACCGCCTAAAAGAAGCATGAAGAATTTCATTAGCTGCAAAACATTGGGTACCAGAAGCAAAGGGGAAATACGGTAAGACTGAGGTGATTTCACACAACTGGGACTTGATTTTTACAAAATGTCTGCACTGAGAATACTTGGTTCAAGAAAGTGTTTGTAGCAGGTAACATTTATCAGAATTGAACTGACTCATGAAGTATGAATAAATAGTATTAGGGATTCATGAAACCTGAACTGCATGAAGAAACATGCCACAATTGCTTTGCCTGCCCTTGTAGTTTTTTGGAGAACATCAAACAAGGCATCAATGTCACAGAAATTTGAAAGAATACACCTCTGAAAGCACTTGTCCTCACACTCATTTGCCTGAGTAGATCACTGGAAGCTCAGCCATCTTGGTGATGGAGTTACTCTTTCAGACCTGGGGTGAACCACAGGAGTTTCCTGGTGAATTAAAAATTTCATGCACAGTACGTTATCTAATGGTTCTCCAGTGTTTTTACAGATGTATGTATGGACTTTGGTAAGATATAAAATAACTTTTCAGATATACAAAGCAAATACAGCCTTTTACTATCTTGCAACTCAACTCATGTAAATAAAAAAGATCTGCTAAATGAGATAAGTATATCCCCAATTCTCTGCAAAGTCCTCTGCATATTTAAATGTTTCTATGCATTTCTGCATTGCTAAGCTGTTGTTTGTAGAAGCGCTGACATTCTATGAGACTAACACCATATTTCAATGTGATTTCTAACAGAAACACTGTTCCAGTTCACTAGCTGTTACTGTATAGTCAGGGGAAAAATTATTGCAAAGAAAAGCACATTTTAAAATGTCAGAACAACTGTTAAGATTCAGAATGCAAATTCCATGTCTGTTATATGCCAAAATCCCCCAAACCACCAAGTCCAGATTCTCTGACTGCAGGGGTGCTCAGCACAATATGTGATTGGGCTGGTACAAAAAGAGACATTCTACACTTGAGAGTCTTTTTAGAGATTACTTATAACGGGAAGAAAACATTGGGAAATTTCCAAGAACTGCCATGAACAAAATGTTGCTGCAAAGGCAGGAGTCTTGCTTGCAGAAACAATTCATTCTTTCTCAATTAAACAAATACCTCTAGATTTAGAATTCTGTTTTCTCTATTAGTTATCTACAAGCAATTTCTTTTTAGTCCATAAAATATTCCTATGCTAATATCTACTTATAAATATAATATGTTGTATTCACATACTGTTCATATTAAATGTCAAGTAAGGAAAGAAGAGATGGGTACATGCCAGCTTACCCTCTTACTCTGTAAAATAAAAATTCTGTGCTATTCAAACAGTGTAAGAGTATTCTTCAGGTTATCTTTGTAGTTAATTTCTGGGGAGGATTTCTACATGCGCCTTCCCGGTCCTCTTTAAAAATTTCATTGCTCACTCATGGAGTTAAGATTTAAGGAGAAATCCAATAAAACTTACATTAAACTAACTACTCGATGAGAGTAAAAAGGATTGCAGCTCTAAAATCCAATGACTCAGATAAAGCTTTTCAATAAACCATAATCTGAATTTCAAAATTAGGGAAGACAAATGTGGCTTTTAAAAACTGAGCACCCTCATCCACAGCTATTTAGTCTCTTACAAATAAAGATTTAAACTCTATCACCTCTCTCATGAGCAAGCATGTAAAATAGGTCAAATCCAGCAAGGTAATGACCCCCTTCAACTCTCATCGAATTCATGAGACTGGGAGTAGACAGGAGCTGAGCTCCTAACCCCACATCATGTCTGTGCTGTGGCTATTTAGGCTGATTTGCAAACTTGCTTTTTTAGAAAAACAATCATTCATTTTGGCAGCTGGCACTAGCAGAAGGAAGTAGTTTACTGTATGCTTGATATTTCTAATTCAAAAGACTATAATTGAGTACTCAGTAAGAGTTCACAAAAGTATAATTGTGTGCATTGAAAATAGGTAGCACCATCTATTGTAAAATCTGCTCAGCATTTCTTGTAAGAATCTAGTGTTTCTTTTCTAAATTTTAGCTATTGCAACTGAATTTTTCTGTTGCAAATGTTTATTTCAGGATATATAATTTTTTATGTTATAAACCTCAAATTTGTATTAAAATAAAGACCTGCAGAAAATACAAACACTGTTAAAAACCATAGTGATCTTTTCAGCCCTCTACCCAGGGCTTCCAACTTTGACTTTGTGTCAAAGGACTTTCAGCTGTAAATCTGCCCACATTTCTACAGAAAGGTTAATAGGTAAATTCTCTCTAATTTCTGTTTGTGCTGACAGTGCTACAGGGAAATGCATCTCTAACAGCTATGCATGTCTTTGGTCTACATCTATGAGCTGCACAGTGAAGAAATGACTCTCTTTATGGACCTAAGTAATCTACGGAGGGCAGTAGTTGACTATCTGCAGAAGGAGCAAGAGCCAGACTAAGAGGCAGGCTGGCAGTGAACAAGCCTTTCCATAGCTCCTCCATGGAAAGGAGCCTCAATATGAAGACAGGCAAGGGAAAAAAAGAGGTATCAAAGGAAACATCTCTTATTTACTTTGGTTGAAACTCCAGTGACATCCCACCCCTGCACGCAGAGCAGAGAGTGCACTTCTATTTAACTTGTACTGGCAAAAACACACAGAAGAGAGACCAAGATATTACAATGCAAAAGATTTTTCAACATTCTGGCCATAGGTATTTGGGGGCAAGGATGTGCACAGACAGGTCTGGGATGTTTCAAGCAACTGCTGGCATTGCCAGCTTGTCTCCTTCCAGCTGCACCAAGGAATCTAGATGACCTCCAGAGGTCCCTTCCAACCCCTACAATTCTGTGATTCTGTGAAACGTAGTTTCTTTGAGTTTATTGTCAAATAAATAGTCAGGAAAACAATTGGCATGTAACCAAAGACCTTCAGTTTGCAAAACTGAACTTAAAAATACTTGATATAATCACTTCACTGCTTTTCAGTATTGTTAGCATCAGTTACATAAGTGTCACTGTCTTGCTCTTAAGATTTTTTCACACACACTTACAATCAAAGAGTATTGCAAACTGCACTTTGTAGATTCTATCCTACTACCATTAAGTCCATATGTATTGGACTGGACTACGAAAGTACAAAATATGATAGAGAAATAATAAGCATACCTTTCCTTCGGTGAAGTTGTCATCTCCTTTTCTGATTAACTTTCGTTTACCAGTATCTCCCAAAATGCCTTGCAGCATGACATACACATCTGCATCAGTTCCTGACCCAGGGAATGCTCCCGTGGTGATATGGAGAACATAGCTTTTCACTATTTGGAAAAACAGATGAAAGGTTTAACAAAATGTAATCAGTTTTTAAAATATGCTATTTAATAAATTGCTATTATGCACTTAATTTCTTGTCCTACCCAAAGTGATCAAGAGGTCAAACAGTATTACAATGCCTGGAAAAGAACGTAGAAGCATTGTAATAAAAAATTATGAACTACTATATAACAAATAATAAGCTAAAAAGTTTCTTAAAGAAAAAATGAACACGTTCCACATTTTTTTATAAAAACACATAAATAATACTCTACCACATGCTTGTATATACTAATAAAGAACACTCCTTCATGTAACAGTTCCTAGGCTATGGACAGCAATAAATATCTGAAAAGCACATCTCTTCTCCATGTCTCATTGCATTGAAATTAAGCTGAACTCCATCAGAGGGATGATGACTTTCGCATTTTCTGTGGATCATAGTCCAGCCCGTGGCTGGCTGCTCTACCACAGTACCAGTTGCAGTTATTGGCCTCAGCAGACAATTTCAAGAAATACTATGTATTCTCTGATGAATCTCACAACTCATCAGTTGGGCATATCCTGGCTGACCATGTTAATTTCCTGGTTGTAGACCCAGAGAAACGCACAGCATACTGGTGGTTTGGCCCCCAAAACAGAAAGAACATCACCAAAACTTCTGATTGAAAAAGAGAAAAAAATGGGGAAAAAGTAAGAAAACAGCACCTTTCCTAATTTTTAATGCTTATTAGAAAGAGAAGTATTTGTGAAGGCTTATATACTTGTGCTTCTTCAGAAAAAAAAAAAAGTGAAAGTATTTAAAAGGCAAAGTGCCTTTCCAGAGAATACCCCAGCAGTACTCTTCTCAAATTCAAATTCAAGGAGCTTCTGTTCAAGTGCTTTTCTTGAGACTAGATTTAAAAGCACTAAAAAAAAAAAAAAAAAAAAAAAAAAAAAGAAAGAAAGGAATACACAGATTTCTTGGGATATTGATCTAATCCCTTAGCTCCCGGGAAACCCTTAAAGGTGATTGGGATATTGTCATGGTAGAATGTCCATTCAGAACAGGAGCTTATGCATTCTTCACTAGCTTTGGCATCAAATCCCCAAAGAAACACAAAACTAATGAAAGCAATCTGGTCTTGAGGTGATCAAGGCATAACTCACATAAAGGAATTTCATGATGTATAAATACAGTGTCACTGAAGAATGCATGATCAGCTTCTGCTGTAAGGGGCAATGACTTCCTTATCTGACATTACAGTACAAGAGTTATTTTCTCTGGATTTCCTGTACTTCCTTTGAGAGAGAACCAGATAATATTACTGAGAAAAAGCAGAACCCTGACAACTGTTCAAAACATTTAATATTTTTAATGCTGCATGCTTTCTCTTTTACATGTCCCATGATCTCAGTCTTGGAATGCAAAAAGCACATCTAACTATGGGAACTGAACTTCTTTTTAAAAAGTGAATACAAATTATCTACTAAATCCTTCGGGCAGCCTTGAAAATCCTAGCCATCATAACTGGCCATATCTTTTCCAGTGTTTCTGATTTGTAACAAACCTGCTGGAAAAGGAGAATTGACTCTGAGAACTGGAAGCTCAGCCACTCTTTCTCCTTTATCATCTGCAAAGTTGCGGCAAAATGGAAATTCCAGAAGATTTTTACTTACTCTGTGTTGAAGCTTTACCTTAACAAAGAAGAAGAAATAAATTCAACATGTCTCTTGCTCTAGAGCAAACTACAGCAAGACATACTACTGTAAAGTACTGAGAATGAACACACAGTCTCACACACAGTGTCAATTATAGGAAATAATTTTGTCTAAAATTTTTTTTTTTCCAAAGTAATTTTTAAAAGAGAAGAAACAAATTTTTGGAAGAGTTCAAAAAGCTTTCTTTATGTATCTATTCATGCAGCGTATGGAAGAAAAGAAGTGTTGTTATGCCCATTTCAGCTTGTGATAAATGTCAATAAGTTCTAACATGTTTTTATGGCAGAATGTTTTCTCATTCTGAGTAATTGGAGAAAGAAAATGTGTTTCTGGGAAAAGCTGAAAATTTGAAATCAAGCACCTTTATGGCATGTATATGTCTGTACATATGCATCATATGAAATAAATATTACTGAATATTTTGAATGTCTGTGACATATATGTAAATGTATATAAAGAAATGAAAGGGTGATACTGAGCTAAGCAGATTAGTCCTATTAAAAGGAAAGAGATTTTAATAATGAGGCTTCTTGTACTATTACACTACCAGTGACACAAATAGATAAAAGTTCATTTTTCTAAACTATTTAAAGATAGAACTGAGAAAATATTTGAAAATATGTCTCAGGAAGAAACCTCATTTTGAACAGAACACAGAAAATTCACTCATTCATTCATTTGCGACCTAACACTTTATCATTTAAAAATGACATAACTCAGTAAGATCAAATACTTTTGTTTCATAACTGTCGCTGGGAGATTGTAGCACGACCTTCATCTTCTGAAGACGCCTATTATTTTTCATGATGACAGACATATTGAAGAGATTTTTTTTTTAAATGAAGTATAAAATATAACTATATCCCTTTTACACTAACATCTATATTCCTGAACAGTTTCTTGAAAATCAGGTTTCATTTACTGTGTTTTATTTCTTCAAGAGTTGAAAGGCAAGAATAAAGATGCATTTCTTCAGAAACAAAGCATATCTTTTTATTTGCTTATTTATTAATTTTGTCCCAGACATTATTTTACAATGATTTTATTTTCCTCCAAAAATTCAAGGGAGTTACTTTGCAGTTATGGTTCTAATTTGAATTCTGATTCTAAATATGGAATTCAACCATTTGAAGCACCTGCTTGTGATAAAAGGTGGAAATCTCAGCCTCTATGTGAGAAAAGACTTGTATAATCAAAATAAAATGGCATACAAATGACCATCGTGCAGTGTAAATCCAACTGGAAGTGCAAATAGATTGATAACTTGTCTTTAACACTAATTATTGTCTGCAATCTCTTATAACAACCAAGTAATTTCATACAAGGATTCAACCTGTTCTGCTATGGAATACATGGAATAACAGGAAATACGTTCCTAAAACTCCTGTAAGTTTGTATTGTCTTTCTCTTTCTTGTCCTATCTGAAAAAATCTACATATTTTCTTTTTCTATATAAATTCTGTTGATATTTTTTCCTAACTCTTCTTTGAGTCCTTGTCATTAGCTAATGAAGTAAAGCAGATTAATAGATATCACTGCAACTGCTAAATTTCTGTTCTGAATTTTTTTCAGTGATCCACCATCTCCAAGAAGTAGTTTTAATTTTGTTGAGGTATTTGTTAGATAATTATTTCATCTGGCTATGAAGATGAAATTAACAACCTGACTACCAGTTAAATGTCAGGGGGATCAGTTCTCTATTTAACAGCATGTAACAAAGATTAAAATCCTTTTTTTCTCCATTTTTTTAAACGAGAACAAAATATAAGTATTAATGGGATAAAGTGTGGCTGCATATCTATTTTCCCTGTTTAAGAAGGTAAAGATACTTCTTGTATAGTAAAATGCCACAGTAAATTTCAGTATGATGTCAGATTTTAGCTTCAGCATCCTAGACATCAGAAGAAAGATTGTCACTTTTGCTATTCACTTCTTTTTTTCCACATGTCAACATAAATGGCAGATGTTTTCATCAAAAGGCATTTCTGGTGTCTCGCTTAATTGTTTGCCATGGATCACTGGGTCCACAACATGTAACAGTCAGTTTGGAATTATGTAAATACTGCAATGCATGCCAGTGGCTCCAGTTCCAAAGTGAGACCATAAGATGTGGTAATGGCAAATCTGTGTACATATCATCCAGAAATCTTCCTAAATTTACATGCTTTTTGTTATCCAAAGCTATTCTAATAAACGTTTTGAATATTCTGCAAATGTATCACTCTACAAGCATTGTTACCAGATCCACTTCTTCTTGTAATAAAAAAATATGTAAGTTCAAAAGGAACTGGAAACTGGAAGTACTAACCACAGAATATGAAAAAGACAATCTTACAAGAAATACCTGAACTATTAGCCCTGCCTGTGGCAGGGAGATTGGAACTTGATGATCCTTAGGGTCCCTTCCAACCTTAGCCATTCTATGATTCTATTTTTGCTTTAGTTTTTATTTTTTTTTACCTCATGGCAATGCCAAGACTCTCCTTCTCCAGCTTCTTCAATTTCAAGGCGTACTTTAAATATAGTAGTGAATTTCTTATTTAATTCAATTGAAGTCTCATAAACTTGATTTTTTTTAAGGGATCCTTTTGGGAATATGATTGAAGAACAGATACCTTTTTCACCACAAACAGTTAGAGACATTTTAGGATTTGTGGAACTAGAAGAAATATCACTAGTTGTGACAAAGACATCCCAAGTCCCTGTTGAAGAAAAACAGTAAAAAAAAAAATTAATGGGTGTGCTGAATATCCAAAATAATACATACATTTGTAACAGGCTGTTAGTGAATGACTAGCAAGCCATTCTCATCTTTGCACTGAGCTAGTCTCGAAACAGAACAGATTCACTCATTATCATTGATATATTGCACATACCAAGAAACAGATTTGGACATCAGCCTTTCTGCAGTGATAGCTGACTCTTTAGAGATGGAACAGTCCAGAAGAACTAGGCAAATAAGACCGCCTGCTCCCTATCAGAGACTGAAGAGCCTTGCCAGTTCAATGACATTTTTCAGCCTATAATTGTTTCCTCTGATAATTTCAATCTTTTTCTCACTAATTGCTGCTCAAAACCAGCATATTTTTTACTACATAGCACTGGATATCAGGTTTGCCTTTGATCCAGGATAGTAACTGTTTGCATTTAAACTTCTTGAGGAGCTACTTAAACTAGATTTTTAAAATTTGCTACATATAAACAAGATGCTGATAAACTGGTTCAGTGCTTGAAATTTGATATTAAAATTATCATGCCAACAAAGCATAAAACCTTATGGATTTCTTTTATAAAGAAGTGATGTTTGCTTAGACTAGAAATAGTCCCATGTAACAGTGCAGTGCTTTGCCAACTTTAGGTACACAGAAAACACTCAAACCTAGCAATTTTACTTTAGGAAAAATATTGAAAAATTATCTTCACAGAATCAAAGAATGGTTAAGATTAGAAGGGATCTCTGAAGCTCATCTGGTCCAACCTGTGCTCAAGCAGGGACATTCAGAGCAGGGTGCCTGGGCCCATGTCTAGGCATCTTCTGAAGATCTCCAATAAGGAGACTCCACAGCCTCTCTGGGCAACCTGTGCCCATACAGAAAGAAGTGCTTCCTGATGTTCATTGGGAAATTCTTGTGATTCAGTTTGTGCCCATTTCTTCTTCTCCTGACACTGGGCACCACCAAGAACAGAATGGTTCCATCATCTTTGCACTCTCTTTGAGGTATTTATACACCTTGATAAGATTGCCCCTGAGCATCCTCTTCTCCAGGTTAAACAACCCCAACTCTCCAAGCTTCTCCTCATAGAAGGAATTCTCCACTCCCTTGATCACCTTGATGGCCCTACGTTGGACTCTTTCCAGTATGTCAGTGTCTCTCTTGTACTGGGGGTGGAGCAGGACTGGACCCAGTACTCCAGGTGCAGTCTCACCAACACTAAGTAGAGAGGAAGAATCAAGTGTCTTGACCTACCTGCTATTTTTTATCTAATGAAGCCAAGAATACTGTTAGCCTTCTTAGCAGCAAGGGCACGTTGCTAACTCATGTTCAGCAGTTTGTGTCCACTGCCTCTTGTTTTGTCAGCAGGTACTTATTGAAAATAAATAATAACTCATGTTCGAACTAAAGGTTTGGTTTGAAGCACTTAGTCTTTTAAATATTCCATATGAATTAACTGTCACCTAGAGGCCTATAAACACTGCAGACTGATAGCAGGTAGACTCCCGAATAGCCTTTGCATCTCTATACCAAATGGAGATGCTGATATATTTAGCTAAATTTGCAATCAGCAAGACAGTTATCAAGATCAGATACTTACACTCTCAAAAAATCACACTAGCTTTAAAATGCTCATTCGTGTTAATAGTTTATATGGAAAAATCAGGGCTATCAAAAACCTGCTTTCCATTTCTAAAGAATCCCTGACTTCTACAGAAGGATTTTGGTCACCTGGGTTGGTGTAGAACTGATCATGATCAACTGAGCTCTGTTTATGCAAAGTGAGCCAAAGTAGGGATTTAATATTTACAAATATTTATAAATATTTTGTAAACTGGGAGTATTTTATATTGAGTAATGGAAACAGTGATTTTCTTTGTCCTGTAAAGTCTTGCTTTCTAACCACAACCAGCAAAACTTTATCTCCTTGTACAAATTAATTTAAATAAAACCTTGCTAATTTACAGCAGAAGAGAATTTATGTCATGAATTCAAGACCCTGTGAAGGTAGAAAAACAGCACTCTTCTAAAATAACCATAAATTATGATTTTATTTGTAGTCATAAATAGCTACCAATTTCAGGTTTGTGAACATTAAATACAAATGAAAACAATGACAACCATGAAAAATAATGGAAGTGAAATGAAAATTAACAATATCACCTGTGACATAACCCAAAATACTTTTAGCACTGGAGTACTGAAATATTAAGACTTTAAGCTATTGATGTATATCTGCCTAGGAACAATGGGTGGAAGGACTATCTATACTGGATCATACAACACCTTACTCTGCTATTACATCTATATCGTACAATCTCTTTGATAAATTTGTCAAGATCCAGTTTAAAAGCAGCTTCATTACGCTTCTTTTATTCTCTGTAGTTAAGTCTAAGAGAGAACCAAGCTAAAAAATTTCTTCTCCAAAAGAGAGATCAGGCACTGGAAAAAGCTGCCCAGGGAGGTGATGGAGTCATCATCCCTGGTGGTGTTCAATAAATGTTCGGATGTTGTACTAAGGGGCATGGTTTAGTGGTGAAATATTGGTGGTAGGTGGATGGTTGGACTGGATGATCTTGGAGGTCTTTTCCAGCCTTACTGATTCTATGATTCATTTTTATGTCAACTGTATCCCTTAGTTTAAAGTTTTTTTAAGAGTTTAACTCTTTTTTTTCCATCTTGATATGAAAGCCCCTATTAATATGATAGATCACAACTGTGTCCATTTTCAACCTTAAATTTGCTAGTCTAAATACATAAAGTTTTTTTCAATATCCATTCACAAAAAGCCTTGCCATATCCCCAGACGTCTTTACATCTATTCTATTTTGAACAAGTTTTTCTTGAGAAAGGTGGTCATAATCATACACGGCATTCCAAGGAGAAACATCACTGCTTCTTTGTACAGAGGCATTAATTCTTCTTTGCCTTTACTGATAATGATCCCATACATTGTAAGGTTACAATGACTACACTCACAGCCATATCATATTCCTTTCTCAAAATTATTCCATGATCATACAAAAAAAAACACGTATTTCCCCTACTGATGTCTTTGTGAAGTACTCTTGTAGCAGAAATAATTACAAGGTGTACCAATACGATACAGTTTTTGCAGTCTTAGCTACTACTTAGTTCATAATTTCCAATAAAATCAATGGAAATTAGGAACCTGTACCAGAATAAAGAGCTTACATACTTAGTTGAATTTGAACCTAATTTTGTTCAAGATTTGTGTTATTTCATTCCATTGCTTTCCTCCAGTTCTCAAAGTTTACCCTTCAGCACCTTCATCCTCCTGTCAACACCCACAGCTTTATAGCATGAACAGATTTTATTAGCATATTCACTCTCCCTTATCTAGCTCTTTACAATTATTTCTTTTACTACTTCTTTCTAATTTCTAATTTCTAATTACCTAATAATTTCTCATAAAGCAAATACAATTCAGTACTGACATTTACACAGATTAAATGTCATTATATTTCTCTTATTGGGGAAGACTTCTTAAAAGTATCAACTTCGTCTTACAATTTATCATTTGTGCACTCATTTCTTTTATTTCCTATTTGCCTCTGCTATCCTAACCACTTAAAGTTTTCTATTTTCAGATGGAGATATTACCTTTGTTATTTACAAGTTGTATTTCTCATTGCCATAGAATTATTTTATAACCTCACTACTTCTGCCACTTCTTTTTCCCTGTTCTTTCAATATTTTAGACTAAAGACTGCTAATGTTGTCGCTGACTGCATGAAACTCAAACTATATTTGCATTTCATATCTGGCCATTTCCAGTAACTTCATTCCCACTAGTAGTTTTTGATTTTGCTTCCCTTGCGCACATCATGGGTGCTGAATGAAAACAGACATAAAGTATTTGATTTGTTTAGGGATTTTACCTACATCATCTTCAGACCTACTTTATTGTTCCTGCATAGTCATCTATTTTTCCACAGTCTTTTTTGTAAGTAAATGGTTGAAGAACCTTTACTATTTGTTTTAATTCCTTTATAAAATCTGTCTCAGTCTGACATTTAGTTAAGTCCTATTGTATCCGTATACTTTCTGAACCCTAAGGTATAGTACTCTTTGCTGATCAGCCTTATTTCTAAATTCCTTATAGGCTCTCTACTTATCTGTAATATTTTTCCTAAGAGTGTTATATACACAGACCAGAACTGATGTGGAATAGATTCAAAATTGAATATAAATAATCATAGACTAAAAAATATTAGTCAATCTACACTCAAATTTTTGAGGACTATGGGCGTGTGAGAAGCAGAGGACGGTGGAAGTTTTTTTACATACCTACATTCAGATACTAGAAAAGGTTGCAAGATTTCTCACACCTTTTAAATTGTCAGTGAAAAGAGAACTGACAGACTCTGGCTTCTGCTCTAAATAACCCTTAGAAGAAGCCTGCCTCGCTCTGTGGATTATGTAGGGCACCTATGGAATTCTTGCAGTATTGTAGTACAGTAATTCCTTATTTTGAAATTGACATTACTCTAGTTGTTCATCTAGCTTATCTTTCCACATTACTCTGTCCTTCTGTTGTCTCTGTAACAGTATTCTTGTATTTCCTTAAATGATATGAAATATTTGTTACTGACCAAGGTACAGGCAGCTGAATATAAGAATATATACTACGACCATGTCTGCAACAATATAAAACTCTAAACATAAAATGGAATAACCATGAACATAGAAATCAACTATGGACAACGTACAAAATTATTGATTTAGAAAACCAATTCACATCTTCAGATTAGTTAAACTTCACATAGTTTAGTCTACCACTTCTGAGTCAAATTGCATAAATGGACCCAAAACAACATTTTACACCTCTTCAAAAAATGACAAGATGTGTCAGAGAGTTAATAAATCCAGTCCCATGGCAAAGAGTAAAAAACTTATCAGGTTTTCAGTGTTGACATTATTTTGGAATTTTGGTCCTTTCTAAATCAAATTGAAGAGGATACTGGGTCCAGGTCAACTGTTTGCAAAAACTCATGCCATTTAAGTGAAAATGAAAATTGCAAATAAAAGCAAATGCTTTCTGCAAACATATGAACGTAGGGGAAAGTCTCATTCTGCTATAAGAATTTTTGTATCTCTTCTTGAGATTTCATCACTGTTGTAGGAGCCTTCTGCTCTGCATTGATTGCCATATGGAACAACCTACCTCGTTCTGCTTCAGCTTTCTTCAAGCCTCAACTAAACACACACTTCATTGCTCCCATTCACTTCATCTCTCCTTTCCGCTTTAGGCTTTCTTACTTCAACATTATAATTCTACCTACCAGGTCTGGAAGTGTTGGGAGAGAGAGTTTGAGAGATACAACTCATATTAAAGCTATTTTATTTCTGTATTTTGGTTTTAGTCTTTAAAATAACCTGAAAAATAACATGAATTATGACAAAAACAAAAAGCAGAAGGAAATTCGATGATTTTCAGTCTTACCATGAATCTTTTCTGTCAGCATTCCATTCCTGACTTTTCCAAGAAGTCTCAACATTCGTTCCATCTGTGCATCACCAACTCCACTGTCTAACCATTGCTGGCACAGAAATATATATTGGCTATCAGTCTTGCCTGATTCATGGATGACAATTCGGTCCAAGTAGCATCCAGCTCCATAACCGACATTATTGTGCTCAACAAGCACTTTGCTTAACTGTCCAAGGTCTACTGCTCTCACCTCAGAGACACTGACCTGAGAAGGTAAAGGTAAAATCAATTGCATTAATCTGATAAAACTATATATTTCAGCTTTTATCTTTAAGAGCATGTTTGGAAAGACATACTCTTTTCAATACTGAAATACCTTTTCATTTCTGACAGAAAAGATATTCTGATATTTTGACATTTATATTTGGAGACCTTATTTAGAAAATGTGGATCCTTGAATGTATGCATTTTCCCTTTTTCATTATTACTGCATCCCAGGCTGCATTAGGAAAAGTATCTCACTAGTACACTGGAAAGAAACCACAGATTTTACAGAAGTCTCATGAAACTTCAGTCAGTTCCTCGTAATTGAATCAAAGGGAGTCCTCAAAACTTCAGGATTGGTTTTATAAAATTGAACTTCGTTTAAGTAAGTCATTTTATTCTAAAAAACGTCAAAGTACTTTATATTCTGAGTTATACCATTTGAAAAAATGTTGTACTATTAAAGTCTGAACTGAAACACTGATAATGTTGATGACTATGCAAACAAAGGATGATACTGACATTAGAAACTATAAGTAAGGCTGTGCACGCATACTGGCAAGAATTGATGTGCTCTTAGGATGTAAATAGACATCTGTTTAAATATTGCTACAGCTACTAGCAAACAAAAGCTAAATGGCAACTGCGCTAGTGCATGTTGGGATGAATAAATTATGTGAGTGAGAGAATGAATGTGTTCTGTGCAAGAGAAATACAAGTGGGTGGGTAGATACATGGGCATGTGTGTGGGTGACATTAAAAAAAATGCAGATGGATAGTAGAAACAGACGCTGTAATTTTCATTTGTTGCCAACCAATTTGCCACCAGGCAGGAAAAAGCATGACAATCAGAAAGCAACAAAAAAGAGATGATTTTTAAAAATTATCATGTCATCTGGTCCATTCCCCTGGCTGTGTGGGACTATTTTCTACAATATGGTCAGAAAAAGAAAACATCAGAGTTATTCTTCCTATCACAGCCTTAGAGCTTCCATTATTACCTCGTTATATCCATGAATGCACATGCATCCCAGAATAAGATATAGGTGGGAGAAATGTCTTGTAAATAACTTTCTGGTAGCACTCATTGCTTTTTAATTTTATTCTTTATAATTCCAAGCCAAATATAATTTTCTTGTCAGTCTACATGACCTTTGACTTAGAGGAAATAGCCTGTATTGCTAATATTCATGTTCTTTCACAGTTAACTGTCTGAAAAAGGAACCTATCATTAGTCTCATTCTTTGTGATGATAATTAACAGTCATTAGACAACAGTGGTCATAATCACTCATTGTTATCAATGAATTCTCATAATAATACGTTAAACTGCCTACTCCTTCAGTATTAGCAAGAATGCACTTTTGGTTGATGCCATTACATTTCTTTTTTTTTTTCTATTCAGTATAAAGGCATTTGGAACTGCATTAAATACACTACTGGGAGTGTAATTAATGAATGCCTACAGAATTTTATTTAAATTGCTTTACTTTAGATGGAGAGTTAGCTAGTCAAAATTACAATGCCCACTTATTTAACCCATTAAACTGGTGAAAAAGTTAGACATATGATTACTTGAATGAATGCAAACTAGCTGTCCTTTCTACAGTCATATATTTGCTTATACTTTGTGATAATTTTCTGTCTTCCAAGTTTTTCCTTATATTCCAGTCTTTATCAGTCAAGAGAAACCCTTTTTCCTCATATCTCCAGTTTCCTTAACTTTGTCTTCTTTGCCCATCCACTCCATATTTTTCAGGAATATTGTCTGTCAGTACTATTTGCCCTTTACATCTCTTCCTTCCACCTCTTAGATACTGTCACTAAAACCTCATTCCAACATTTTTATAAACGTACTTCCTAAAAAAAGAACATAATACTGTTAGTAGTATGTCAGATCACAGATGCATCTAGTACTGTTACCAACAGTTGCCCATAGTATTTTCCTAGGGAAGAGCTGAGAAAGAGGGCAGATATAGAGAATTCTTAAATATAAACTCTCCCAGGTTTTAGCACTTTGTGGTTCAGAGATTTCCTGAGCAAGAAGTTGCGCCTTTGCACTTAACAATTGTTTTCCATTAAAATCATAGAATTGTAGGGGTTGGAAGGGACCTCTGGAGATCATCTAATTCAACTTCCCTGTTAAAGAAGGTTGCCTACAGTATGTTGTACAGGAAAGCACCCATACAGGTTTTGAATATCTCCAGAGAAGGATACTCCACAACCTCTCTGGGCAGCCCACTCCAGTGCTCTGTCACTTTCATTGTTAAGTTTTTTCCTATGTTCATATGTGCAATAGCTCTTTGCACCAACATGAATTTTACCATCTGCAACATCTTGTGGCAGAAAGGAAGACAAATTAATTATACACAGTGTAAAAATCCACCTCTTTTCGTTTTGAACTTGCCACCTGCAGTTTTCATTTAATGTTCTTGAGTTTTCGTATCTCATGAAAAAGTAGAATTACTCATTTTCTCATTTTACTTTTCTTGTCTTTCTATCCCTTCCTCTCAACATCCCTTTTCCAGGCCAAGCAGTACTTGCTTGTTTAATCATTCCTTGAATGAAAGATGCTTCGTATCACTTAATTTTCTTTTTGTACATCTTAAGCAAATGAATCAGTAGAAGGCACTGCATTTATTATGCATCCACACAAGAGAACTTACCTGAGGCATTACTGTATATTCTACTTTGCCAGAGGAAGCTGGGGGTTGGGCTCAAAGGGATGTAGTAAATGGGGTTACATCAAGCTGGCAACAGCTCACTAGTTGGGTTCCCCAGGGCTCCATTATGGGGTCAGTTCTCTTTAACACTTATAAATGACCTGGATGCTGTGCTCAATCGCATACTAAGTAAGTTTGTAGATGACACTAAACTGGGAGGAGCTGTTGACTCCCTCAAGGGTGAACAGGCCCCGTAGGGCTATTACAGGCAAATCAGAGGGCTGGGCAATCACCAATGGCATGAAACTTAACAAGTGCAAGTGCTGGATTCTGCATCTGTAATGGGACAATCCAGGAAATATGTGTGCAGACAGGGGAAAGAGAGGTTGGCGAGCAGTCCTGTGGAAAGGGATCTGGTTGTTCTGGTTGATGGAAAGTTGAATCTGAGTCAGCACTGTGCTCTGCCAAACAAAAGGGCCAGGGTGCATCAGGCCCAGCACTGCCAGCAGGTGAGGGAATGGACTGTCCTGCCCTGCTCTGCACTGTGCTGTCTCACCTTAAGCACTGGGTACAGGCTTGGGCACCACAACGTGAGAAGAATGTTAAACTATTAGAGAGCATACAAAGGAAGGCTACAAAGATGATGAAAGGCCTAGTGGGCAAGACGTATGAGGAGTGGCTGAAGTCCCCTGGTTTGTCCAGCCCAGAGAAGAGGATGCTGAGAGGAGGCTTCATGACGTCCTTCAGCTTAATATTCTGTATTAACATTCAGCTTGAAACTGCTACATTAATTGATTCTTTTAAGGTATCTTTTCCAGGATATGTCACAGACTACGTACGGTTTTGTCCTTTATTAATTCTTCCCATTGCCTGTAGTACTATCACCCACTTAATTAAGACCACAAACTTTTTCCTGTATTTTAATAATACAGTTTGTACTGAGGCAGCCGTATACTGCAAAGAGTGAAATAAAAAAACAACCAAACCAAACAAAAACAAAACAAAACAAAAAACCCAGGTAGACTAGCATGTAGGTGTTCTGTATGCTATTGAATGCTATGCTATATCACACAGACCATTCATAGCAAGTTGTCTGAATACAAAACCTAGAGCTGAGCTAACAGATCCCTGACAAGGAAGAAAAAAGAGTAGAGGAGTCAGAATAAATATACATGCAAGTGTAATTAGGATGATAAACGCATGTTCTTCCAAATATTACATATTTAGCTGACAATCACTACAGGCCAGGACAGCAGCCTGGTGAGTATATACTATTCTTTTCCTGTTTATATACTCTTACCCAGAAATCAGCATTTTGCTGCCAGCAGAAATAAGAGCCTGGACCGTGGAAATTTTTGTGGTAAACTGCTATGGTCAATCTACTATTATTTTAGACTTGAAAAAATATTTTTACATGGTAACACAAATAAAGGAAAACATATCTAAGGGTCAAGCTAGCAAAGCAGTGGAGCAGACTGCCTAGGAACGTTATGCCACCTCAGTCATGAGAGATCTTAAGAAAAGGTATGAAACAAGTATAGAGGAACCTATTTTATCGTATAGAGGATTCTGTTTTATCATACAGAGATAACTGAAAGGTGTATTTAAGATCCTATCTAGTCATATCCACGTTGATTCCAGAGTATGCATTAATATGTTATGTAGATAGATGTTATCATTTATATTGTAATTGGCAAAGGTTAACCAAAAATTCTCTCCTAGTGTTTATCTTGAGCTGTAACAGTAACTTTACAAGCAGTTTCACTTGTTTATGATTATATTTATAAATTGGTTATTTAATATATGAAAGCTAACGCATTTAAAATCTCTTTTCCACCAATATCAGGACATATTTTTTACACAGTAGATTTTAAAGAAGAATTTACAAAAAAGAGCCCTGATATTCTGATATAACTTTCCTAAACAACTTAAAAATCTAAGCCTCAGAATTTTATATATCATTGGGTCTAATTTCAGCTTCTAATCATGAAGTCATAGAATAATAAAATCATAGAATTATTTAGGTTGGAAGGGACCTTAAAGCTCATCCAGTTCCAAACTCCTGCCATGTGCAGGGCTGCCTCCAACCAGCTCAGTCTGCCCAGGGCCCCATCCAACCTGGCCTTGAATGCCTCCAGGGATGGGGCACCCACAGCTTCTCTGGGCAGCCTGTGCCAGTGCCTCACCACCCTCTGAGTAAAGAATTTCCTCCTAACATCTAACCTAAATTGCCCCTCTTTCCATTTAAAACCATTCTCCTTTGTCTCATCACTATCAGATGGTATAAAAAGAACAGTTTACTAAGAACAGTTACTGATGGTTTATGACTTTTCAATCTATTGCGTCTTGAACTATTCTTACTCTACAATCCAAATTCAAGTAAATTATCCATACTTAGTAAATAACACACATTTTCCACAGGTTACAATAGTGTAACATCAGTGCTTGTACTTGACAACAGAAAAGAAATATGTCTGTGAAAGAAAGCAATAAAAAGAAACATTTTAAAAAACAGTTAAGAAACATAGCTAACTACTAACCTGTCCTTTTTCAAAACATGATTTTCTTAGTCTCCTTTTGCAGGAATCTCCCTGCTCTCCAAATATAGTTATAAATATGTCTGCATCAGTCCCTGATGCAGGCAATGTTCCCGTATGAACACTGATTGAGTAAAGAACTTCTGTCATGAAAAATCAGAGACACAAAAACATTACCAAATCAGTGTATTTAGCAGTGTAATTACCAGTCATTATAAAACAGGATATCCTAGGTGAAAGGTTACTTTCAAGACCAAGAAATGAAGTTTTTGTTTTTGACATTAATGTTTTGCCTGAGTTTCTAACTTTGTTAACTATCTCACAACACAGTACACCATTAGAGATGATATGTCCTTCATGAATCAATACAATATCCCATGCTTGCTATTATAAATGAACAAAGCACTTTCTTGGAGTCTTATCCAGCGGTCACTGAAATCAACAGAAAGAATATCAATCATTATGTGAGGCATTTAACAAGCCTTGAATCCTTGTAGATTAGTGTTCTTAAATTCAGATAGGATATACCAATGTAATCATAGAATCACAGAATCATAGAATCATAGAATGGCCTGGGTTGAAAAGGACCTCAAAGTGCAGGGTCGCCAACCACTAGACCAGGCTGCCCAGAGCCACATCCAGTCTGGCCTTGAATGCCTCCAGGGATGGGGCATCCACAACCTCCTTAGGCAACCTGTTCCAGCGTGTCACCACCCTCTGAGTGAAAAACCTCCTCCGAATATCTAACCTAAATCTCCCCTATCTCAGTTTATAACCATTCCCCCTTGTCCTATCGCTATCTACCCTCACAAACAATCGATCCCCCTCCTGTTTATACGCTCCCTTCAAGTACTGGAAGCCCACCGTGAGGTCTCCCTGGAGCCTTCTCTTCTCCAAACTAAACAAGCCCAGTTCCCTCAACTTTTCTTCATAGCAGAGGTGCTCCAGCCCTCTGATCATCTTGGTCGCCCTCCTCTGAACTCTTTCCAAGAGCTCCACGTCCTTCTTGTGCTGGGGGCCCCAGGCCTGGACACAGTACTCCAGATGGGGCCTCACAAGAGCCGAGTAGAGGGGGACCACCACCTCCCTCTCCCTGCTGACCACTCCTCTTTTAATGCAGCCCAGAACATAGTTGGTCCTGCAGGCCACCAGTGCACACTGCTGGCTCATGTCCAGCTTCTCATCCACCAGGACCTCCAAGTCCTTTTCCGCAGGGCTGCTTTCGAGTACTTCTTCCCCGAGGTTGTATAAATACCTGGGATTGCCCTGGCCCAAGTGCAGCACCCTGCATTTGGCCTTGTTGAACCTCATTACGTTCTCATGGGCCCACTTGTCCAGCCTGTCCAGGTCCCTCTGGATGGCTTCCCTTCCTTCCAATGTATCAACTGCACCGCTCAGCTTGGTGTCATCTGCAAACTTGCTGAGGGTGCACTCGATTCCATCGTCTATGTCATTGATAAAGACATTGAAGAGCACCAATCCCAGGACTGAGCCTTGGAGGACACCACTCGTGACCAGCCTCCACCCTGACATAGAACCATTTATCACAACCCTTTGGCTGTGTCCAGCCAATCATTTCTTAATCCACTGAACAGTCCATCTTTCAAATCCTTACCTCTCCAATTTAGAGAGAAGGATGTGATGAGGGACCCTGTCAAAGGCTTTGGAGAAGTCCAGGTAGATGACATCCATCGCCCTCCTCCCATCCACCGATGCTGTCACTTCATCGTAGAAGGCCACCAGATTGGTCAGGCAAGATCTACCCTTGGTGAAGCCATGCTGGCTGTCTCGGATCACCTCCTTGTCACGTATGTGCCTTAACATGTCTTCTAGGAGGATCTGCTCCATGATCTTCCCAGGCACAGAGGTGAGGCTCACCAGCCTGTAGTTCTCTGGGTCATCCTTTCTCCCTTTCTTAAAAATGGGAGTAATGTTTCCCTTTCTCCAGTCACCGGGAACTTCACTGGACAGCCATGATTTTTCAAATATGATGGAGAGCGGCTCGGCAACCACATCAGCCGTCTCTCTCAGAACCCTAGGATGGATATCATCCAGCCCCATGGACTTCCACACATTCAGTTTCATGAGGAGGTCTTGAACTTGTTCCACTGTTACGGGGGGACAGAATAAACTCCTCTCACCCACACCTTGAGGTTCAGGGTCCTGGCAGACACGGGGAGCCTGACCACCAGTGAAGACCGAGGCAAAGCACTTATTGAGCACCTCAGCTTTTCCCATGTCTGAGGAAGCCACTTCTCCATCCTCATTTAGCAGAGGGGGAACACTCTCCTTGACCTGTCTTCTCTTGCCTATGTACTTGTAGAACCCCTTCTTGTTATTTTTCACATCCCTAGCCAAGTTTAGCTCTACCTGTGCCTTGGCTTTCCTGATCCTATCTCTACACATGCGGACAACAGCCCTATACTCCTCCCAGGCTACACAACCCTGCTTCCACTTCACATACATTTCTCTCTTTTCCCTCAGTTTAAGCTGCAGGTCCTTGCTCAGCCATGCCAGTCGCCCGCCTCCTCTGCTCGATTTCTTTTCCTGGGGAATGGAGAGCTCTTGCGCTCTCAGGAGGGTGTCCTTAAAGAGCGGCCAGCTCTGCTCTGTTCCTACACCCTTAAGAACAGTTTCCCAGGGGACATCGTACCATAGAATAAACACAGATAGAACACAGATGAAATATACTATTTGTTTTGGATCAGCTGCATTCTGTTTTAGTCTGGCACTCTGATAATTATGTCCACCATTAATTAACCTGTTCAGGAGAAATGGTGACCATCAATTAATCTGTTAAGGGTCAACATTTATTTGGATACACATTACTGTTATTATTGTTCAACACAAAGGACAGCTTGCCATGACTTTTGCTGATGAGTTATATAGTACATATGGCTTGAGACAGTAGACAGAGGATTTTTTTCTAAATGGCTTCTGTGAACAACATGAAGATTTTAATGTTATAACAGACTATTAAGATCAAGTTAGGTGGCAAATGCAAAGTATTTTAACTAAGAAGACAGAGTATAATGAATGAGTATTCTTTGCTAAATATTGTTTGCAATGTAATCAGAACAAAGGAAAATTTTATCATATTTTCAAATACAGTGATTAAATGAAACAGAGTCTTGCTGGAGCAGAAAAGGGATTCGAAGAAAATCTCAACAATGTTTTTCTTTTCTTTCTGTGAATCATGCCATTATGAATATACACGTGCCTTTGTTTTTGACACAATTTTGTCCCTCACCTTGTGTAAATCAGTCTTTTTCTGAACATTTTAGTAGACATATACTAATTGCACTTTGCAGTTTTCAGACTTTCAGATTAGTACTTAGACTAGTGAAAACAAAATGACAGTTGCTTTAAAACAGATAAAAAATATATGCACAATTCATGTTATTAAGGACTCTGACATTCTGACAGAATGTTTAAAAATAATTCCGAGTGATACTTTTCATTATAAAATGCTTTATAGTCTTGCTGATTGTGCTCATTCCATTAGGTAGTTCACAACTTTGTATGAGTGTGTTTATGTATTTCCTTATGTATTCACTCTTTGTTCAGCAGCATACCTCTGAGTGGTGCCTTGTCTGGTCTGACTGCTGCAAGCTCTGTCACAGTCTCAGATCCATCTTCTCCAAACAGGCACTGTGTGTCAGTGGGAAAGCTCAACTCCTGCTTAGTGTCCAGATCTTTCAGCCGAAGCTGCAGGAAAAAGTAGAAACACATCTGCTTCTCTGAAATATTTTGTTTTTTATTTCCACTCCCAAAGAAACCGTCCTTCTTCCTATTTTTAACTCACATGCTCTCTTTGTAAAGATACCTCATTTTGCATAAGGAGAGCTACAATGGTGCAAGCCCCTGATTCTGCAGCCTGTTTATATCCCTGTTTTTCATGGCACAGATACGGGGAACATTCGTAGGGAACCAAGCTGTAGTTTAACCCAGGAGCAGCTCAGCTCCATACAGATGTTCGCACACTCCCACCCTGGTGGGATGGGACAGAAAATCTGATAAAGGTAAAACTTGTGCGCTGAGATAAAGACAGTTTAATAGGACAGAAAATAAAGAGAAAATAATGATAATAATAATGATAAAAGAATATACAAAACAAGAGATGCACAATGCAATTGCTCATCACCTGCTGACAGATGTCCAGCCAGTTCCCAAACAGCAGCTGCCCCCTCCCAGCCAATTCTCCCAGTTTTATTGCTCCGCATGATGCCATATGGTACGGAATATCCCTTTGGCCAGTCTGGGTCAGCTGACTTATCCCCTCCCAGCTATTCATGCCCCACCAGCCTCCCCACTGGCAGGACAGTACAAGAAGCTAAAAAGTCCTTGACTTAGTGTAAGCATTGCTCAGAAACAATCAGTTTGCTCTCTTAAATCCAAAACATGGCATCATACCAGCTACTATTAGCTCTCTCCCAGATGAAGCTAGAACAGAAATGAAGGATATGGATTAAATTGTCTTATATATAGTTGCAATTTCAGAATTTCAAATGAATAACTACACTTAGAGCATTCTTAGTATTATATGCCCATTTCTATTGCCAAATTTTATTAAAAATTATATTAAACATTAAGCTCTTTCTAGTTATATTATTGCATCTAAGTGTGAGCTTTATCTTCCAATCATATAGTATTTCTATATTCTCTAGGAAAGTAAAAATGATTTTATTTTGCAAAGGGAGAAAAACTGCTGTTAAGTAAGAAAAAAATGAGCTTTTCTATAGTGTGTAAGTCTTCAAAAGTTACAGATACAGATTTAGGATATCCTGATATCCTAAACCTCCCCTGGCGCACCCTGAGGCCATTTCCCCTTGTCCTGTCACCAGTGAGAAGAGACCACCCCCACTCTCACTGCAATCACCTTTCAGGTATTTGAAGAGAGCAATAAGGTCTCCCCTCAGCCTCCTCTTCCCAAGACTAAACAGCCCCAGTTCCTTTAGTCTCTCCTCATAGGGCATATTCTCCAAGCCCTTCACAAGCCTTGTTGCCCTTCTTTGGACCTGCTCCCGCATCTCCATGTCCTTTCTGTATTGAGGTGCCCAAAACTGAACACAGTACTCGAGGTGGGGCCTCACCAGCGCCATGTACAGGGGCAAGATGACTTCCCTAGTCCTGCTCACCACACCATTCCTGATCCAAGCCAGGATGCCACTGGCCTTCTTGGCCACCTGGGCACACTGCTGGCTCATATTCAGCCAACTGTCCATCAGCACACCAAGGTCCCTTTCTGTCAGGCAGCTTTCCAGCCACTCCTCCCCAAGCCTGTAGGGTTGCCTGGGGTTTTTGTGTGAGAAACCTTAAGTACATATTAAACATCAATCAGATGTTTAAGGTCCATTAATGAATGCTTTGTATTGAATAAATAAAAAGTGTCAGCTTAATGGCTTTCCAAAGTTAGGTCACACTGTATCAGGGGGCTATCAATATTTCCAGACAGGGATTGGCATCTCCTAACACCAGGAGAAAACGCTGCCCTCCGTATCATGGTGCAGTATGGATCTGCACAGAAGTGAATAGGTATGACTGTATGTGCTTCAGTGGGCAGAAACAGGTGCCTCTGCTCTCAAAGAGATCCAGAAGCTGTTGGCAACCATCTATAGACAAAATCTTGCTGAGCCACAAGACATGTGGTCCAGATGATGCAGTATAAAACCAAAATAACTATGTTTTTCAACAAAAGCTATTTATACAAGTATTAAGCAGAATATGTTTATATGTAGAATATATTGGAATACCTTGTGAAGCTTAACTCCTCTTCTCAAACATGGACTGGATAACAGAAATGAAAGTTTTGTTATATCTCCAACATCTCCAACAGTCAACTGTTAGAAAAATAAATTTTAAAAAATTGCAAAAGATTAATAATTATTGGGGTTTTTTTCGTCTTTAAGAATAAAAACTTCAGAGAAAATATGGCTCAGGTTCAAACACCTGCCCAGAAACTGCCATTAACTTCATATGCGCATTACAGAATTAGTATTTTTCCAGGCTCATGGTAAAGGTACACAGCTTCTAAACAGTGAAAACAGATTAGATGAGGTTTGAGAAATAAAAAGTAAACGAAGTACGAAATAACTTCTTTAATAAGTACCTTACTGTTAAGGACTACTAGCCTAATGCAAGTCAGGGAGGTTTTTCATGCCAAAGTTGTCATTTGCTGAATAAGAGAATTCTGTAAGTCATATGCATCAGCCCACATGCAAGAACTTCTTCAACTGCTGTTTAATAAGATATGGAGGTGTAAACATTAACTCTAGCAAACAAAAAAAGAATCAGTACACGGAACTTCATTCATAAGCTGCAAGTCTTAGTTTACTATAACCCTTCAGTAAAATGTGTGTGAAAGAAAGAAGAAACCAACCAAAAATGGATTATCGTTCAGATTCTCAACTTTCTGTGCAGGAGATTTCCCTTTGTTTCCAAATACAACAACTTGAATAACAGGCGTATCTTCTGGTACGTGCACACAGTGTACCCGCATTTGCCATCGTCCTCTGCTTTTAGTATTAATTTGTTTTGTAAGAGATGTCACAGACATTTCTGTATTGGAAACAAACATATATTCAGAGCCCATATCTGAATTATAAGACAGTATGAACCACAACATAAAATTATTTTGCCTACTATGACTGGGTCTGGCACAGACAAGTTAGGCAGCAAAGTCACATTACTCATTCTAGCTCTATAAAGGTGCGTAAAACCAGGGAAGTTGCTTCATGCCCATCTTCCCTGCTTTGTACATGCTGCCGGCACCTACAACTACTCACCAAAGTTCTGAGAGTATACACCAACTTTTGAAAGGCTAGACTATGCATTACCATCTCCTCCAGCAGGAGCAAGAACTAGAAGCAGTGGGTCACTGCTGATCCACTGATGGTGGGTCATTCCCACCGTTTTCATCCCAAGCATAATTTCCCCCTCCTCCTTTTCTTAAAGAAGGCATAATTCACCTTGGATCAGGCCCCAGCCGCTCACCATTGAGGTACCAGTGTTTGGTTTTGCCTACGCTGTAGATGAGTAGCCATGAAGTAGCCATGTGCTGGCTTCATTCTCCTTTGTCATGCAATAGCAATTCACACAAATAAAGAGCATTTCTGCTGGTATTTACCTTTGAGAGGAATTACCACTTCCACAAAATCTTTCTTAGAGCGTTTATTGATCCAGTCATTATGAATAAAGACATGTGAAGAAAAAGGGTAGCTGACTTCTTTTATTACAATTTTTTCTAAGAACCACTCATCTGGATGAAAATAAATAGAACATTATTAATTTAAACTTTTTAAGTAACAAAATATTTTTGGTGTGCAGTTGTAAGTTTCTATCTTTGCAAAATCAATGCAATGTTTTCTTTTGTCTGACTTCCTAAGGAAATGTGACTTCGGAAAATATTGTGACTGTGCATGTACATTTCTGTCTGTTCTCCTACTCTACTATATTTGATACAGTGAACAATTCATAAAGAAAATTTATCTAGACCTAGTGAAAAAATAAATGCAGTGATAGATTTGATCTATCAATACCTCAAAGGATGGAAAAGCTTCTGCGAGATCTCTACACAAAAGGTCCCATATACAAAATTGTATTACAAATATTCCAAAGGAAAACAGTATATCAGGATTTCTACCACATAAGCCATCAAAAAATCCACTCAACACTACTTCCTCTATGGCAAGGATCTGTGCAATCTAATAAGCCACAAACATAGCTGAAGGTTTTTTCTTGAAGGAGGCTAGTTAAGTGATTCTCTGGAAACAAGGCTCAGACCTTTGAGTTTTGATAAACTTGGTTATACTCCAAGTTTTGGTGAAGTTAATGAAAGTCTGATCATTCATTTGATTGTTACCACGTACGAATGAGAATGAGAAGTAGTCCCCTAATCAGTTTTTATATGCACATCTTTATGTTCAATATACAGAGCCATCTTACAGTCTTGTTTCTTGACAAGAGACGAACAAGAGACTCAGTTTATCATGCACTGAAGATGTCTTGTCTCCAGTATCAACATTATCTGCACAATTGGCAAATCTGTAAAAGCTTTGTTCTCTTGCCTCTAAACACTGTTGGGCCAAAATTTTAGCCAAAGGATTGAACGAAATATCAATTTATGATGATCCGTACTGTTACTGTTTAAGAGCTGAACAATTTTCTTTAACACCAAGAGCTTCTGTTGAGCCAGAGGGAGGACACGAATAATATCCTGCAGGCAGTGTAGCCTTTTTATCTGCCACTCAACCTCACATATACAGAATCCCTTAAAAAAGAATATGTTTCTAATGGGTTAGAAGAAAAAAAGTAGGAGGCCAGAACAACTTTTCTTCTGTGTTACAGTTCCAAACTTGGTAACTGATTCTCTTTCCTTATCTTAACTGAGAATCATTTCAAATTAAAAAAACATTCTCTTTTAAAAATGAAAATGTCCATTATACAAAAATGGAAAGAAAAAATGTTAACAATTGCAAAAGCATCAAGTCATATTGCTTTTTGAAAAACAAAGACTTAGCTGACAGTAATCACAAATGCATAGTAACTTTTAAAGAGTACGGTTTCACAAATAATTCTACCATTTTACAGTGGCACTACATTTGCTAGGAATGTTTCACACTTGTTAGTGAAGCTAGATACTTGAGAAGTACAGTCCAACAGAAAAAAATGAACATCCAAAAGTTGAGAGCAATTTCAAATTTAAAAAGAAATGTGAATTTTAATCTCAAATTTATTACTTTACTTAAGTGGGAAAAAAAAACACTGACCTTTTTTTTGACTCTTAAATCCAACAAGAACTTGCTTCAACTTGCCAAGGTATACTGCTTTGATTTTGAAAACATCCACCTGAATTGTGAAAATAATTTAAATTATATTTTAGTTAAAATTAAATTAAAGTTAATTTAAATTAATTAAAGTTAAAATGTTGTTGAATATTTAACAATTTAGCTTTGTGCATCTGGACATTGTTCTGTATCTCAGTGGAGGTAAATTTATCTCATTCTCGCTATTCCATTGTCTTATAGTTCATAGTTAAACAGTAAAGGTGATAACTGATATTTTCTTTTCCAATGAATATTATGAATATCAAAAACTGCTGTACATAATAGGAAGTAATTTTACAACTAATGGATATCAATAAAGTGCTCATGTCTTGTATGTTCATAGACTAAAATAACCAAATCACAATATCTACTTGTGTTAAACACTACTTTGAATGAGAACCTAATTCTCAACGAAACTTGCAGGTATCTAATTATTCCAAAAACCTGAAGCAATTTCATTTTCCCTAAAAATATGTTAACTGAGTGGAAAGGAGGTGGGTAAATGAGAATCAAATAAATAGCATCTGGGAAGATTTCAACCACTGTGCTACTGGAGTAAGGATTTTTTGTAGAAACCATTTATATGATAGATGTTTCTCTCTTCCATGATGAACAGACGTGATGAAATCTTCCCATTTTCCCTTTAGCAAATATTTCCAATGATTTTATTATTTGTTTAAGACAAACAAACAAAAAATTATTTCAAATCTGAACACAATGGGGGTCTACTAAAGTGTCAGGTAGATATTCCCTTTCAATCTGAAACAGATATTTCTGTTTAATCTGAAATTTGTCCTAGCTACTTTATGCCTACAACTACTTGAGGAATGACTCTTCTAGGAAAAGCTCCTTAACCTTCAAAATGCAAGGATATATTTAAAAGCAAGAAGCATGAGGGAAAAAAATGGAAACATGAAAGATAAAATACTGCTTGGAATATAGATATTACTATTCAGGAAAGTTAATCAAGAGAAGTTTGTGGTCTAAGGGCAGGATATTCTACAAAAATTCTATCAGCTCTATCAGGTATATTTAAAGAACAATATCTCCATAGCCTTAAAAGTTTGGAGTATTAAAGAAGAAATTTCAGAGTATATTCAGTTCAACTCAAAATTACTTCATCAACCTAATTGCTTTACTATTGTCTAATGCTGATTATGCTTAATACATTACCTATGAAAATTACATCTTAATTAATAGAGAAAATTATACCTACATAGAATGCAAAAGTTAGTGAAGTATTTTTGATACTTTGTACATAAAAATTTCTACACCAATGTAAGAAATAACAAAAAGATACTTGCAGATTCAGTTATGTTTTTCCTTATTGTTTTACCTGCCCTCTAGCAAAAGTAATCAGACTGTTTCTTGAGTTAAGCCATCGTTTCCCCGAGTCAGTCCTTTCTCCTTGAATACGCAGATAAGCCTCACCAGTGGCATCTGCTTTCTTCAAGTCTCCCGTGTGCAAATTGACTGAATATTCCACAACTTCAGAAAAAAATGAATTTACAAAAAAAGTCATCGTGAGAAAATCCTGCTTGTCTACTTGCATAACACCAATGTTATCTAATAATCCCTGGTACAAATAATTGCAAATTGCATCTGAATCCCATTCAGCTCCACAGCACAAGTAGCACAGATCTCTTTCTTGGTAATGCTCTAACCAAAACACATTCCTACAGAGTAACTCCCTTTTTGGCAATTCACAGAATACACTTTTGTTTTACTTAGACATCACTTCCAGAAAATCAGTGCTAGTGGCTGCTGTTTGGGGCAAAGGGTCTCAAAAATAATTGCTCCCCCTCCTTAAAAAAGTAAATCCGTAAAAATATTTAGGTTTTGGAAAGGGTAAATTCTGTTCTCTATGACAATTCACTCATATTTCTTTGTTCCTTCTCTCTTGAGTGTGCAATGTCATAGAGACATAGAGTAGCTCGGGTTGGAAGGAACCTTAAATATCATCCAGTTCCAACTCCCCTACCATGGGTAGGGTTGCCACCCATTCAGCCAGGCTGCCCACAGTCCCATCCAACCTGGCCTTGAACACTTCCAAGGACAGGGTTTCCACATCTTCTCTGGGCAAACTGTTCCAATATTTTCTTCTTTAAATGAAACTAGAGCTTAGCATTTACAAAATGGTTAAAAAGAAAGCTGGGATTTGATCATCTTAAGCTTTAAACTCATGTAATTGCCTTCCAGTGACTGAACACTCACTAGTAAGACCATAACACTATCAGAACGAACATGGAGTTAAAAACAAGTTAATAATGAATAATGAATTAAAAATTCTTTCAAGATCAACTTCAACATGTAAGTAGAGTTCATAATGGGCGTAAGAAACAAGGAAACATTTAAACAGAAGCAGGTCACAATGTTATTCATGTTTTTTTGCAGCAACATAGCAAGGATGTAAGGAAAAAAAAAAGTTGTTTTTTTGTTTGCTTGTGGTGTAGTGTTTAACACTTCCTCTTATTTACATTACAATAATAAATGTGTGGTCATTGGTATACTGCCAGTGCTGTTGCTGTCGGTATCTAACTTTGGTAGCTATGTGAGTTATATTTGACTACTCCAAACTATTTGGCCCCAGCTGTAATTGTTTTCAACACTGACACTGTGTAGCAGACCTCAACAATGCCCAGACTGTGACAGCAGTATGTCGCAGAAACTCTTCCAGCCTCACTCTGTTACTTGCCCATACCTGGGACCTACATGGTTGCCCAACATCTGCTTTCCCAGGAAATGTGTGTGCACAAAGAAAAGAAATAGTGCTATAGGCAGGACCATTTTCAGTCTCACAACTCATAATTCTAGCCAGAAAGCACTGAAACATTATTCAAGTCAAGTCTAAAATACATCACAGGATACACAAACATCTCTGTATAAATCTTGGAAAATTCTGATATTTTCACTACAGTTTGCTTCTTGAACCAAATTTACTCCAAGACAGAAATGGCCCTATTTAACCAAACTACAGCCTTTAAAAAGATATAATTAGGAGAAATTTCTGGTAGGTTTGAGAGTGATTGTTAAGATCCCAGAAGCTAAGGCTGTCATTTATTTTCATGCGTAGGTGATAAGAAAACAGAGAGAAAAAAATATGTGTTCTGAGGATATTTATTTTTAAGGTTTTCTTACAGCTCTTTTCACAAGTTGGTGCTATTCGTATTGAGTGTTATAATCAAAAGGCCCGAATTCAGATATTGTGACATCTTATATAGCTATTTACATCTAAAATAAAAAGGTCACATCACTGGAATGAGAGTGCTTTTGCTTACTGGGTGGTTTTGCATACTGATTGAAAAATGAATATCTAAAATGATTCATTAAATAATATGGGCTGCATCAGTCTGCTAATAAAGGTGCGTTCCTTGCACTATACTGAAATGTTTTTGTTTCTTTTCATCTTTGTACTATGTGGGGATGACAACTGAGAAAATGAGTTTTCTGAAAAGTAATTTTATTTCACTACATCATTATATTTACTTCAGGGACTTCCCTTGGGATTTTTTTCTTTAAATGTCTAAACCATGGTATGAGAAAGTGCTTGTAATTGATGACATCACTCATGTTTGATGATAAGTAGTAGACCAAGAGTTTTCCTAAACTGACACTTTAGTTTATCTCATGTTTTACTTCAAGGCAGGTAAATATGCATTTTCAGATGAATGACAACATAGCTGAAATAAAATGAGTGCAGGCACATAGAGTTGCTCTCAATGGAAATCCAGATATTTGAAAGTATGTGTGCTGTCCAGGTGACTTTTTGGCATTTTTACTTTTTAGGGGAGCAAGAATACAAAGGTAAGACAGAGTTATTCATCTAGACTGGTGGCTCACCTGTCTACTGTATACTGCTCGTATGAGCAGATCCACTGAAGTCAAAAGGCTGCTTGTGTGAATAAGAGCTTGGACCACATACCTGACCACTCATGTAGAGTTGATCAGAAATTATAAGGCTTGCAATGACTTTTACTGCTTTGGTCTATGATAATTATTATACTTAATAATGGTCTCAACTCTAATCACGCAGCTAGTTACTTCATAATATCTGGATTCAAATGAGATACATACTGAAAAGTAGAAACATCCAATGTTTTTGCTGAGTCAGAATTTCCTTGTGAACCTGCTGAATCTGTTAATGCATAATTCAAAGCTCACTGTAGTTACAGCAAATATTTCCCATTAATTTTCAAAGATTTTGAATCAGAGGAAGAACTCCTGCTATGTAAGCGAAACAAAAATATACAAAGCAACCCTTATGAATGAAAATTTTGGGACCATTCTCACAATCAAATAAACCATATTCCTCTAGCAACAATAATCTACTAAAATAAGATGTTCTGTTTAAGTTTTACACCCTTGGCCTCTGCCAATATATATATATATATATATAAATCCTATTTGTAAAAGCTCTGTTTCAGATGTAAGCCAACATAGCTGAGACGTGAAAGTGATCACCTAGCGCTCAGGAAAAAGGAGGAAAAAAAAAACGATCATGAATTAGAGATAGGTCAGAAGCTGTTGCTTTGAATTTGTGTGGGTTTTTTTTTTATTGTTTGTTTTTGTTTAATTTTCTAAGAAACAATATTTATTCAAGGGTTATTTATATCAAAATTCAGTAACGCTTGCCCAATGGAAAATCAATATCCTCTCAGAGTGAAGAGCTTAAATGACAAAATCATATCCTGTCCTAATATCAGAAGTACAGTTAAACCTTTTCCACCATTAAGTTCTTAGCTTTGCAATGAAATCAAGTGATGCAGGTAATACACTACGGCTGAGAAGGTAGAAGTCGACCATCATATGAATCCTTTTTCTCCTGTTATAGGTCTAAAGATCTTTTCTCATAGTGCTTTCCTCTGCAGATTAGCAAGCTCTTCACCAAAATATAGTAATGTGAATGTGAAAGGGGCAGGGTAAGGTGTTGTATTTCAGAGGTGTTGGAGATCTCTGACAGGGACATTTTTTTATAGATTTCTGCAAAAATTCTGCTGCACAAAATAGTACAATAAATAGAAAATGTCAATATGGGGAACGAGTATTCCAGAGGTTATTGCGAGATGAATTCCCAGATGAAACAGTTGTGAGTTTAAAGTGATATTAGGCAATTAAAAATCAAAGATAATTTAGCAGACAGGGATTTTTTTAACGTTTATTTTGTACTATGCAAAATAAACAAACAAATTGAGGCCTAATCCTGATAATTTATTACATAGGAAATCGCAAAAACTTAAAATCATCCTTCTGGTGAAATTAAAGGCTGGGAACAAGATAAAGATCCACAGTTGCTACAGCCACACAATTAATTTGCTCAAGACAGTGGAGCAAATCATCTTGTACAGGTTGAATATCAGATTTTAGGAATCTAGTCAAAGGTACAAGGTTCACCTATCTTACTCAAAACTGTGTGGTAAGAGATGACTGCGTTAGCCGGAATAGGAATCAGCCAAATTAAGCAGAATAATATGATTCACGTCACCAGATCAATGTCCAAACCAGACTGATCCATGCTAGGCTGGTGCTATGCTTGAGTTAACAAGCCTTAACAAATAAGCCTAATAAAAACATATTAGCTGGAATGTTTCTGAACTACTTTCATTTTGGAAATTAACATAGGTCTTACTAATACTTCTGAGGTAATCATTTGATAAACATAAGCTACTGGACTTAACTGTGTCTAGAAGAATTAAGTAGCAAGTAGCAAACTAATTCTTATCCATACCTGAATATATCATATTACACTACTACAAGACAATGACCTACTGTGATTAACAAAGCAGAGGAAAAGTTATCCTTTATCTATAAAATGTAAAAATTTAAAGCTGGAAAATTTTTTTAATAAGGATGCATATATTTGTTAAAACATATCAACATACATTAAGCTCTTAAACTCTTCATGCTCTTATGTTAACAGGCTTGGTGTGGGGGTTGGAATTTGGGTTTATGTTGTGAAAAAAAATACACTGTTTACATCACAGAAGTCTGAAGTGAGCCAGAAGAACCCAGATCATAACTGGTGTTAAAAACATTCTCAGAAAGACTGGTAACACTCATTTTCAATAGTTACTTTGCAAATCACATATTGCAAAATTCTAACTTCAGATAACATTGAGGTTGTGGTATATATCACGGTATAACTTCTGATACATGTCTTCAACTGCAGTCACTAAAAATGAGAATTTAAAAATCATCAAGAAATGATCTAGAAAGCTTCAAGAAATGCAGAAGCTAAGAACCAGAAACTCTAAAATTTCAATAGCAACTGAAAACATTGCTTTCAAAAGTTATACAATTTAAATATGTAATGACTTTGTTTCAGCATGTTAAAATGCATGTTAATGCCCTTCACAGAATTGTCAAAGAATTTATAAGGAAAATAAAAAATCAGTGCCTTTTATTCTGAAAGCCACAAAAATACATGAGTAATAATTTGGACTGTGATACTGATAGAGTAAAATTACATTTATAAATACTAGGATAGTATGTGAAAGTAAAGAAAACAGCTAAAGTAGTTCCTTTTGTGAGACTAGGTAATATCCAGAAGGCAAATTCAGCTCTGAGATAATGCCACACAATCTAATAGAATTATGCAAAAGAATAATTTGATCTTGGTTATTTAATATAATTGTACCTACAGAGCTAGGTGTAGGGTGATCTAGGGCACTCACTTCTAAGAAAAAGTATTTTTACAGATGGAAGAAAAAGCAATTTCAGAGAATCAATTTTAAATTTTGTTTGTTTGTTAGTCTGTTGCTCTTGTTTTTTACATTATTAAGAATGTATCCAATTACAGTTGATAACTCTGGTTTATTGGGCATAAAGCCAGCCTTATGTCCTGTTGGGTGAGGTTGGTATGGAGGATGCACTGACAGAATGTATGAGTTGCTCACATTCTCCAAAAGAGGTACAGGACTATTTTTTGAAAGGGCTTGTAGATTCAGGAAAAAACTGGGACCCTGGGAGTGACCACTGCTTTTAAAGAAGGAATTATGATTTTCCTGAAGATCATAAAGGAACACAGACACATATTTTTGCCTTGCTAAATCCCATAGGGTCACTTAGTTTAGAAGAGAAGTAGTTACACCAATGTAGCCTTTGTTACAATCAAGCTCACATAACTAATGAAAGGTACTATTTATTTTAATTATTTTAACTTTTACTTTGCTCCCTATAGAGTTATCTACTTGTTTGATTTGTCTGGAGATAGCAGTGATTGATATCTTTCAACACTGTTCTTTTGTCTTTATTTAAATCTATATTACCAGGAAATTTATTAAAGACTCCAAAAAGCAGCATTTCTCTTGAAGCGACAATGAGTGCAAACACCTAAAACTGAAATGCTTTTGCCTCCCATAAGAAAACTAGAATACAAGGAAGAAGCTGAAATTTAGAAATTTTAGACTGAATTAGTGTTGGATCCACAAAGAATAAAAAGGATATTAACGCCTTTGACCTGCAGATTTCTCATACAGTACATCTTTAAATATCACAAATGTCATTATTTCATCTGTGGGCATATATTTGAGTTTCAAAAGGACAGCCCACAGAGTCAAAATGAGTTACATCTGGAAGTAAGAACATTATATTTCCCTTAGTTAGGTCTCTACAAAATGGTTTATGTGAAACTTTCTAGGTTAGCAGATATTACACAAGTATGGCATAATTTGGGGCAGCACCTATGCATGCATCTTCTTCCTAGAAATTTTCCAAGGAAGCTGTCTCAACCTTCTTATTTTCCCTCAAATGAATTGCTCTATTAATCAGGATAATGCTCTTGGACACCATCTCTATTTGTTTCTTAGCATAACTAAGACTTTGTAGGACATATCCTAGAATTTTTATTTTGGTTTGAATTTCTAGACCTTTAATACCTAGTTTAACGTTTAGCAATTTCAAATTCTGAAAATAAATACCAGTAGAGGTAATTATCAACAGAGAGGTAATAGAGATTTTTAACAAGCTCTAGAGTATATATTTAGCATTATATATCCTGCATATACTACATGCAACATCCAATGTTGTTTTGAACCTGATGGATCAAAAACCTAAAATCATAAGATTTTTTCAGTAAATGATTACAAGGCTACTAATCGCTTAAAGTTACAAAAACCCACATAAAACCATATATTTAAAAGGTCCTCATTGTTTAATTTGTTCAGGTTTCAATTTTAAATGGGATAAAATAGTCAGGAAAATCCCTCCAGAGAACAGTGTGCAAAAGTTCACATGGAATAATTCATTCCTTTTTCTGGGCAGCTTCCATCTTTTTCTATTAGTTTCTGCTGAAGCAGAATACTCTTTGTACTATAGCCTCTGGCAATAAACCTCTTAGCTGTCACCAAAAGCTCCAATACATGATCTTTACTATCCCCATCAATCCTCTTTATTCTAATGAGCTGGATAGATGGAAAGTCTGTTCTTAAATAGCTAGTGATCAAGTCATCAGCATGCAATTGTTGTTTGCCATATTCCTGGGGGACTGGGAGTTATCACTTTATTATATTTCTGTCATCATCATACACACAATTCACACGTGTTACTAGCAGCAAAGTGCAACTTAATCTATTTTGCTGGAATAACACTTGCTCTACTATAAATTTCTCATCAATATCAATAAAACACTACTGCAATTGAAATTCTTGGCTATCCCTTTGCTAACTGATTGTAACATATTTTTTAAATTCTGTCTCTGTTTTGTAGGGGGTCTTTGCATTTCTTTCTTCCTTAAAACACTGACTACTTTTCTAGGTCACACACATTTCTTTGTGAATAGGAAGATTCAGGTGATATTGCACTAGATAATATTTTGTACATGTCTTCAGCTGACACAGCATTAATTTGAAGATATAGCAAGTAATCATGAGCTAAAACTGAAAAACTACCTCACACGAAAGAAGTCGTATTCTACATTTGGTATCAGCAGTTACAACATATGTCATAATCTTAATAGCAGTGATTTCTTTTGTGATAAATGCATGCACAAAACATCATATTTCTTAATATCCAATTCTTGTGGAAATCCTCACACAGTGTTTCAGGCCCAGAAGAGATATTGGTATTCCAGCGACACCAATCCTGACCCCAGTAACAAAAACAGACTTAGCTTACCAGGCAAAGGCTCCTGATCTGCATAGAGAGCTGGCAGTTCCACACATTTGTCTTCATTAGGGTTGAACAAGCAGTCAAAAGCTAAATACATCTCTTCCTTTGTGCCTGTGTGCTTCATATGCAGTAAATCTAAGCGCCATGGCTGTTTTAGCTTGCTATGTGGGCCAGTTACCTGAACTTTATACAGTGAGCCAATATCTGCCAGTTCATCCTATGTAAGAAAAAGAGAAGATGAATGGATCTCTTTCCAGTTGTGCCAGAGCAAACATAGTTGACAGCTGCATGCAACAGCTGAACAAATTTTAACAGGTGAAGAATTGGAGCAGGTTTATAACAATTATTATTTTTCCCCATTCTAATCATATTCTTTCCTTTGTTCTCATTACAAATAATTCCAGCTTCAAACTATTTTTTTATACTTAGCATAGGTTCTTTAGCTGAGGAAAACTTCCCAGGCACTACTCATTTTGGATCCTGTTTATAACCTAACCTAGTGTGCTTAGTTTCTCTTCCATTAAAGAAAAGAAGAAAATTTAAAAAAAAAAAAAAAAGCCAATTGTTTATATAGTGTAATGATTAACTCTTCTTTACATGATCAGCAGGAATAAGAACCATGAAGTTTCTTTATTCACAACACCAAGGCTGCTTTCTGATGAAACCCAGGATCAAAAGAAACATATTTTCTTTCACTCTTTGGGCTTTATGCCAGGACTCTCCATCCCTATTTTCCTGATTTGCCCTTGCTACCTTCTTCCGCTGTTCCAGCAATCAATCCTTAAGAAACCTCTTCCAGGATATGGCTTCACGGACACATTTCCGTAATGTAAAGCTGGCTTAGAAACTTCCACAGCTTTGTCTGCCCACTTCCCCTTGTTCACTCAGTCCTGCCATACAGCCATTTTTACAGATGAAGGAGGAACTGCTCAAGGTTAAATTAAAGCTAATGAACTAGCTGAGGATAAAGCATCCAGTATTCTCATAGGGATCAATAATTTCCTCAAAACCCCAAAGGCCAACAAGAAAAGAACAAGTAATTGTTGTGATTCCCTTGAATATTTTCCTAGTTTTCAGCACCTCATGATTTCCTAAGACAGAGGAGGTGTCTGAAGCATGTACCTTCAGGTCAGTTCCAAATTCTGCTGTACTGGTCATTCAGAGAGAGAGCAAAATTGGAAAAGCATAAAAGTACCACAGCATTGATACTGAGCAAGGAACTGTAGTTGTAAAGAGGGAAGCAAGGGCAGTGTGAGTAGAAGCAGGCCACCTTTCAATAAAGTAAAATTCATTCATTCATCCAGTTAAAAGCTTCTCAATATTTCAATTGATAAGTAATTGATAAGTAACTGGAGAAACTAAAAACAAAGATCTGAATAAAGAAGTAAACTTTTGGAGCAAAAGGAGCTAATCAAGAGGAAAAAGAAAGTGATAATGACAAGCAGAAATAAAAGAAGGAAACAGTGCAAGAAAACACAATTATCCTGCAAAAACATAGTGGCAGAGATGAATAAATTAAATTAAAGAGAAAATCAACTCTGTAAGTTTCTTCTCATTTATATTTCTTCCTTTTCCATCATCTGCCCACAAATCTCTACAGTATCCCACAGATTGTATGTTTACAAATTACTTGCTTTTCTGAGATCAACAAGAACTGTAAATCATAACCTGCAGTCTGGTATATATTGTGATATGCACCTAGGGACTAATTTGCTCACTTAAACATTCTCAGAATGAAACCCTGGGAGAAGGTTCACTCCTGCTCATTCAAAAGCTGTTGCTTAAGTGATAGTCTTACTGCCTTCAAAGGAAAACAATGATAATCCATGCCAAACTACACAGAGAACTTAAAAATCAATTTAGTAGGTTAAAGAAACAATTCATCATCTCAGAATTAAAACGGTTATCAGGTACATGATTCTTAGATTTTTTTTTTCAAATAGATAAAGATTGAAGTACTTTGATTTGAATTGCTTTTCCTGTAACTTGAAGTGGCAACTTCTTATGATTCTGGTTGCCGAAGAAGATGAGAGAAAGGTGTAATGGATCCTCTTCATTGCTCCAGTCAGATCCTGTGATGTCCATTATCCAGAGACCAGATGACTGCATGATGACTTTAGGCAGTTTAGGACAAGAAATCAATCTTCTACCTTTAAAAATGATCAAAGAGAAAGAGGAAAGATGACAGTATGACAGACTGGCATAATATAACAGGACCACAGCCTTTACAATGCACAAAGCAAGCTCTATTTGCAGGTTATGTTGTATCTATGGCAACAGTTCACTAAGAATAACACATCAATACTTTTATTATTTTTTTTGCCAAGAATTTAACAGCTTAATGTTCCTTCTGTGTTTAAATTTTAGTTTCATGGGTATTTTCTTGATAAAATGTTATTTTTCTTGTCAAGTTTGGAAGAAATTACTAAGAGAACTTTTAGTCATCTTTAAGAGCTCTAATCAACTGTTCTTAAAATAAAAATCAATGTTACTAAAACCAATTCATCATTTAGAAGCACCAGACACCTGTAACCTGTAGACATCTAATGTAAAATTAATAATAATGAACTTCACCTGACACTATACCATATTTAGCTATATTATATGGTATAACCACGTGAGACTGACATATAGTAAACATGCAAAAATATTTGCCAGATCCTCAATAAATCAATATGACCTTCTCCTTCCCTTTTTCTCCATTAATTGCCACTACCTTTCATTTCCATTTGGATTTGCACAACTTGTGGCGTAGTAGACGTGGAATGAGTATAAACTGAGCACAGCAGAATGGTACTACTTCTTTGCACAATGGAATAATACCACAGGTGACTAAAAAAATCTATTAAGATTGACTAATGTAACTTTTCTTTGGATTTCAAATTAGATCCTAACCAACCTGAAAAGTAGTGCATAAAACTTAAGCTATTTAACTCCACAAGGCATTCATCTCATACTCTTTACCTGCTTTAAATCTTTGGCTGTAATGTGATTAATTTTAATTTAGATTGTGAGAGTTTGATACACAACAGAGTTACAGGATGAAATTTTATTAACTTTGACATTACCAGATATGGTATTGTTATAATAACAAAATCAAACTGAAAATTCACATTTTCAATTTAAAAAATCACTTTAGAGACCTGCAGCCAAATTCAAAAGATACAGAAAGCCAGGACAAGTTACAGAAGAGCTTACCAACTGTAAATATCTCACAAACTGTCTCACATAATCCCAGATGAGAATCAAGCCAGTTCCAGCACGGAAAGACCCACTCTTTGTCTGAGTCTTGTGATTCCCTGACTGTTATCATCTTGAGGTACATCCCAGCCCCGTATCCTTGCCCATCATGTCCTATGATCACTTTTTGCAAATGACTCAGAGAAACGGCTTCCACCAAAAAGGAATCCACCTGCAAAAAAAAAAATTGGAAATACTTAATAAAATAACTTGGGACTTGAATGTGCTTGAACTTGAGGGAAATCAGCCTGGATTCAGCTGAGGTTATAAGCTTGTCACTTTTGTTGGGGGGTTATTTTGGGGTTGTTGTGGGGTTTTTTTGGTAACATTTGACATAACATCTCCCCTCTGAATCTAAGCAAGCAAACACTAATTATATCTAACCTCAAACCCCACATTCATAAGTAACGATGTATTGTAACCTCATCTGATCTTTGGAAAATACATATTTTGTCAATCAGTTCACATTTAAAATACATATACATCAACTTTCTGGCAGGCTAAAAGTTATGACAAGATTTTGGTTATAATCAAATTATTTTCAGGGCACTTCCAGTATCAAAAATGCAATGTATAAATTTAGATTACGTTATCTTGCATTCCAATATCTTATTTAGTAAATTAGCTTTCCTCCTCAGATCATTGCCGCTGTTTTGTTTTTAGGCCCAACTCCCTGCCCTTTCCCCCTTCCCCATTTCCCGGGGCATGGGTCCGTGGGTCCCCTCACCCCATTAGTCACGGAACTGGGCTGAACCAGCCTATAAACCGTTGACAACAGATTATTTAGATTTTACTTATGTTAATAGTCCTAAAGAAAATTTAATCTAAACAGTGTGTTCACAGCAAGATAGCTTTCTAACTTCTCTAATAGTCAGAAAAGGTTGTCTTTTTGTTTTTTTTCGTTTTGTTTTTCGTACAAAATGAAAATTGCAGTAACAGAAAACTGAAAGATTAAGCAAGAGAATGTGAAGAAAGTTGAGTAAAAGGCCAGAAATAGGAATTGAAGCAGAATAGAGAAAACAGAGTAAGAAAAAGGGCATCAGGGGATGAAAAACAGGGGTGGGATAAATGTGAAACAAGCCAGGTTTTCTCTGCATGGCCCAGCTTAGGGTCAGATGGACTTGACTGTAGCTTCTAATGTCAGCAAGGTTATGAATAACTGGAGTTTAAACAACAATATCTAGAATTATAATTAACACCATCATCCCAATAAATATTGACTTAATAACAGGAACTTACTAAAACAGATGACAAGGCAATTAAGAAGAAGATCATTGCAAACTGATCTCTAAAAAAATGTAGTACTTTCAAAAGTTTTCTGTGTTGCCTGCACTACTCTTAAAATAAAAATATTGGAGAAGTAGCTTTTCAGTTACTAACATTAAAATTACCTTTGCATGACAAAAATACCAATTTTGTTGTTAACAATAGTCAAGACTTGACAATGAGATTGTAAGTAGAAACCATTAAATTTTTTAATTAATACATTTTAGGAAATAAATCTGAGAACGAAGGAAAATAATATAACTGCTGTAGAGTGCTATTTCTGCATATAGGCATAGCCTATAGGGAAAAATTATTTTTAGAAATTCTCTCAGTTCGTACTAAATCCAGTTTTTCCTCACCCTATGAAATCATTCCACAAAAATCTAAGACTCTCTAGAAGCAAAATTTTTATGTGCATTCTCTTCTTTTCTCTTCTCCAAAGTCACTGAATAAACATTAAGTTAGTGTTTAATGTGGGGCTGAGGTTACAGAAACAGCACTGAATTTGTAAGTCCCACACCAATTTCTTTAACTAATTTTTTATCCATAATTTTTAATTCTTTGCTGCTCATGCTGTCCTAAATTTGGAATAGAAGAACTAAGAGGTTCTTCTTTCAATTGAAGAGAGATGAATTTGAAGGGTCCATTATCTGGTGAATGCAGAATTGGTTGGATGGTCAAAGCTAGAGAATATTATCAACAGCTCTACATCCAGGTGGAGGCTGGTCATGAGTGGTGTCACTCAAGAGTCTGTCTTGGGACAGGTGCTTTTTAATATCTTTATCAATGATGTGGACAGTGGGATCAAGTGCACCCTCAGCAAGTTTGTGGACGATGCCAAGCTGAGCAGCAGTTGATACAATTGAAGGAAGGGATGCTATCCAGAGGGACCTGGACAAGCTAGAGAAGTGTTCCCACATGAATGTAATGAGGTTCAACAAGGCCAAGGTGTTGCAGCTGGGTCAGGGCAATCCCAGATACGTGTACAGACTGGGAGAACTCACTGAAAGTAGCCCTGCAAAGAAGAATTTAGAAGTCTTGTCAGAGTAAAAGGTCAACATGAACCTGCAGTGTTCACTTACAGACCAGTAGGCTGACTGCATTCTGGTCTACGTCAAAAAAGGGGGGGGGGGGGGGGAAGGAGCAGCAGCAGGGAGAGTTAAGTGATTGTCTCCTACTCTGCCCTCTTGAGGCCCCACGTGGAGTACTTAGTTCAGGCCTGGGGCCCCCAGCACAAGAAGACTGGAGTTGTAGCAGATGATCAAAGGGCTGAAGCAGCTCTTCTATGAAGAAAGGCTGAAGGAACAGGGCTTGTTCAGCCTGGAGAAGAGAAGGCTCCAGGGAGACCTCATTGCAGCCTTCCTTTATTTAAAGGGAGATGATAAATAGGAGGGAGTCTAACTTGAGCAGGCATTAAGGGATGCAGTGGAGTCAGTGGTAGGTCCTGCACATGTAAGACAGTATTTTTGTGCCCTTACCGTATTCCTTTGGAATTTTCTTTCTGTTGTTAAAGGTGTATGAAGATTCCTTATACCTGTGTCACCTCGTTTGCCGTAAAGAGTGATATAAACATTTGCAAAGGTTTCTGCACCCCAGCGGTCACCAGTATGTACAGAGACAACATACTTATGGACTGTACAAAAAAAAAAAAAAAAAAAAAAAAGTGTGAATAAGACACTTGACTTACAATAGTGAACTTAAAGGAAAAAGTCAACATATATTAATCAGCAAGACTACTGTTTGTTGTCATTTCTGCAACTGCCAAAAAATCTCCTATACGGTGATTAAAATGGGTTACTCTTTGTGAACATCATCTCTTCAAGCAAAGCGTAATGAAGTCTTTCTGTTAACTTCCTTAGAAATTCATTGAAGTTGGATTCAGGCAACTTAGACTTTAGCAACTTAGTTAATAAAAAAAACCTTAATATCCAGACAAATTCTATCTAAGTCTTGGAAAATAAGAAGTCATCTGAGTTTTTTTACTGTTAAACACTGCATAATCTTTGCTGCAATTAATAATCATCACAGGTCAAAGAATAAACCACTATGTAAAGTTTATGCAAATTAGGTAGCAGAGACTGATGTATCATAGCCTCTGGATGCACGACATGACATATAAGTACAAAAATTTACCAAATGCACATATTAATGTAAGGTGCATGACAGCAACAGTAAAACTTTTTTGCCTCTGTAGTGCTCCTGTATAAACACATTTTCTTCTTTCAATTGATACAGTTAGAATGGATTTTCTTCTGAGAAATATCACTGAGTTGCAGATGTTTCATATTTAAATAAAGAGAATAACCAAAATTTTTCAAATGTCATTTTTAACATACTGTCCTGCTGAGCTAACATTCCACTAACTTAATGCCAGAGAGTTTCTTTTAAGGTTGTGAATAGGTTTGAGATATTCAGGGACTAGAATTTCTGGAACTTCAGTTTTGGAAGGCAGTCATGTCTCATATTACTTTTATCTCATGTGTAACTTCCAACTTTTCTGAGCAAATGCAGTGCCTCTGCAGGCCTTCACACTCCACGAGCACTTCTGAATATTCTCTGAAACTCTCAGCATGTCAGAAAAAACGCCTTAGGGAAAAACAAATGCAAAACTTTTTTGTACAATACAATTCTTCCCGTTAGTAACTGAAGCTATTATGAACCAAGTAATTCAACAGTAAATCTACAACAGATAGTTTCCATAGCTTTGAACGTGTGCTTTACCTTTAAAAAGTATAATGATTTTCTTCAGTTTTGCACACAGAATCACGCAGAAGATTTAGCAACTGTGAAGCCCAATTTGCCACTTAACTGGAAAATTAAGATTTCTTAAATGGTCAACATTTTTGCAGTGTACATATGAAGACTGTTGCCATAGATCCAGTGAAGATATCAAATGCCCAACAAATGCTATATTCTGTATGTGACATTTATTTCTTTTCAAGAGGTTAGTTTGCATTGTTCATATCTGCTCAGTGTTTTCACCTGGTAAAGTTTTCTGGTCCTCACTGACTATAGGGAATTCTTTCACCAGCTCCTTGTCTTCTCTGCTAAGAGACAGCCAGCAGTTGCAGTCAAAGTTCAGCTCTTGTTTTGTATGTAGCTCTTCTAAGTGGAAAGACTTCAAGTACCAGCCCTCAAAGCCTGGCACATCATCACAGCTGACCCGAATCTTATATACCTCTCCCACATCTCCAGTCTCAACCTGCAAAAAATATCAAGAGGAAGAGTGTACTGTCAGGACTGCTTCACTCACAGCAATTTTCTCAGCAGTGTAGAATCCTTTAACTTAACATCAGCCAATGGAGAAACTGAGTCAGAGGGTAGGATGACTGTAATAAGGGAATCTCTCTTCCATGGATGAGACTGCCTCCTTTATTTTACTCTGTTTGCTTTTCAGTAATGTATAATATTTAAACATTATGGTGAGTTGAGATTAAAATTAGTATCATGTGTGCATTCAAGCTCATAAGACAAAGGTAACATGTTAAGATATGACCCTACTGGATAAGGAGAGCGTTAACTTACAATTAAAGTTTCTAATATCAGAAGTCACATTAGATATTAAAATTAATGATAATTACCAGAAGCTGAGAAAATTTTAACTGAATTCTCATTTGCAAAACGAATGGATTTAAAACCTGAAATTATTTTATAACCACTTCTGAGGAAAAGAGGGATATTTCTGCATAAACTCAGATCATGAATCATGCAGAAATAAACCTGTAGAACAGCACAGCCAGTCTTCCTATACAACCTATGGGAAAACCAATATCTGGTTGCTGACTGCGCTTCTGTGAGATCTGGTTAAATCATCCAAAATAGCTCTATGGGAATTGGGATGAGCAAATTGTATCTAATGATCTAACGATCTGCATGACATTAACTGCTGTACAGTAAGACTTTTTAGCCCCAGGAAGAAGAGTGCTGCAGCCTTTCACCAGGCAACTGCAAGAAAGACATGGTAGGAAATGAATTTCAAGTAAAACAAAAGACAGAACTATTCTAAAAAGACACACACAAAAAAAAAAAAAAAGGATCAAAACTGAAATTGTGGCCTTGCTCTTCCTTTCTACTGCATTTTATTCTCCCAGACCAGTTACAAGCTAAGCTTTAGTGACTGTTGCCAGGAAATAAGTCCTTTATGCATTCAGTAGAATTTATGCATCACAGTAGAATTATGGAGTTGGTCTTAAGCAATCATGTTCTGGAACCACCAGCAGACTGATTCCTAAGACATCCTAACCCTAACCCTAACCCTAATCGCGGAGCTCCTAACAGCTTAATTAATTCTGCTTCTCAGCATAGCTCTGCTCTTGACAGTTCTTCACCGCTGACCCACCTTAAAGCTAGTTCATCTGTCTTTGGTCAGTGAAGACATACATGTAAGGAAATATTAGTTACATTATCCTTATTAGGGAAGAACAATTAAAAGCCATGGTTTTGTCATTCTAGGAGAGCATTGGCCACCCTCATTAATAAATGTTATGAATAGAAAAAAATGGTAAAACAGCAGTGTATGAAGAGGAACGGTTAATTAAAAAGAAATAGCAACCTGCCAAAATCATTTTACAGAAGCTTGAACTGTTTACTGTTTCAAAGTAGAACTTATGAAATGTGGTAAAGAATTGCACTTGAAAACTTAAAAGATCCCTTCCAATCTCAATTTCTTAAGGCAAGTATCATAAAATTTTACTATGTCACCTAAAAAGGTGAAGATTCAAGGCACTGTTCTGTAAGGACCAGTAGCATGGCTCTGTGGTGGTCCGGCAGCCCCAACGCTGCAGGGAACCTCTCAACTCTCAAACTCCACAGCATGCACAGTAGCCACACAATGGTAATTTTACATCAAAAAAGGCACTAGATTTGTCCTCTCTCTGAGCCTAGCCTGCCCTGCTTGCCTGTATGCTGTCATACATACAGAATTTAACAGCATCTTAGGCTGATATGTACACGTGAGGAGAGTTATGCATAATGGATTTACCACATCTTTACATCCTGAATTGATCTCCATCACTGCTCCAGAAAAAGGGAAATATGCGGGCAGAATATTTTATCAAGAGTTTTTCAATCACTCTGTGTACGCTGCAGATGATATCATTAGCTATGGCATGGTAAGTGGCCTAATTCCTCTTAAAATATGCATTCATCTCTTATTAAACCTAATGAGTACTATCTGGGATCATCAAGATGACAGTGCATAGCATCTTCACCCATCTAAACTGTGCTCCCTTCACAAGCAGCAAAAATCATTGCTTCTGCTCTTTCAGAATCAGACTGATTTGTGAAATTATTGTCTGCAGATTTTCTTTCTTGCAGATGGATCTCATGACTGTATCATACAGCTACTCTAAATGCCACACTCCACTCCATGTGTTTGAAGCAGCAAGCACTAGCAGTCATAATGTCCATGATCTGTTGAGATAAAAAGCATCAAATATTTTCACTTGAACTTAGTAGGTATTTCTCCTCTTTTCATGTTTGTTTGGGATTTTTTCCACAGCTCTGGCTACGTTATCCTTTCTGCTCAGCTCCATTATTTTCAGAGATCATTGTTATTATACCATAATAATGATGATCCTTTTCTGAGCAATTTAATATGGTCAGTTTCCCTTTGGAATATGATATACTATCTTTGATCCCATAATTGGCTTTTCCTTCCATCAATGCCTATTGATGCAAAATGACCTTCAACGCAGAGACAGATAAGGAATCCATCACAAAGTATATATTCAATGAAATTCCCCTTTGTAAGTTGAGCAAATGTTTGCAAGAGGACACTATTAACCTCATTTCTATTCATGATTAAAATTTCATAATTAATTTACCCACATTTCTTCCTTCTGAACAGTTTTATGCAATACTCAGTACTTGAAATCTGAGCTGAGTTGGATGTGATTTGTTATATACTAAATAGCAGTGGTTTTCCATTCCGCTTTTGAAGAATAGTTCTCACAATCAAGAGGATGCCTTTGGAAAGCCACTGGGGATTTGAAGCTCTCAGAGGAAGTTAACTGATGAAAATGATTAGAAAATTTCATAATGTTTAAAACTTCTCCTTTTTGAATCACACAAGGCTTGTCCAAAGTCATCAGTCCTAGTGTAATTAAAGTTTTGTAAAATTTACTGTTTGGGTGCACACTTAAATTCTTTATTGTTTCTCTGTGAAAAAAAAGACAGAAGAAAACAAAAAATCTGTGCACAAATGATTCTAGTTATAAAGGATGTTGTCAAAGCACCCTAAATTCAGCTGAACAGTTTTCTGTCAGAAACTCCAGAAATCCTGCCATTGGTTGTCTGGAGCATCATCCCACATTGTGGAAAATACACAACATATTGCATTATGTGATCTAAAATTTTCTATCACTCTCATACTCATTAACTGAAAACACATTCCACATTCATTGTGTATTTATGAACAGTCCTCCTTGCAGAGCTTTGTGCTTACAGCACTGTCACTCATTTCATACTACATGTGCAAGTGCTTTGGAGAATAACTGAATAGTTTTAAGGATTCAAATCCCATGATCTGTCAGTCAGTGTAACTTTGCATTTTATGATTATTTGTATAATAGAAAGTGCACAGTACACCAGCACTCTCCAAAGGCATGCTCTGACGAGCTTGCTCTGTAAGTAACCAAGAACCACGCTGAGGACTGGGGAAAATAGGTATATCTATACTTCACAAATTTGTTCATTCCATTAGAGATCAACAATTGATTTCTGTCATCACTGAAACATCAAGGAAAGTAAAAATCTGGGTTTGTACTGTCAATTTACATATATTTTTCCAGTTATTTTTTGATATGTTTGTTCACTGGAGCTGGCAAGATTTCTTGCCATGCTATCTATCTTCAGTGCCAGAACACCCAAACAATTCAATAACATAGAAAAACTCACGTATTTCTCTATTAATTTATTATAACTACTGTGTTCTATTTTAATTTATTCTTATTTAAGCAGATCACCCACGCTACTGCTGCTACCTGAAGCCACCGAAACCCAACAACTGCACATACTACCATGCTGCTATTTTATCTCTTTTAACAAATTATTCTTTGCTCTTGCTACATGCAATTAAACTACACCTGTTCTTTCACAGGAGTTGGGATGAAATATTTTGGATCAAATATTCGTTCTGAATACGATACACATCTGTGCATACATTGGTATGAGAGCACCTGGAAAATCAGGAATTTACATGCCTTCCTGTCCTCTGCGTGCAGTAAATGAATCTCTGAGATCAAAATTATGCCTATTGTTTCAAAACAAGCATGAGCTGCTTATAGCACATAACCTGTTGTTCTTTTTACTGCACTAAGGACATTTGTCTAAGACCAGGATCCCGGGGAGGTTGAAAAGTTTGTTTACTGCTGCTTGTTGGAAAAATGAATTCACAGCTTGTCCTCCTGGTGATATCATGCTCTTGCCTCCCGCCTGCTGCTACAGTGGGAGAATATGAGCAAAGCTTCTGAAAGCCTTCGTAAGAACAAAGGAAAGGAGACTAAAACGAAACTGGATTTATTAGTTGAATCACCTAGAGAAGATATTTATGAAGAATACCTGGATACATCAGACCCGCTACTTTGACTTCCTTAGAATGCCACAAAAACTAGAACACACTGTAAGCAATGTGAAAAAGAGAAAATTTCACATCCAATAAACAATGCTCAAACAATATTAGCACTTCCATACAAAGCAACAAAATCAGGGCATAAATAGCTAAGGGAAATATACAGACACAACCCAAAGCCAATACAAAGTATGATGAAACATTTAGAAAGACATTAGATTGGACCTCCACCATGACAGATATGATGTTATGGTACCAAGAACAGTAGAGTAGCAGGGACCACCAGAACGGCACATAACAGTACCGTCTTCTCCTGGCACAGTATTCAGTCAGTGAAATTAGGTAATCATAACAAGCAGTACATGCCTTTTGGGAAATTACTGACAAGTTGAATGCAGCAGAGATCTGCTTTATGCAGTAATGCTTTCCAAAACTCATCCAGCTGGTGGGGTAGCTCCATAGATAGACTGCCTTTGTTGACCTTCAGTCTGTATCAATAGCTCGTGAAGCTCCTTTTGTTGTTCAGTGAATTTCTTGTTTTCTGATAAGCAATAGCTTTCCTGTCTTTAACAAGTGCTATTTATCTTTTCATTTACTCCCTGTAAAATTTCTAAATTGCTTTAGCTTGTTATTTAAATTCAAAAAAATCAGCCTGGATCTGCTCATTCCAAGGAAGCCTTCACAACATTTCCTAAGTGTAGTTTTGTCATTGTTTTCAGAATGCTTATTGCAGCCATAGAAAAGCATTTCTGAGCTTTATAAAACTGCTATGAATTGCAAGCTAGTTCTCTCATATGGCTAACTAGAAGCTATACTTCAGGCCAATGAACAGAATTTGCAGTGATGTAGCCTAGCAAGCCAGGACAGAATTTGAACATTAAAAAGATGCCTCATCTGAATGCTCTCAAAGCAGCAGGATTAACCCAGGGAACTACAGGCCAGTGAGCCTCACCTCTGTGCCTGGGAAGATCATGGAGCAGATCCTCCTACAAGCTATGTTAAGGCACATATGAGACAAAAAGGTGATCTGAGACAGCCAGCATAGCTCACCAAGGACAGATCTTCCCTGACCAATCTGGTGGCCTTCTATGATGGAATGATGGCATCAGTGGACAGGGGAAGTGTGACGGATGTCATCTTTCTTGACTTCTGCAAAGCTTTTGACAGGGTCCCTCACCACATCCTTCTCTCTAAATTGGAGAGGTATGGATTTGAAAGATGGACTGTTCAGTGGATTAAGAAATGATTGGCTGGACACAGCCAAAGGGCTGTGATAAATGGTTCTATGTCAGGGTGGAGGCTGGTCACGAGTGGTGTCCTCCAAGGCTCAGTCCTGGGATCGGTGCTCTTCAATGTCTTTATCAATGACATAGACGATGGAATCGAGTGCACCCTCAGCAAGTTTGCAGATGACACCAAGCTGAGCGGTGCAGTTGATACATTGGAAGGAAGGGAAGCCATCCAGAGGGACCTGGACAGGCTGGACAAGTGGGCCCACGAGAACGTAATGAGGTTCAACAAGGCCAAATGCAGGGTGCTGCACTTGGGCCAGGGCAATCCCAGGTATTTATACAACCTCGGGGAAGAAGTACTCGAAAGCAGCCCTGCGGAAAAGGACTTGGGGGTCCAGGTGGACGAGAAGCTGGACATGAGCCAGCAGTGTGCACTGGTGGCCTGCAGGGCCAACTATGTTCTGGGCTGCACTAAAAGAGGAGTGGCCAGCAGGGAGAGGGAGGTGATTGTCCCCCTCTATTCAGTTCTTGTGAGGCCCCATCTGGAGTACTGCATCCAGGCCTGGGGCCCCCAGCATAAGAATGATGCAGAGCTCTTGGAAAGAGTTCAGAGGAGGGCCACCAAGATGATCAGAGGGCTGGAGCACCTCTCCTATGAAGAAAGGTTGAGGGAACTGGGCTTGTTTAGCTTGGAGAAGAGAAGGCTCCAGGGAGACCTCACGGTGGGCTTCCAATACTTGAAGAGAATGTATAAACAGGAGGAGGAACAACTGTTTACATGGGTGGATAGCGATAGGACAAGGGGGAATGGTTATAAACTGAGACACGGGAGATTTAGGTTAGCTATTAGGAGGAAGTTTTTCACTCAGAGGGTGGTGACACGCTGGAACAGGTTGTCCAAGGAGGTTGTGGATGCCCCGTCCCTGAAGGCATTCAAGGCCAGACTGGATGTGGCTCTGGGCAGCCTGGTCTAGTGGTTGGCAACCCTGCACTTAGCAGAGGGGTTGAAACTAGATGATCTTTGAGGTCCTTTTCAACCCAGGCCATTCTAATGATTCTATGATGTGTGTGAGGTGTACAGGTAGTCAGGACTGTGTTAAGGTTGATTTTAATATTGGACATGTATATGCTGTCACCTCAGGGTTCATTGCACTTTGATATGCTATGATTATCCAGGAAAATCCACTGCCTGATGGCCTGAAAGACAGAGGCATCTGAGAGGAAAGTGGGGACTGTTTCATAGAGTCTGAAATGAAGGAAAGAAAAAGCAACTTATGTCCTCTGGGAATAATGCATCATGCTTCATTCTGAAATAATTGTGTATTGTTTTTGTATAAGCTGGAACTCAGGATTCTTTAGAGAATTAAGAAAACAGCAACACACAAGACAAGCTGGTGAATGCAATAAATTACATGAAAGGGACCATTTCTCTACCTGATAAATACTAAAAATTCAAAGAGAATACCGCAGCTGCCTGTAGTAGAACAAGTCCAGAAGCAGAAGATGACCTGAGATGTAAAGTTACATCATTCCATCTTTGGCAATATGTTATTTGTAGCAACCAAGCTAGCATTCCATAAATACATATCTCTGGGTTGTAGAGAAATGTCATTATAAATATAGTACTGTAGTAATATAGAAAGTTGTACTGTATAAATATAGTGTAGTACTGTATAAATGTATTATGACTTACAATGAATTCATCAGTTGCTCTGGGTAGAAAACATATATGTCCCGGGTCTTGTGGTGAAAGCAGCAGCTCATCACTTTTGCCCTTTGAGCCATAAATCACAAGGGTCCTTTTGCAATCCTGTGGCTCTGGGGAATCTCCATCTGTTTTCACCTGCACTCTCCACCGTTGTGCTAAACAACGTAGAAACAGTGAATTTTTAGTACCAATGGAAGAGAACAATGAAAGCCTTTGTTATTGTTACAACAAAGAATTTAAAGATAACCATTATAAATATAGGCAGGCATGCCTTCTCTTGAAGATAATTATAACTTAAATAAGACCTTACAAAAAAAAAAAAAAAAAAACAACAGTTGAAATGTGTATACAAGCAGAAAGTAATCCAAAAAAAGCAAGTAAATAAATCTTTGGGTAGGTTTTTGCATTCCTTAGGACAAAATAATTGTTTTAATTGCAGTAATTCATTTATAAAGTTTTGGTACTTTAAGTGTTCATAAGAAATTTTATGTGATTCATTTGCAAGATCTGCTGGCTAATACACAGCCACTCAAATAGTGAAAATTAAACCACTTTTATAACCTAATTGATCATGTTCAATGTGTTCATGTGTCAGATCAGATTATTCATTAGGGCTGAACTCAAAATCTAGGGAATTCCGAAGTGTTTTCACTGACATCAATTCATGGATGAGGCCTTTCAGACATTCTTCTTGATAGATTACATGTATTAATAGCAATGTTTGAAAGTCTAGAATGCAACTTAAACAGTAAATAGTTTTCTGTAGCTTCTAACTGGTTGACTGGAAATCTTGCCCTGAATTAAAAAAAAAATAAAAAATAAAAACAAAAGCACTTGATCCTGCATGGCAAAGGGAACTTAACAGGGGAAGGAAATCAAAACCCCATGTTTAGACTGTGACTAATACTGTGATAATAAGACAATTTGCCAATGAGATAATACAGAATTATTTCATGACTATGCATAAGCCTACATTGCAATGTGCTAACAAAATAACTCATAGAATAGTTTAGTTCTGAAATAAATTGTATGTATGTGATTCTCTTTCATAGAGCACTGTGTGTTGTTTTTTTTTTCATACCTTTTTTCTTCCTCCACCTATCTAGAGGTGAAGGTTGAGTGCAAACCTTCTCTGGTTTTCCTGACTTCAGATTTTTCCCTTGATTTTTACTTTGTCTTCTTTAGCTAAGGCTGCTTTCCCCCTTGGTATAGAAGCTTTTTTTCTCATTTCATCTGACTGCTTCCTGCTTCTTCTGAGCTCAGCTACAAACAGCAGGCAAATACACATCTCACAGTTAGTCTGCTGAGTAAAACAGTAGCTGAAAGGGTCCTTCCATCTGAACCCTTTTTTTGAGGTCAATTCCAGGAATGAGTCAGATGTAGTATTATAGAAGACAGACTTTGCCTAATGAGGAACGTTTGTTGTTTGATATATATGCCAGCTTTGAATTTTATCTCCTTGTGCCAGGTTGGCATGTGGTACCCTTCAGGGTGTCACACTTGGTGAAGTCAAGCATGGTTTGAGCTTCTGCTGTTCCTGAGCACTCTGTTTATGAGCAGATTCAATTTTTACAAAGACTCCCAACATAGCCCTGAACATCACATCCACTCCAACCATGTCTCATTTTGAAGGATTTCCCTGGAACTTGGCAGAAGGGAAATTAAGATAATTTTGCATTTATGTGTTTTGCAAGAGAGCTTTCTCCTTTCTTTTCTCTTCTGCTTTAGGAGAAAGCAAGCCCCAAGTGAAGAGAAAACAAGGACACATACCTTCATGTTTCCTGCTCCAAGAGGCAGCATGTATAGAGAAGGTATTTCAGGCAAGGTGATTTATTGTAACTAATATCCATGATTGTGTTCTTAATTATTATTTCAGAAGGAAGGCTAAGACACCAGTTGGGAGTTTTCCAGGAAATAAATCAGTAGTTAACAGATTTAAAACCTCTTAGCATCTGTGACTGCTTGTACTCCTACATTTACTTTGAGTGCTTCTACAGCTTGGTAACAGAGCTATCCCAGACTGACTACATTTTCCCAGGTCAGAAAATTCATTTAACCTGCTCATACCAGAGTAAGAAAAAAAGTTTTCTATACATTAGATTCTCTTAGATGGAGACTCATAAGGATGGCTACACCAGACAGGAGACTGATTGCAAACACCTACCAGGTTCAATGACTTCTATATCTCTTTCCAGGAAATACTGAACTCTTCAGTAACTTCTGAAAATAAGGTATCTGAGCATGTCATCTTCTGTACTTGGTATGCATGGTCACACAAAAAAGTTTTCCCTGATACCACTGAACTGCATTAGCTTCCTTTCAGATTGATTAGTTCTTCATTGTATTATTTTACTTTCAGCTTATGTGCAAATCCATAGTCATTTTATTTGAGACACCAGTATGATATTGCCAAAATGAGTAGTGGAGTGGAAACAGACTTCAGTGAAAGAAACTCCAAATTTTTCTTTTTTGAAATAATATGAGCAAAGGTCTCATTTCATATTACATAGATGTATCCAGAGATACATTAGAAGCATTTGTTGACTTTAAAAAATGAAATGGGATCAATCATAATATCTTTCCAGAAATCCTTTTAACCACTAGTTTGGATCCTGAAAAATGCTTTCAGTAAAATTGTGAAAACCAAACCTGCAGTGACTTCTGCACATAGCAAACTGAGCAAGGTAAAATATAAAGACAACATTTTATTATTTATATTTGTACATCTACAGATGTACAAATGTTGCTATTTGATATGTGCTTTCTATGTCTCATCAGAATCCAGCAGTATTCACTGGGCTCTGGAATAAATGCTTTATTAAAGCTGGTATAACAGGAGCCTGGGTGAAAAAGAACTGCTCAGCAGTGACAACTTTCAAACTCTCTTCCTTGACTGGGTAGTTATTAGCTTATTAACCTTTTTCAAAGAGAATGAGATTTCTGACCTTCAGACTGACTTATTAAGTCTTTGATTTTGTAACCTTTGCTTTAGACCTGACCTAAGCATATTGATCATTTTTCTGGAAATCACCAAACAACACTAGATTGTGACAATCAATTTTTTTTTGTGTGACTTTGCTTGAAACCCACTTGCAGAGGGCAGCTTATATACTGTATGACCACATGAATGCATAAAACACCTGGCTCCCGAACATTAACATTGCTATTTGCCTCCTATTTAGGAAATATATTTTATATGGAAAGTTTGCACTTCCACTGTGAGTGGCACTGCTTATCACTGCTATATTCTCTGTGATTTGAGGTCATCAGTGCTGCAGATGTTGGGAGAATTTGAGGCAATTGCTTTCTCTTCTAAGATCATGCATCTCTGGAATTTTCTCAGATCGGCACTAGTACTGTACACAGAGAACTGAATACAAGACAACTCTTCAAACCTCTCATGTTTGTTATCCTCCTAAAAACCTCATTCTTTTCACTCTCAATACCTATGATATCACCATTAAGAAGAAACAATTTAAAAGTAAAGCATCCTGAGATCAGCCTTGCTCATCATCTCTTTGACATAAGGCATAAGTAGCACAGTCTTTCATTTATCTCAGTTCCTCACTGGAATGAGCTCCTAGGTAAAGAAAAATGACTAAAAAGAAACTCAAGCTATGCTGATGCATAGCTAATTGGCAGAAGACTCTCTAAAAATGTTCTTCTTCTTTGTATCTTCATTATACAGAACCTCTGATTTCATTCTAATAAACTAGCACACATCCTGTAGGTCCTCCCGGACATCTTAACAGTGTGACATTTCCCAAGCTAATTAAGAATAACCTCCTCATAATCAATATATTGTGTCTTATTGTTGCTAACATGCAGAAGCTCTCAGCAGTCTTCTCATCTCTGTCTGCTTGTTGTAAAAAACAAAGATGTGCTGGAAAAAAACTTAAATTCATCCTAAAATATAGTCTATTTTATGAACATAAGGTGAAATAGATATTACGGCTGCATTTCAGAAATGTGTGTTGAGTAGAATGTAGAATCCAATTCCAAATTGTCTTGTGACAATCAAATCTCTCTGTGGGAAAATCTTTATTTACCTGAGTTAATCAGTCTCCTTTTGTAAAAGTTATCTTGCCATGGAACAATGAAAATGTTGGATAAACTGTTTGATCGAATGTAAATGATTATAGTTTCACTGAAGCTGTAATTAGATGGAGAGATCAGCACTCATGATACAGAAGGCAAGCCACTGTTTTCAGAGCTAAATGTAAACATTACTTTGTTTACTCTAGTTTCTCCCATACTCAGACACAGTTATATAGAATATGCATTTACAGTTAAATGTTAATAAAGAAATTTGTATTCTGTTTCTTTTTTCTGGTTAGAGAGAAACACAGAGATTGTATTTCACAGTCTGAACGCTTGGGAGGTCTTAACACATTACAGTGATGGGACTGTCTTTGAAGGTATACAGACAGACAACTGAGTGGGTAGTTTTTATTAAAATCTACATACTAGTCCAAGCAGATTTGGTCAAATTCTTATTTCTTCACTCAAACTTTTGGAGTTTAGTATTGTTTATTAATGGCTACTTTGAGAATACCCTGATCAACTTTGACATGAAAATGCTTCCACAGTCACTTCACAACACATTTTTCAACAAGCTCATGTTTGCTAGCGGACCCCTACATATGTTTCAAATGACAGTGACATTGGGATATACAAAAATAATGCTAGACTCTTTTCTCAGAGAAGTTCCTGGCTGATTTCAGGACAGAATAGCAGAAATGTGAAGAAAACCAGAAATGGTTCATGAGCAGCATATTTTCCTCGATGACTTATAAAGAGTTTATCAGTGCTGCAGATCACTGTTAGCCAGTTTGTATTCTTTTTCTCTCACAGCTGATATTTTACTTATATGATGAGGTCTTTTGCTCATATATTTGCCACTTTACTGATTTGGAGTTTAAATTCAAATAGCAAAGACAATGGTGTAGAAAACAATACTTACCTTTAAGGAATGCCTTCTCTGGATTGCCAACTTCTAAAATATTAGAAAAAAATGATGTGAACAAGCTTAATTATCACTGTTCTTCATATGTTATGATTATATTCAAAAATAATCTTCAGTAATAACTAAGCAGTAAATAACACTGTGTTGTTATAACACAAAAGTAATCTGTAACAAAATACTCACTTTTGGCAGTTAGTTCTATCACAGATTTCCCATCATCTTGGTATTCATCTAACCATCTTTCATTGCATAAACAAAAAAAATGAGATTAATAACAATTACCAGTATTGATAATTAACAGCAAGTAATCAGACAATTACCTTCTCTCCCTTTTCATTTTTATCAAATTATGCCTTTAAAATACCTCATAAGCCTAATTTTCTTGTATACCTTCATTAGAGTTAACATTATTTGAATTGGGATAATCTACCTTACTCTGCTCCCAGCAAAGAACTGGAAATTTCATGATAGTTTGATGAAGCAGTATAGCACCTCAGATGAAATACACTGTATGAAATATTAAGTATTTTCAGGATCAGATATTCAGCTGTACATTCAAGTACCACTTGCAGTGGTCAGTTAGATTCGTTGTACTTAAAATGATATATAAAACCTGCAGGTCTGGAAGTTTATAAAACTTCTATAGATATGCAGCAATGAACTGAATTTCTCTTTTAACTTTCCTTTTCTTTGATATGGATGAATTTAAGGAGCTGTCCTGTAACATTATTTATCTGCAAAACCTCATCCATACTCCTTCAGTTGTCACTCTTACTCATATAATACACTTTGCAGCCATTAACAGACTTATTTTTTAAAATAAAAAATATGTGCTCATTATTACTTTCTATTCTATTGGGTCCATATTGATGTGGCCTTTGTTTAAACCCAAAGATCCACAATGTATTTCACTTCTTGTATTTAACAAACTATGTGAATAAATCTGCAATGCATGAAGTCTAGACTTCACTGTATTTCAACTATGGTTGCAATAAATACCTCAATTAACTTTTGTGAACTCTTTCCACATTCACTCCCAAGAAGAAAAAAAAAGACCACTAGCATTTTCTAAAAGTAGAAAGCAAGTTTTGACACTTTGGCAGCACACTTACACAGCACAATGACAGTCCTTTAGTTCTATATTTAATATCTTTAACTTCTTTTTCCTAAGAACTTAATGATTTCCTTTGACATGGCAGTTTTATAGAGATCTGATGTGTTCATTAAGTGTCCCTTTCTTAAGAGAAGTCCTACAAAATCTCCCTGACATTAAGGAAACAATTGCCACATTTGACTTTTCTTCGAACAGCCGTCTTCAATGTATACCAAAAAGAAAACCTATGACAAGAACCTGATCATCAGAATAATACTCGACAGGAGTAAATGGTTATTAGCTAATAATTTCTAGGAACTTTGCAAACAGAAACTGTTGCTTTTTGGTATTATTCTGTAAACAGGAAGTATTCCTGAAGAGCCATCTGTATTGAACTGCTGAAGACTTTCACAACTATACTGCACAATTCCCAAAATAACATGGAAATCATTTCAGCCGTGTAGCCTAAACTCACAAGTTCTGGAAACCACATACACCAGAAACAGCTTGTTCTAAATTATAATTCTTCACATGATTTCTGTTGTATTAAATATACAAATACAGAGGTAACCCATACAAATTCTTTTTTATACTGGTCTATTTTATATTTTTTTTCTATTTTAGTCATGTGATTCAGTACACTGACAGCAAAGAGTTCAGGTTGCAGTTGCCTTGGGTAATAAAATATTTAGAAGAACAGGCTATTTAGTAATTATTAGAACTGAGAGTCAGGCATTTTCCAGACTTGCCCATGACAGCAAAATTCTAGACCTAGTAATACAGAGAAATAGAGATTTAGTAAATGAAAGGAAATATTTTAGCTCTTCTCTAGGAGGAAAGTTAAAGGCTTTCTAAAGATCTGTGGTATGCTTATAAGGTTTTAAGGGAGATGCACTGACCAAAATCAATACATCTAGATCTTTTCACATAATAGTTTTTATAAAGCTGAGAACTGAAACCTTAGTTATTTTCATGTGGTCTCTGTATAATTGAGATAAAGGAAATATTAATGCACCTTTTCACCTGTTTGGGGTGCATTCTCCTTTCCATATCAATCCAGCAAACTTTGGCTTCACCAGCAAAATTTTGCATCCCTAGTCCTTTGAGGAACTCCAAGTCATTACTCATATATCTAGGTTGTGTGCACATGCCTGTTCTGAAGAATTTTTCCCCAGGCTGCCAAGAATATAATGAACTAATTCTGTTTTGCCATGAATAACATACCTGTTACAAGGAAATACAACCTCTTTTCCTTCCTTTCCTTCTTTATAGTTAATGACAATCTTCTCCAAGAACCATCCATTGCCTGTGTTGAAATGACAAAGGTTTATCATCTAAAATAACGTACTTGTTTAAATAATAATGATAATAATAAAGAAAAAAAAAAGGCCAAGATGATATTTCTCATCCGAAAAATAGTTCCCATTAGGACAGAGTTCAACTAAATTGATAAATTAACACAATGAAAGCTCCATCATTCTCTGTCTCTTGCAAGAACTACTGTGTTAACTCTTTTTCATCTTGCTCTGTTGTAATTTTAAGGAGGTAGGATTTTTTTTTTACTTGGAGATAAGCATATGAATACATCTGTGAACTGCCAACACCATTCACATCCCAGCCAGATCTTTTTATTCCTTGTGATCAGGTACAAGGATCTTAGGACAAATCTGCTTATGCAGTTATATGAAATCTGTGTGAACACTAGATTATTTGGTCCTTTGTGAGTGAAGTTATTCTACATAACAGTATTAATTAAAAGATCATTCGTATCTACTGTTCCCATTTGCATGTGTTCTTGCTTAGCTTCTGAAAATTGTATGCTTTAGCTTTTACAGTATATGTTCATTTGCATAAACTACAAAGTCAAAATATACATAAGTCTGCATGAACATTCAATTAACAATTCTGATATAAACAAACATGTTAAAAGCAAACAGAAGGTGTTCCACTGAGTATGTGGCAAGCCTCCTCAAAAAGCTTTTCAAATTTCCATTTTAAAAGTCTATATTTCAAGGGCATACTTTTGTTTATTTTAGTCTGCTGTAAAGAAAGAGCCTTCTTTACAGAACTATTTTTTTTTTTTTAATATGAAATATCATAATCTTTATTGAAGTCTCTTTTTGCCCTCCTGCCCAAGGAAATAGAATGAAGAAATTTCTTTTGATCTTGCAGCAGCAACATTTTAAATTTATATAGTATTTAAATTACAAAGCATCTAAGCACTTCATAGTCTCCCCATCTAATTTAACCACCTTCTACTTGAAACTTCGTGGTAGGTCAAAAAGGTCACTTTTACCAGCAAAGCTACATAAGTTTTAACACACTTTAAGGTTCTATAAAAACTGTAAATATTAGTAATCTAAATAGAGAAAAGCAAAACAAAACAGACATCCCTAGGCTATTTTTCAAGTAATAAATACATTCACCAGCATAAGAGTGATTGAGGTATGACTGCTACTGGCCTACTACATTGATAGGAAAAATTGTTTAAGAACTTGATTTTACCAAAGAAATAGCATTTCCCAAAATTAATAGACAGAGCATTATTCCAGTCTTAGTTTTGTTTGCTTGCTTGTTTGTTTTCTTTTTCACAGAGCTTTATCTCTGCCAAATAGAGAAAAAAAATAGGACTGGCAAGCAAAGTGTTTATAATTTTCATTGATAAAAAGCACATTAGTGAACACAGAAAAACTGCCCAAGAAAATTATTAATAATCTTGTTATTCTATCAGTTTTCCCTTTCTTTTCCATATTCTGTTGCACTGACTTTTGAATCTACAGTGTACGTGTGTAGAATCATATAGTGTTGGCTTGTCTTCAAGATCATCAATATACATGATTCTATGACTCCGTGATTCTATGTGATCAAAGGCTCATTTCTTCTCACAGGAACACAGAAGAAGAATTTCACATAATGGAATACAAGTACTTATTCTGACATGGTTCCTCACAGGACTGTTTCAGGAGAACTGTCAGTCTCAGTTTCCTGGTCTGAAACCCATCCAATGAGTCAGTGGGAGAGGGTCAGCTGCTCGGAGCACCTTTTAGACTGACAGGCACTTCTGCCTCCAGAGGTACTGGAGTTATCAAGGGACTCCAAGAAAAGAGCCCATCCCATGTGCATGTGTGTGTGGAGGTCTCAGCAGCAGCAAATGGATTCACACAACAGGTCACAGGAGTCCATGTAGTATCACTAAATGAAGGAGCGAGCGCTTGTAGTTCAGGGTGTGTTATCTAGCAAGCATCAAGACTAGGTGAAGTGGCCTGGAGACCAGGGATGTGAATTGATGATCTTCTGGGAACCAGGAGGTCTGTGCCAACTGACAGCAAGACTGTTGAGTGTAAGGGATTGCCTGAGAGATGTGTGTGTGTGCCTACATGTGTTTCTATTTACTGGAGGGATTCAGAGTCTGTGGATCTAGAGAGGTGTCTGTGTGTGCTTGGAGATCTGGATCTGTACCTGCAGCTGGATTGGGTGTGTGGACCTCAGGGTCTGGCTGGCCCAGATGCCAGCAGCTGAGGAGAGTGAGGATGCAGAGCCATTACTGGGCAGAATGAGTGTCTAAGACCAGCTACTAGGTGCCTCATATAACCATACTGTATATGTGTATATATTTTCCATTTACAGACCACCATTCTGATCAGTTGGAGAGGGGAATAGGCTGAGACCATTTATCCTGTTTATGCCTGCGTGAGTGCTGAGTTTCTGTCTGCACTAATGGGGCTGGCCATTGCAAAATTAACTGAGACTTGCTAATAACAGGACAGTGGTAACAACTGCCACATCCATGCTGTTCTTTTTGATAATTTCCAATAACCATACTGTTATTTCCAATAACCATACAGTTATGGCATAATCCAATAATCATACTAGTGACTGGTATAGTTCTCCTGCAAAGCCGTTTTCAAATACTGTTTTCACTGTGTCTGCACTGCTCACAACTTGTCATACGTCTCACATGGTACTGCCTGCGTCATACCATTATTTGTTAGCATATTGAAGCAAAACAGCATATTTTGGGAGGGAGGGATATTTTGGTCAGAAGCAAACAGCTGTCTTATTCATGCTGTGCCTTCCTGTCTGCATCCAGGTCTGGAAAGTCCCTAGAAGTCAGCCATCTTCATCCCATGGAAAGGGTAAGTGCATGGAGCAGAACTGCAGTTCCCCTTCATGATTCAGGTGCATGGCACATTTGGAGACTGCAAGCTCCCTCTACCATCCTCCTATACCTCAACCAGAGCTCAGATGTTCCCACATACTGGCCTGGCCAAGATTCTCAAGCAAACAGATAGGGCACTTTGAAACAGATAAAAAAGAAGAAAGGCACTAATTGTACAAATGTGCAGGAATGTATGGAAGGACATGGATCTTTCAGCAGATAAGACATCATTTAGTGACTCACACCTGGCCACCACCAGAACCCTGCTGTCTAACACAAAATTCCTTGTATTTGTTCAGTCATTGTAGTTAGAGATTTATGCCTTGTAGTCTAGGAGCCTTTCAGCAGAGTTGACAGAAAGGACGCTGCATTGTAGAAGGTTCCAAACACTCTTAACACTGAGAAAGCTAAGACTAGTCTCCCAAAGGCACATAAACCAGATGATTACAAGAGCATTTGCCAGTCATGAAAAGAAACCTGCAAAAAATGATTGTGACTCTGATCCTAAACCTTGCAGATGTGACTCTCTCCCCTACCTTAAAGAAAGCATATATTTTGTGATCCTTCCAGGATAGTTCTCAAATTAAGACTAAAGACCTTCTGCCCTATCACTCGGGCAGGTGATATGATTAGAACAATGGATAGCCCCATCTCTAAAGGAACACGTTCCTTTTCTCACCCCCAAATGACTGTTTCTGTAGATGGCCTGTCTCCTGAATTACCAGTTTTCTAGTTTTCATCCCTTGCCTTACCCCACTTCCAGTCAGCTCAGGCTTGTTTCAGGTTAGTCTGGGACAGAGATCAAAAGCAACTTGTGAGATCTGTCTGTACTGAGTACAATCAACAATTTTAATTACCTAGGTAAAAATGTTATCAAACAGGGAATTCAATCCATGTTCCTGTTTAGACGATTCTCCAATAAGAGAGATTTTGAAATCCATTTGAAATATAGATTTGTAATACTGATCCTGTGATATAGCTGTGCTCCCTATTATGGGACAAGTGAGGGAAGAGATGGAGAATATACTATGTGTACTAGGGAACAGAGTGAAGGTAGACTCTACCACACTGCCTTCTCAGTTATGTACCGGCTTTCAAGGATATGGAACTCTCAGGTGCAATCATCCGCATTGCTGAAACTCTAGAGAATTACAAATATTTGAGAATCAGATTTACACTCTATACCAAGGCCAAACACTAAGGCTACTTCTATAACAGTCACAAGTCTCAGTGCCTTGGACAGCACAGTCATCATACTGGCCATTGCTTGAGGTCATTTCAGAAGAGAGTGAAGGTCTTTTCCTGATCTAGTATCAAATGTAGCCTTGAGCAGCTTTAAAAACATTTCTGTCTATTTAAAAGGGGGGAATGGTTTTAAGGGGGAATGGTTTTAAACTAAGACACAGGAGATTTAGGTTAGCTATTCGGAGGAAGTTTTTCACTCAGAGGGTGGTGACACGCTGGAACAGGTTGCCCAAGGAGGTTGTGGATGCCCGGTCCCTGGAGGCATTCAAGGCCAGGCTGGATGTGGCTCTGGACAGCCTGGTCTAGTGGTTGGCAACCCTGTACTTAGCAGAGGGGTTGAAACTAGATGATTCTCTGAGACCCTTTTCAACCCAGGCCATTCTATGATTCTATGAAAAGTGTCTCTTCATAGCTACTAACCTGCAAACACATTTGCAGTGTTTATGTCTTCAGTGCTTTTAAATACCAGCCTTCTCTTAAATTACATCATTCCAGATATGTGCAACTCAAGGGCCTGTATCAAAAATTATTCTCTGTGCAAAATTTTCTCCTTTTTTTCTGAAAACACTACAAGGTGAATGCTATGCCACGTACTGGAGCAAATCCACATTGACTTGCACAGATTAAATTAATGAAATCTTCTGTTGCTCAAAGCAGCAAAGAAATAAGGCTATAGCTATTCAAAATTTGATTGGTAGTAAAGTAGATGTTGAACATCTTTATTTCTATTCCATTTGGTCTTTACTCTGTCTAATGAAAGATTATTTTACTTTTGTGAGCAACATTGTCATGAATTTTTTATATGCAAATGAATAGTGTTCTGCTATAAATAAACTTAGATAACCGTGAGGATTATTTGACGTTAAATCCATTTCCTCTTTACTGACCATTGCCACTGTTTTTCACCATCCCATCACCGTGATTGCTCTGCAGGAAGACTTTTTATCACTGTAAGACCTTCTGTCCCATTTTGAATGAAGGATGCAATATAAATAACATGCATTATGTTTAAAAAGGACTTGAAAAGAGATTGGTCTCTAGGAAGTTAAATCCTACCTGGACCAGCTCCATCATGGCTAATCAGAACTTTCTCCAAGTCTCCAAGTGAGACAGCCTTTATGAAGAAAATATCCATCTGTGGAAACATACAAGGAAAATAAAAAACATCATAACCACAACTATCATTTTAAGAATTTGGTTATTTTTTTTTCCTTTTGCAGAATAAAAATGGGTTTCTTATATTGGTCTTGGGCAGACAGGGCCAAGGTAAGAAAATTTTCCAAGGTGAATAACACCTTAAAAAATATTCCACAGAACAGCACTTGATTCCTTTGGCATGACACAATGATTAAATGCAAAAATGTTTTGGTCATCTTTATCTAACATTTTCTAGCCATTTCTGCCTCACCAAGACTGGAAAAATTCTTGGAATAAGGATTTAGAGCTTGATTCTAAAATTCATAATGATCTGTTCAGGAGAACAAAAATGGTATTTTTACTATTTTATCTGTATGTCTAATATAAATAATCAGCACTACACAAATTCTACTATCCAGTGTTTTCAGAAAATAATTATTCCAAAATCAACGGATAAATATTATTCATATTATGTAATTCTGTATGTAACTGAATAAAGAAAATCTAAGAGAAAGCAGCAAGCTACTTGTATTAAAATAAGTAAAAAGATGTTTTCTATTTACTTATTTCTTGTATGTGTTTCTTCAACATATGTTTGCAAGCCATAATCTACTCTTATTGATCAGAAGTAGCATTGATTTTACTTCACCTGTCCATGTTGAAACTTTACATTATTGTTCTTAGATCTATGGAGCTTCCTTTTGCCAGCATCTCCTCTTGTCCCAGTAAGATTGATATAAACATTAAAATCTGTTTCAGCACCAAGTTTAGCACCTGTGTGTACATGGATCTCATACACAAGCACTAGAAGAAGAAAAAGCTTGAAATTATCCTTATAGTTTATACAAGATTCAAAAGCTTTCTCATCAAAATTTGGCCAGAAGACCGCAAGTTTGGAATTAGTAACAGCTATCCATATGTCTGTCCCCTGTAGGTTCAAACCTCAAAATTCTCCCCACAAAAAAAAACCTGAAAATACTAAACTGCATTTATGCTGAGTATAGCAGTCCATCTGCTCAAAGAATCTATCTAGTAAAAGTTCCCTTGTGCTCCATTTTCTTCTCTCGCTCTGTGCTGCATATTCATGATTTCAGGATGTAATTTGCAAAATCATTCTTGTCAAGTTATCTGGAGACCATATAACTGTTTCTTAGGCACAGTCTCAGACAATAGTTATATTTCACTGGTACCAAGACATTGTCAACCTCCAGATTTTTGCAAAACAGAATTTTGTGATGGGTTACCTTAATATGATTTTATAACAAGAATAGTAATCATGAACATCATAATTTTAGATTTTCACCTCACATACAACAGTGGACAAGAACATGAACGGGTTTCCTCATCTGTTATAAAAAGTGGACACCCAACCTGCTTTTGAATGTTTCATCATTTACCACTAGTGTATACTAACTCTTTTAAAGAAAGTTCTCAATTAAAATATATTTGCAACTTTTTAATGTCTCTTGTTCTAGTCTAGAAAAAAGTCTTACACATGAAAAACATACATCTTCAAAGAATTAAGGAATATAATTCAGAGTTACTATCTTAATGTATTTTTCACCACAGTCATATCACTGTTTACCAGATATGCATCCTTATACTAAAAATAACTCATTGTAATAATTACATACTACTATATTTCATTGCATTTTTTCTCATTTGACTTACAAAAAGAAGTTCCTATTTACATTTTAATGGCAATTTTGCAATACAGTGTTTCTGTTCTAATCACAGCTAGTCACTTCTGCTTCTATCTAGTAGATCATAGAGGAGATTACTGTTTCAGTAATGCAAAATTTTAATAGCTCTTTGGAAAAAAGAAAGGTAGCGACAGTCCTAACACTACTTTTAAGAAGGAAGTAGGTTGAAAACAGAAAATCCTTGATACTGGAAAAAATCCTACAAAATAATTAAGTTGTATTACTCTTGAACTACCAAATAGTTCGTAGAATCTTGCATTTCTATAAATTTTTCATTCACCGGACCCCAAGGCAACTTATAAGACTTAAACATCATACCACTAAACAAGTAATTTCTGATTCCCAGCAGAGGCAGTAAAATATGGCAAATACTGAAGGGCAGAAAATAACCCCAGATGTATTCAAAAGTAGGTAGGAAATGTTGATGGACAGATTATATGCTTAAGCAAATTAGAAAACTGTTAATTCATACAAAATAATCCTGAACCAGGAAGGACACCACCTCCAACTCAATGTCACTATTACAACAACTGTGACCCAAAATTGAGTAATTTTATTATTTTCTACACTTCCAAACATTCATTGCAGCTCCCACATCCCTGCATTACTGTATCACCATATAGCTTGAGATATGAACGATCTCAATAATACATGTTTTCAAAAATATAGTAGAGCCTTCCAAAAACTAGTCTTAAGATGTCTAACTGAACAAATCATGTTAAAAAAAATGGGAGGTATGGCTGGCAAGTAACAAAAAGAAATGGATCTGTTAATTTGCACAGTTAAGCTACATATTCAAATGTTATTTTATATCATAGAGTTATAGACTCATAAAACTACAGAATATCTCAGTTTTGAAGGGACTCACAAGGATCAATGAGTTCAACTCCTGGCTCCACATAGAATCACATAAAAATCAAACCCTATATGCAAAAGCATTGTCCAAATGCCCCTTGAACTCTGCCAGCTCAGTGATGTGACCACTGCCCTGGGCAGCCTGTTCCATGCCCACCACCTTTCCCTAACCCCCAGCTGCCCCTCCCCTGACACAGCTCCATGCCGTTCCCTCGGGCCCTCTCACTGTCCCCAGAGAGCAGAGCTCAGCGCTGCCTCTCTGCTCCTTGTGAGGATCTGCAGCTGCCATGAAGATTCCCCTCAGCTCCTCTGCTCTGGGCTGAGTGCACCAAGCGACCTCAGCTGCCACTCACGCACCTCAACCCCTAAACCCTTCTCCATCTTCACAGCCCTCCTTTGGAGGCTCTTTAACAGCTTTATGCCCTTCTTATGTTGAGGTGCCTGAATCAACACACAGTGCTCAAGGTGATGCCAACTACTCATAACACTTTATCATTACTTTTGCTGTATTCATGCTGCATATAGTTAAACAACAGGATAATACTAGACAAGTAAGACACTGTTCAAAGGACAGAGGACAATGGGTGACAATATGCAATGAAAGGAAACATTCCAGAAAGCAAAGAGTCACACTGAACATGAACGGGACAAAGTCTTTCAGGGAGTGGGGAAGGAGGGAGATCACATTTCCAAATGTGAACCTAAAGAGTATATTCAGTATTGCCATCCATTTTAATAACAGAGCTAGACTACCTGTGGAGGAAGGCACTATGGATCAACATGAAGTCTCCTTCATGCTTTTTCATTCTTACACTGTCATTCTGAAAAACGAAAATATCAGTGGGAGCTAAGGAAAGGGCTTAGCTAAGGAAAGATTGACTATGCCATAACTGTTTATACACAAAGGCTGGTATTTGTATTATTTACACCTACAAGTAATTCCCATGATCAAAACTGTAAAACTTCCATGACGGTAACTACTACTTAAAGCATAGTCAAGGCTATTTTAAGAAACTCCTTAACAATAAATGACTACTAGAAGAGAATACAAATGAATTTTTTCCCTTCAGGAGGGACACCAAACCAAATGGATTAAGTACAGGAAACACCAGAACAGAAGAGACAATTATAACACAACACAAAGATGTTAAGAGCTAAATAAATGACAGATCCTTTTGTAGCTCTGTGCTTCTCTTTGGTAACCAGAGAGATTATAACGATCTAATCAAGTACTTTCTATTGCCACAAGCCTAAATAATTCAGTCTGAAGTAGAAAACATGTACATATTGAAATGTAAAGAACTGAAAAATATTTTCCATTTTCCTTGCATCTATACATCTCTCACCATCTGGAGAACGTTAGATCTGGCATTTATTTAGGCTACACAATCTGCATTATTTAGAAAAGAACCTCTTAACAAAAAGACCAGATTATACTTTGATTTTTTATAATATTATATAATATAATTTTTAATACTCTATGAATCAGGCTGCTGTGTTAGGATAATAAATGGAATGCTTAGCTTGCTTGTATGTTACAACACATTTTATAGGAAACTTGCAGTTAAAAAAAATAAAAGGCAAGGAAAATAGTCTCCAAAAATGTCCTGTACGTGCCACTACAGAAAACTGTTTGGTCATAAGATAAGCATTCACTAAATAGATTGCATAGGTTAAATATTTTCTCTGGAAATGGAAACCTAGGTACAGTGTAACTCGACCAGATGCAATTTTTTCAAACTGTCAAGTAGTTCCTCTACATTGCAGAACAGCCACAAAAGATGCTAGTGTTAATGGCTGCTGAGCTGGGGATTGCTTAAATATAATGACAATATATGCCACTATATAACAGATAAGGCAAGGTGTACCAGCTGTTTGATGAACACTTGAGACAGATACAACCAAGTCTGGAGAACAAACGTATCAGCTGAATACACTGCTGAGATAGCAAGACTCACCATACCTGAAATTTGCTTGTTTGTAGTTTGCTGTTCATTATTTGCTGCATGTGTATAGTAAAACAAGAAGACCTTAGAAAATATGTTCAGCCTATGTATCTGGTTTCATTTCCTTTGAGAAACTGATCTACTCTAAGGCCCCCACTGTTGCAACATCTGAAATAGAGACATGGTTCACAGCAGTAGGAAAAAGCAATCACACAACTTTGAGAATTACAGCTCTATGGCCTGATCCTCTCCTCTGCAGCAGCATTTTTGTTTTACTACATGCTACTGATTTAATGAAATTACATCAACAGAAAACTGAGATGGAAAAAAAAAAAACAGGGAAAAAATGATAGAAAAAAATAGGCCAAAAAGAAACTAAAAAATTGAAAAATATAAAGACAACTATTGAACAGAAGTCATGAAATACTATTTCAGCATTCAGAGGGACCTGTTAGACTCACATTTAGGCAGCTTTGTCTAATGTGGGGCACATCAGAGTGACACAACAATCATCTTGAAAAATGCAATAACTTTGATAAAGGATATAAGAGGATTAATTAATGCAGAATGGCTGGAAGAAATCTCAGGTAGCACTCACTAGAAAATAAAACAAATTTTTGGAAGGTAAGAGATTGAGATTTGCAAGTTCTTAAAAGGGTAGATTAAGATAAGCTGAATAATCAAACGGAAAACTCTGAGACAGGGATGCATATATGAAAATGTTGAAAGAAGAGAGAGAAAATGTTTTCAGGCAGAGGTGGTGAGCTTCTAAACAGCTGTATGAAGGACAGACACCAAATCAATATAATGACTATGCTTAAAAATTGCAAAGGTGCTTAATACCAAAAGGAGTACAATTGTCACTGAGCAGTCAGTGTTTAAGTATCAAACCTGTACTGGCTCAGTCTGTAAAAATACACTACTGCTACTGCTTAAGATATTATCTTTAGACTTCTGGTGTTTTGTTACGACCCAACTCCAGCTTCTGGCTTCTACTGATAACATGAAAACATGAACTACCTGGACAAAATTGAGAGAGAAAGGAAGTTCTGTTTCTCTGGTCATGAAGAAAATGAGAACTAAGGGCATAAAAAGACAACAAAATGCAAATTAAAGAACCCTTTCTATCAGACTTCTAATTTTGGGCACCTGAATCAGGGTTTCCAGCACAGAAGATAAGTTATATTCCTAATCATTCACCAATGGCAAGAGTTAGTTTGACCTCTACCTGCAAGCACAAGAATGTATCTCTCATTTCCTTCTGAAGAAGTAATGTACAAAATTCAGTCACAAGCAGCAAAATTTACTCTGCATTAAAGACTAAATAAATATTTTTTATGTTTTGAGAGGAGAAAATAATAATCATAATAGGGTTGAAGAAGAATTTATCAGTGAGAATAACAGAAAAGCTTTCACGGCAGAAATATTTGTCTTTTTATGCTGACTTAGTACAACTTACTGTCCCACTGCTAGTTCTTTCCACAGTAATTTTACTATAGGAAAAGTACAGTCATTATTTTAGAATTCCATTTAAGAGTAGAAGAATTCCAGATATACAGAAGCATCACATTAATCATACATTAAATAGCTTTCCTCCACATTGCAGCTGAGTCCAGTGACACTGGTGTGCTTAAAAGAGCACAATAGTTTGAATCAAGAAACTGAATTCCCTGATTGGCCCTCCTTATTTCTTTCTTGCTTGTTGGTTTAGAGCAAAATACTAGATTCTTTTTGCATGAAACTAAACCGAAGGATACATTCCAGGAAAACAATTAGGATGATCTTGCCAGAAATTGGCAATAATTCCAATTGGCAATCAGAATGAGCCCAGATTTACCTCCCCGTTAAAGCACATGATGAGGACACTGGTTTCTTAGCTCACTGAGTTTTTAACATCTCCTGCTTCACTGCACGAATCCACTCCTGTTGGTCTGCCAGTGCAAACAGACTAACTGGCCAAAGAACACAAAACACAGAGAGACAGTAATCACTATACAACGTTAAAATTGTCAGACTGTTTCTATCCAGTCCTCATCTAAGAATGTTGATCCATCATACCAGGGCAGTGCAACACGGTACTGCTCCAGGCTCTTTGCTTCCCTATGATGTTCTTTCTTTAATGAAATTATCATTTTAGTTTGATTCATTAAACAGAAAGACCAAATCTCTGTCATAGGATTTTATCATTTAGTACTCACCACTTGATCTGCAGAAATAATATTTGGCATTTTGCCATGACGGAAGGGTAAAGCATGGATTGGTGCAGCATTAAGTCTAAAAGGGTACAAATTCTTAATGTCTGATAGGGCTTGAGAGGTATTAGTGAAGTGAAGCACAGATTGTTTGAGGAGTTGTAAATACAAAAACCCTATCAACTGAAGACATTTCAATTACAATTACAGAATCAGAGTTTCTAACTTCTGTTTCTATTTACTCCTAGTATTTAGAGCAATATTATAAAAAACATATGGGAAAATTTTGAGTGATTTAGTAGATGCAGTTATCCTAAGGATCTAGCACTGGAAATTCAAGCTAGATCCTTGCATGCAAATAAGTTCTTTCATGTTCAGCCTCAGTATTTAGGTATATAAGCATAAGATATGTGTAGGGAAAGGGTCTGGTGTTAAGGTTATCTGCTCATTGTAGCTGTAAGAGCCATGAGATGGCAGTGCAGGAGAAATGCAAATTGAAACTTTCTGTTTACTCATAAATTATTCTCAAGTTTTGGGGATGAGAAAATATGCCAGTGATGTTTTCCTTTTGCTGTTTTTTGAGCAGGTGGAAGAAGGGGAAAAGGTGTTTGGAGTCTCTGACCTCAGACGTTTACTCTCCCGGTCACAGTCCTTGACTTTATCACAACAGTTACAGCACATCCCTAGAGTGGGTTGACACAAGAGGGGTAATGTCTCCAGTGAGCTGTCAGCTGTAATACTGCAGTGCCACAGCCTCAAATAACAGCCACAAAAACACAGCTGTATTTCTGACATAAATTCTCAAACTACCCAAGTAGACCAACAGTCAGATCTTCCTAGTCTGTTACTTTGCTTCCACCACTGTACAAGATCAGCTGCTTCAGAGGAAAGAAGAAAAAAAGAAAAGAACAGAACTAGCAAACCTTGTGATGCATATAAAGAAACTTAACAGAAGAAAATTTCTGAACTATTGTCAGGATTTCACATCCCCAGCAATTTCATCCTGAGTAGCACAGAGAAGATAATATTCTTCAGAACATTTCAACTTTGAAAAAAGCACATTCGCAAATCGATTTTACAATAGGAAAGAGAAGCTTAGCTATTTACATAAGTAGTCAGTGCCTCCTGAGTGATTAAACATGGATACAAATTTTGTAGAGATAATGCTTGAGTCATTACTATTTGCTTCAGTCATCTTTTGCACTATTTCAGGCAGTCAGCACATCCTAACCTCTTTCTGTATTTGCGTGCATATTTCCCTAAGTGGAAAATAAGTCTAAATCTTCTGAGCTGGAATTTTTCCTGCCTCAGCCTCAAGATTTGCCTTCTGTCTCAAATCAGTACAGTATTCCTTCAGCTATGCAAACATTCTCATTTGAAGTTTATAGCCACGTAAACAGTAAGAAAATTCAGAACTTCTTGTATCATGTGTCCCCTTAGATCAAAAGTTCAGCCTTATCTGAAGACAGGTTGGGTGATAAGGGTCACCTGCACACACATAGAGGAGTGCAAGCAGTGGTGGGGGGAGCCCAAATAACACCCTGCTCTGGCTTCTCCCAGGCCTACCACAGAAGCCATCAGCCCATCTACACCAGCATGGGGACACCAGTGCAGGTGAGAACCCAAATTAAGGACTCAGACAAATTGACACCATGTCTGATCCCCTCAGCTGTCCCAGGACAGCCTCAGCCCCAGTGTTCAGGTGTGAAACCCATGACAACAAGTCAGTGCCAGAGCATCATTCAGACTGCTGGGTGTGGGGCAAAATATGGGATGCAGGGATTCCCCTAACACTTCTATGATGCCGTGATGCTATAAAGCTAAGCCAAAAGTATCCAATATAAAGCTTTCAGCTTATTTTCACAGAGTGACACTTAAGCTATTTACCTAGTTCTGGACATGATGACCACATTCCAATGCCCATAACTTGGAAAACTGTTGAACAATTTTTGCTTGATTATGCACAATACAAAACTAAATCAACAATAACAAAGAAACAATCCATTTAGTTTGGTAAACCATAAGTAATGCCTGGAACTGCTAGAAAAAGTGAGACTAGGTGGAGAAATAACCAAGAGAATTACCATAGAATCATAGAATTGCTCAGGTTGGAAAAAACCTTAAAGATCATCATGTCCTATTGCCATTATGATGGAGTAGACCTCCAGGGATCACCTAGTTCAACAACGTGCTCTGGTCACTTAAACAAAAGCTCTCAGAATCTGAAAGTAGATCAGAATTTGAAGAAAAGAAACTAGGAAAAAAAAAAAAAAGACAAGGAATAAAAAATCAGCTCCATGGTTTTGGGTCCTTGTAGGGTAGGTAGTAGAGTCTGGTTGGATTAAGTGGGGAAAAAAAAAAAGGATAAGTGAAAAATTAAACTTTCTTCTAAGGAATAAGCTGAGTAATAACATGTTAAATAACAGTAGATTTAAGAATAAAAAGAGTGCTTTCTGAGCTAAATTTATATTTACTCATAAGCACAAAATTTTCATAGTTATGTAAATGTGTTACTTCTAGAATATACTAAATTGATCTGAAAGTACAGGAGATAAATTACCAAATCATATCAGATTATCATTAAGCAATAAGTAGTACATCATTTGTTATGCTGCAGAAAATGACTTGATGTGGTTTGCCCAGTACTTGTAGGCAATTAGCTTTTAAATGGGAAATGCAGATGGATAGTATTTCATTTGCTTGTTCTTCAGAAACTAAATAGGAAATCCTTGGGAGGCCTTGCTGAGTTTACATTGATATTCAATTTAAATGTGCCTAAAATCAATAAGTAATTTGTAGAACTTACGATTTCAGGAAATTTCTAAATCCTTTCTAATATATCTTTGCATACAATCTTGAGACCTATATTTTAATGAAGTTAATGCTTTTGCTAAAACAATGAAAGATGCAGTTATTGAATGATTAGAAAGACTAAATAAATTTGCTGTTTTAAAAATATTCCTAGCTTTTGACAGCACTGACCTGATTTTTCACCTTTTCTCATGCTGAACTAACTGTTGTAACTTAAGTGACTTCTCCATTATTTTTCTGCTGGAGCTGCATACGACTTTTACAGCACTGTAAGAAACTGCATATCTTGTGGTATATGCACCATAGGGCCTTGTTCATCCTGATCACTTCCAGTTTCTGAAGTCTCTTATTAAAGTCACTAAATACTCCGTAGAATAGTTAAAAAAGAAGAAAACGAGCAGAGGGGAAAGGTGATGTGGCTTATGTGTATCTCAGTATCTTTTGGCCTCTTTAACAGAGATCAGTAGCCATCTTTGACCTTGGAACTTCTGAAAACATTCAAACATCACCAGTCTTTATGGTTTAACCAGAGAATTAAATTCTCTTAAGATTTTCCACTTGTTAGATATTTTCTTCTGAAATGATTTTATCTCACTAACTGCATGATGACCCAATTTTACATTAAGCCACTGAATCCTTGCAATAATCACTACTTAATTTTGAATACAAATTGCCTAAACGCATCTATCTCTGCAAGACTTACCACTGTTGGACAGTATTTTCTACCAGCTGCATCGTTATCATTCTGTTAATGTCAAAATCATTCTATACAAAAAAAACCATAGTGCTAAATGATTACACTAGCTCCCTATTCCTCTGTAGAAACCCTGGACTGTCTGAATAATAACTTTATATGATGGGCTATTTACTGCTTCACTTGAAGAGAGCAGAATGCAACAAAGCTGTGGATAAACTTTCAGGTTGCAGAAGTGCTACTCTGTAGCTAGCCATTTCTGTGTTAATGGCTGTGACTTGAGTTTGATTTGAAAATGTACAAATGACGATTCAGATCACTGATTTCTGGTAAAAAATATATTTTGCAACAAAAGAAAGGAAGATATCAAGCTTGCAAAAAGGAACCTGATGTTAAATGACATTACATACCTTGAAACACCTTAATTTCCTACCTTATGTTTGTAGGCTAGGTACTCTAAAGAGAAGCATTTACCAGTGATTTAGGAGCACTTTAACACACCAAGAATGTTAGAGGAGTAAGATACCCTGGCCATAGCTATTATTCTGATTGTGAGGAGGAAGGGAGTGGGGCAGGATGATCGCTCCCCACTTCTTTTGAACTAGAACACATCTTGTAATGGACGGGTTTATTTCATGGTTACGTTAACTTTTCGACAATGTTCCCTGGAAGAAATATGAAAAGCTGTCATGTACTCACAGAACGAGGCTAGTGAACACATAATCTAAAATACTGAGCACGTACATGGCAAAATTTCCTTTGTAGGGTTTCTTATTGCCACTTCTCTCCACGTATCACCTTCACCCTCATCTTCTGCAAGCCAGCCCTCTATGGGCAGACAAATCTCTTCTTGAGAAAGAGGAGACAGTCTTTCAAGTCTGACTTCCTCCAGGTACCAGCTGGGATCAGTACCAGTGTTGTCATGGCCAATGCGGATTTTATATAGCTGCCCAAGATCCCTGAGATTAATCTGTAACAAGAGAAAAAATCACAGATTTGAATTAAAAAATTAATCCTATTATCTGTTAACAGTCCTCCTTACACTGGGCATGCAAGCTAAGTGTGCAGCTAACATGTAACTAGAGTTCTGTTCTTCAGAAAATGAAGCTTTAATATACAATGAATTTGAGAGCAATCAAGCAAAAGCATATGAAGTAGTCTAAGAGTAATTTAATTGACTTGATTACTGTATTATTTAAAGTGACAAAAGGGCTCAAACAATTCAGTTCCTTTTAAGATCTCTTGACAGAATCCTTTTGGTAGTGTGGTAATGAAAACTTCTAATTCTATACAAATATTTTAACAAACAGAAGTACCTTTAGTAAATGCTGCAAGCAATGATATATTTCACAGTCCACAGAATTACTGTGAGCAGAGCTCCATTAACTATTCCTACCAGTTATCAGTCTGCTGTGGCACACTTTTCTCTTTGTCTTCTATTTTTATGTGCATTGGTGTCAGGGTTAACTGTTTCTGTAAGTGCTGACGCCAGAGCGCAGCAAATTTAAACAATAAAACATGGCTATGTCACATTGAATACTGCAGCCCTGAAATAAGAACTACTTTGTTTTGGACTGCAGAAGTTTTTTGAGCAATGCTGATGGCAGGAACCTAAGCACAAAAGCAAGGTTAACTGCTCTCGTTTCATTGATGCTCATGGAATGGGGGAAAAAAATCACAGAAGGGGAAAATTAAAAAAAAAGTTTATTTTACCCATTTGTTACTGTTTGACATTAAAAAACTGAGGAGTAGTGTGGGGAAAGGAGGGGCACAGATGGACAAGCAGATAACAAACACCAGGATTGCTCCCACTGTCAGAATCATCAAAAATGATGAACTAAGTTTTGTGTATGAAAGTCCTCTGGCTCTTTTCTTGTAGGCAATATTGATGTCTGATCCAGAATGAGAGTTTCCTCTATGATGGTTTTTCTAAAGCAACACTGTAAGTTAATGTTTTCTCTTTGGTTCATATGGTTCAGCTCTGCGGAGCTGGGGATCACCAGGACACTAGAGACATATGCCTTTCACTCTTGTTGAAAAGTGTTCCTGTGCAATGACACAGAGAGATTTCACTCTGATATTTCTTGCCCATAAGAATCATCACAAAAGAGACTCTTGTATTCTTAGTTGATCAGCATTTCCTTGTTTCCCTCAAACAAACCTGGCACAATTCAGGCTTGTAAGATAGTATCAAGACACGGGTGCTAATGGTATAAAGTCTGAACAGAGTCACGCTTACGGATAAAGTAGCAGGTCTTCCTATATTAAAACAGTATGTTAAAGAGGTGATAACTGAGTGTATGATTATAACTGTTGTAATGAAACCATGCACGTTAAAAATATGCTTCTAATACAGCAGTTACAAGAGCAGATAAAGGCTCTCTGAAGCTAATCATAAGTGTAGCCAAGATGTAGGCTAAATTGCCACAATAACCCTCTCACACAGCCACAAAGCAGAGACCTCTGTAGTGGGCAAGTGACTGCTAAGGTTGCCTTGCAACAGAATATTAAGAACTCTTCTCCTTTATTGAAAACTGAATGAAATGTAGTATTGGTAAAAACCAAAAGTGGTATTCTCCTGAGATTGAGGCATTGACTATTACTGGTGGTTTTATAGGGCAATTTAGTAAATAAAAACTGAAACTTCATGACCTCATGCTCATAATGAAATTCTGGCATAGCCCTCGTTGAAATAGGAGTGTCAGAGGCATCTTTGCATACAGTGTTCATTACGATGACTCTTAGAAACTCTCGAAGAGCCTCTTTTGTCTTCTGAAGCATCTAATCACTCATTTAGCTATGAAACAAACTGAAACATTAGTGATAAGAAAATCCTGCATATATATATTTAGTGGGTATCATGTGGGTCAGCTGAGAAGTGAAGCCATATCTTCCTTAACTATAATAATTTTATTTAAACTATTATGCTAATGAGCTTTTTTTTTTTTCTGGAGGGAAATCTAAGATGAGATGCGATTGATGTTTGACAAACCATTAATACAACAGGAGAGGAGAAGAAAGCTCACAAAAACAAGCAGATGGGTTGACTGACCAAGGGAAAAAAATAATAATTTGAAATATAAAGAGAGGGAAAAGCAAAATAACATTAATCACCATGCAAGGACTTCCTGTTACTGGATAATTAACACAGCAATCCACCAAAACTGATAGAGAGTTTACAGAAAAGTTGGTACAGAACAAAAAGCCCTGTTGACAGGTATGGTTCTCCAGAAGATGCTCCTGGTTGCAAACAGTTTGGCTGCATTCACTAACTTCCTGTTTAGCATCTCTAAACATTCATGCATTTGTGCCTTTTCAGTTGTTCCTATCCCTCTGTAGCATTCATGCTCTGAAAGAGGACATAGTGTAACAATTTTAACGAAGTTATGACCATGCACTAAGTGTGAATTTGTCCAAAACATCAAGCCAAATGTATGTTTGCTTTTGACTACAGAACGGAAGAGAATGAGGTGTCCTTTTCTCTTAATTTCTCTTAAATTATGAGATTTTTGGAATGACAAATTGAGGAGGACATAGAACCATTACAGGTAATGGCATATTTTTGTGACTGAAAGGTCTCTTAAAAATTAATGTAAACATAGAACATTGCCAAACTAAAAATATGTTTAATAGTATTTCTGTTTGTGACTGATTGTTTAAGGACATTCTTTGGCCAAAAGAAATCATGCTAATTCTTGGATGGAAATTAATGCAAGGTTGTCAATAGCAGTTTCAGCTTTTGTTGTAATTTTGAGGGTGGGAACAAATTATCTTCGTGTAAGATCAGATATCACATTGGTATCTCACTCATACTGACTTACTACCAAGTTACCTTTTATCATCTGGAACAGTGTTATAGGTAAGTCAAATTTTGTTCTTGTAGTGAACTGCAGACTAAAATACTCTTATAACATGGTAGAACTAATGTTACTCTTTTGCCAACATAAGCAATGTACCATGAGGTTGTTTCTTCATTTCCAGCATTGACTAAATCATAGAATCAAAGAATGGTTTGGGTTTGAAGGGACATTACACATCATCTAGTTTTAATGCCCTGCCATGGCCTTGAACGCCTCCAGGGATGGCATCTTTTACAGTTTACCTGTTAATTGACTGTGAAAACTCTTCCGCTGTATCAACTGATTTGTGCTAAATTTTGTGATGAGCTCTAAAGGAAATGGACAGTTTGATCTCATGAAGATCTTTACTTCCATCACTTAATATCCATAATAATATCTTTGTCAATACAATGATAGCAGTAATTCTATTCTCTTTGTAGGACTTTTCGTCACTGCGATAGCTCATAAAAATATTACCCTATCCATCAGGATCACACTTATTATTTTTTTATAGTATCAGTACCATATGATATTGAAAAAACTGCATATCATTTTTAAAAATGCCTCATTTTCAAATATAGGTAGATAAGGATAAGTCACACCCATATAATATATGTTTACATGTAGTTAGTCAAACTTAGACTGCTAATCAATACAATTGTATGCTTTGCTCATTACTGTTACTTGTTTTTTGTACAGGCTTATGACTAAACTCTTATTTCTAAAGGCAAAGAGAACTTTTTTTTTTAAACTGTGCCTTAGAAAACTTGGCCTTACTTTTTGAAATTGAGGCTGAGCAAAGCTCATATTTTGTAGTTTATCCGTAAGCACAAATGAAAATCTAGATTTATTGCAAAGTTCATTCTAAGGAGGATGCAAAGAATAGAGTTCAATTCTGTTTCTAAATAAGCTATGCAAACAGATTCTTCAGTCTCTAGAATACGTATGATATTTCAAGTGAAGTCAGTATGACCTATTTTCAAGTACTTGAGCTGTTTATCAAAGTGAAATGTGAAGTAAGAGCTTACAAGAGACTGTTCAATGGAAAGAAACTTCAATATAAAGGTGGAAAGAATGTATGTGATGACTTTATTTCTCTTTTATATAGTAGAAAAAAGTCACTGTATTCCTGTTGTACAGACTGTATTCTGCAAACTCTTTGAAATAAACTCAGGCTAGTATGAAAATGGTTTGGACAAGTAAATACTTAAGGAGCAGCAACACCAACATCCCAGTGTCTAACACAACTGCTAAAGGCTATGCTTGACAGACAGTTATTAATTTCATGAAAAGCAATCTCATTAACAGAATTTCTGAAAAGTCATGTGCAGTATCTGGATTCCAAAAATAAAGAGAAGTGATTGACTTCTTTACTGTAACTTCTACAGCATCTACATGTAATGGAGAAATCTTTGTAAGTAGAAAACACTTATACTGTGCAAGGATGCAGCTGGTAAGTGTACCCATAGTACCAACATGGGTACCAACAAGGTACCCATGGTCCACACACCATGTCTGAAATTTCTGGATGTCTGAACTCAGCCTATTCATGAATCATGGTCAATGAACTTGTCAGAATACATCATAACTGCCCAAATAGAAACATAACAGCCTAATGAAAAAAAAAAAGTGTATATTGACATCTAAGAAGTAGGATTAAATAATTACATTAAAGCTGTGGAAAAAAATCTTTTCTTGCTCAGTGTTGTTAGTTATGCCTGCTCTGTGTATTTACAATATCAAGGTGTCAGTTCTTAAAAACAAGTACAAAATTCCTACATTAGGAGAATGTAGCTACTTACATATCTGAGGTTTCTCTGAGAGGCTGTCACTTTTCCAAGTTAGCCCAGGAGTGCTTGACTGGATGTGAAGCTTTCCAAAATGGTGGGGAATCAAAACACTGCCTATCAGAGGGTGTGAGCTGAAATACAGCCTACCACTGTCTGTAAAAAAGCTCAAGCAAGGTCTGGCCATGTAAGTAAACTTAAGCTTTACTTAGCCTTCACTATGAAGGTTCATGCTAAAAGAATGATGCTGTGTTTAGACAAGAGCACCTTATGCATGAAGAGCTGATGCATCAGAAGAAAGAATACAGTGGTGGACAAATAACAGTGCTTCAAACAGTCTGAAGATACATTGGGATTCATTTAATAAAAGCTACATACAGAGTAGTAGCCTCAATCTAAAACCTCAGACTAGGACTAGATCTCTGATTTACCCCCCTTCTGACTGTTGATTCTATAACAACCTGGTAGACCATGGACTGACTTCAGCAATATATGCCTGTCATTTCCTGGTGGATTTACAGCAACGTCTATCACTCGGATCTGAAAAAAAATATTACTTCCAGCAAATGGATAGAATAACTACTCTCAACATCATAGGTTACTGTGAGCAAGCCAGACTTTAACTTTCTGCATTCCATTCCTAGGGAGTAAAGGATGTTTTTATCCTGTTGCAAAGAAAGCCAACAGCCTCCTGTGCTGCAGAAGGAAGACTGAAGCTAGCAGAACAAGGGAGGTCCTTCCCATCTACTTATCCCTGATGACACAAATCTGGAGTGCAGCATGCAATTTCTGGGCCTCACAGTACAACTGGGAAGAGTCCAGTGAAAGCACATGAAGAAGACTCGACTGGAGCACCTCTCCTATGAGGAAAGGCTGGGGATGTTCAGCCTGGAGAAGAGAAGGCTCGGGGGATCTCATCAACGTCTTTAAATCATAGGATCAAATCCTTAAAGCTGGAAGGGACCTTTAGAGGTCACCTGGTTCAACTCCCCTGCAAAGAACAGGGACACCTACAGCTACATCAGGTTGCTCAGAACCCCATCCGGCCTGGCCTTGAGTGTCTCCAGGGACAGGGCTTCTACCACATCTCTGAGCAACTTGTTCCAGTGTCTCACCACCCTCACTGTCAAAGACTTTTTCCTTATATCCAACCTAAATCTTTTAGTTTGAAACCATTCCCCCTTGTCGTATCATCAAAGATTCTACTAAAGAGTCTGCCCCCTTCTTTCTCATAGCTCCCTTTTAGATACTTTAAATATCTGAAAGGAGGCTGCAAAGAGGACAGTGCCAGGATCTTCTCAGTCATAACCAGGACAAGAGGCAATGGGCACAAATTGAAATTACAATTTAAGTGTTGAAATACAGTAAAATTCCACTTAAACATATGGTGAAAAAAAATGGATGAGAGTGGTCAAATATTGGAACAGAGAGTTCTCTGTCTGAAGAGGTTGTAGAGACATCTCCATCTTGGGAAATATTAAAAATGGGAATAAAAACCTACTCCAGCTAACCCTCCTTTGAGCAGGAGTGTTGGACTTCATAAGCTCTACTGTGCAATTCAGCAATATTCAGTAGAATGGGCATCACCTGATTGACATCGTTATCTCCAAGGTTAGAACCAGATGTGACTTCCCTGGTACTGAAAAATACCTATAATGAAAAGCGTTATTCATTTTCACGAGACAAAATAATGAAAAGGCTGTCAAAGAGCTAGTCATATCATGAATAGGCCATCACAAACTTTATCATCTTTTGTTTTAATGCAAGATGCATTGATCTCACTTTGTCTAGCATAAGCACTGCACTTTTAAAAGTGTATACTCTCCTTATAAAGTCACACCAAGTCCAAACAAAAAAATATTTGTAAGAGTATGCATGAATATTAGTCATATATTCACATCTGAAAAGTGCTCAGATATTGTGATAATAGGGGGCATAAGAATATGGATAGACTAGAAAATGGCTTAGGGGAAGGCAAGGCAGAAGTATGGATGAGTAAAAGTAGAACTGACTTGGGAAAATGGGGGGAGATCATAACAGGGAGACCCTTAGGAAAGGACACCAAAGGCACAAAATCTCGGATACTACTGTCTAAAGCTGACAAGAGGAGCTAAATAGGCAGCATAAACTGAGAGAGGGGAGACATTCAAGACACAGGGTTTTTTAATATGTTTTCATCTTCTGTTGTCTAGAGGTAGAAAAAGAAAATTGGCTGAAAAAGAAAAAAGATATATGGCTGAAAGATTTAACCTGAAATTGACTAAAAGGACATAAAGTTCTCTCAAGAAACCACTTCAAAAGTGGACAATATATACTCCTGTATACACCATACTGTAGTACCCCTTACTGCAGAATTACTGAAGAAGAAGCATCATGTTAACTCACCCTCATTTCCTGAAGATGAGTTGAATTGTGTTTTTCTCCCATGTTGTTTGTCAGCTCTTTAAAATCCTTCTTTGTTGTTTTCTTGGAACCAGATAAATTTTGCTTTGTACACAGCATGTAGCTGATAGAGATACTTCTCCCTTTTATCTCAGTAAGGAACGAGTTTCGTGTTGTTATCATATAGATTTAGTAGAGAGATGAATAGTTTCAAGTGGAGTTAAAGCCAGCAATATGTCTGTTTTATGCGCCCTAAGTATATCTTACTGAAGCCTGGGCTGCTCTGTTTTATTCAGCTGTTTTGGGACCAAAACAGCCATGATGGCAAACAGGGACAGCTGGAAAATAGCAGGACATAAGCTATGCCTGGGTTCTAGGCATCGGCAGTCCCATGGTTAAGAGAGTGAATGGCCACATTAGTGCTTGTGGTCGCTTTTACTATCTTTTCATTTGGGAACAATTCTCACTGAGCTCTTTACAGTCTCTTTTATTTTAACAATGGGAAAAAAAGCATGAAAATGGATTTGTTTCAACCTATTTTATAATATTTGGTTTTCTCTGCACTGCTTCTCATTTTACTCTAGACATCTCCGTTTTGATTGATGAAACAATGAATATGGATCTAGGGTACAGGAATGAATGAAAGACATGCACTGAAACGTAAGATCCTTGCACTTTGTAAGGCTGAATCTTAAGGAAGGAATGTCAGTTATTACTGTACAAGCTACTTTAAAAAGGTAATAATTTTTTCAAAACTGGAGGAATCCAAAATGAAAAACATAAACTTCTAAGCATAAAATCATCATGTGATGCTATATAACATAAGGTACACTTGAAAAGCAAAAATATTTATGAATTAGGCACATGTAACTGGTTTTAACACTTGTAGCAACCTCAACACAGGAATGCTGTATTTCCTAAATTTAGTGAGTGAAGTGTCACTACAAGTATTAGTAAGAGTCCTGCTTTTCATCCACCTATACTATTCTCTGGCATTTTTCTCTAACAGACTAAATAAACTATTCCAATGCTTATAGAGTAGTTCATAAAAATGAAGAAACTTTAACTAGTTTAACTGGCAGTGAGGCAGCATCATAGTCTACAGAAACGTACTCATGCAGTGCAATTCACTCCTTTGATGAATTCCAATGTCCAATCCTCCTGAAATATCATGCATGTCACACACTTACAAACACGGGACAACCATTCTCCTTATAAGATGGCCACTGACTATAAATTATAACACAGTGAAGATTTTTAAGATTTCTTAGGAAAAATCCAGCTCTCTCAATAGCTTATTATAGTGTTAGTAACAATAGGACCACCATTGTCCCAAAGAGATAGCAAAGGTGTTAGCAAAGTAAATGTCTCAAGGCAAAGCATGGGAGGATCTTTGTTAAGGAAGAGCTAAGTCCTGCCACTCTCGACAAGGCTAGCATACAACAGTTTGAAAGCAGAACTACAGAACCAGCCATGTTTTTACTGACTTCATTATTACTAGAAGAGCAGAAATTGTACTCAAAGGAAGGGAATTCTTCTGTATGGAAGTAATAAAAATTGAGACACTGTGGCTGGATTTTAGGGAAGATAATAGGCTAACAAGCTTCTGCTTAGTCCTCTTTGGGACAAAGAAGGGAATACGTGGCAAAACCACACATTAAACTTAAAACATGGGAAAAGCATTTCTTTATCAAACAGTGAGTACAGTCATAAAAGATAATTCACCATGCTTCAAAGAATGATGACACAGAACGCACAGCTCTGGAGAATGTAATTTCCAATATAATTAAAGCTTCAGTGTCCAGAGCAACTCAACACGCTGCCAAAATCAGTATTTTTGAAATACTGAGAAATGCACTGGAAACAGATCACAGTTCTGATGGATGCTGCAACCTATGGTAGATTGATGTCCCTCTGTTGGAGGAGGAATGACTCTCAACAGAAAAATTATTCCCTAAAAATTATGCCTCAAAAGTAACAGAAGCAGAAAACCTTAGCTTAGAAGTAGATTCTTTGAACATGCAGTAACAGTTATTGAGCAGAAGGGAAAATCCATCAAATTTAAATTCCTTTTCTTTCCCCTCTCCCTATTGTTCATCTGTGACTTTCCCATCTGTTCGGAAAATCCCTAAGCCTCGAGAACAAATATAGGGGAGTTTACACAGAACTATCTCAAGAGAACCTAGAACCTAGGGCTCCAATTGGAAACAAGAACTCTTCCCATTCCGCAACATTAAATTACCTCCATCGAATGTCGTATGCTACAGTCGTACAGAAATCTTTAAGGGCAGTAGCAGTGTTACATTCTACCCGTGTAATACTGGAGGTGAAGCAGTTTTTAAGCTAACTTACAGAAACAGCAATCACAGGTAAACAAGCCTAATCAAGTTATACTTTATTTATATAGTAATGCAAGCAACATGAAAATCAGGTTCTAGATGAGTAACACAATCTCAGGAGTGTACAGAGGAGTACACTTCGATTTACTTAACTTTTAACAATTCTTTTCTCATTATTTTTTAGATTACTGAATATTCATGATTTATTTTTAGGAAACCCAACTGCTATGCATTAACTGTACTTTCTATGCAACTGCTGTTATTGATTTTTTGTTTAGATTATTCCAGTACAGTTCGTCTACTTTCTAGAGCTGTATTTGGAAGAGCAAATCATCGGTGAAAAAGGAGGAGGGATGGAGCATCAAGCAGAAATATTTTTTGACTATCCTCTCTGCTCAGCCTTTCTGCAGAAGAAGAGGGGGGTTATGATGGTAGAAACAGAAATGGTAGAGACATCAGCTCCACAAATACTGCGACAGTATCTTATGTATGATGCTCATTTCTGTTGTGAAGCTGAGGCTGAAATGGATAGGATTTTCTCCTCACCAGGGCTAGAAAAGATATCTGCTCCAGTGGGTACTATGAAGATAATGGCAGAAAGGCAGGCCACTTGCTTCACAGTAAGCAGTGGTTTTCCTTCTCTCAGCCAGAAATTCCTATACTGAGAAATAACTGCTGTAGAAACTGGATCCAGCAGAAGGAGAGTTCAAGTAGCTGCTGTGCCTCTTCTTGGCATTAGATCTTGTGTGTTTGGTTTCCCACTACCAACTCCTAACTGCCTCTCTTATCTTCTGCAGAATGATAATGAAAGATGGATAGTTTCACAAATGCATTAGTCATGTGCTTCATGATACCAAATACTTCCTAGAAGTCATAAATGAGAAGATAGATTTCATAAGAAAAGCCTCTGACCACAGAAAGTGTCATTGATGCCAAATGGATATCCACAGAAATATCTCTCTGAAGGGCAGATGTACACTTTTGATATCAAATGTTCTTAACCCATAATTACCTGGAAACTTTAGCCAAGTCATTAGCAACTTAAACAAATGCAAGGGAAAGTCCACCATTAGCTTCCCCCTGCAAGAGCTTACATACTTACACTTCAAACTGACAAACAAAAATAAAAAAGATCTGAAAAAATTCCTGTCATATCTGTCACTGATTCTCCATCTGTTTATTATGCGTAAATTATTGCAACCTAAATAACATATTACAGATTGAACAATTACAGAAGGTAAGGTTCGAAGGAAATATAGGAACTGGAGGAACTTATAGGAAATTAGAGAATCTCTATAAAATTTCATGTTCCTGAAGCATCTCTCAGAGTTGCAACCCTTTAGTTTTTCTTTGAGAAGTAGGTCATCTGTAGTCTAAACCTCTTGAGTTAACCAATCAAGTATGACTTGACTCTAATCTCTATCCAATCTCTCCTTCCTTCTTATCTGATCCAACAAAAGGTTCTCATGACAGTGTGCCAGTAGAAACCTAAAGAAGCCCATGGAGGAATTTACAACAGTGGATGCTTTCAAGAGTGGATACGCGATACAAGCGACAGCCAGGACTATCGTACTATTTCAATACAAAGAACAAGCAAATAAACTTCTTTCTGTCTCTGCAAATGAACAGTGTTTCGTTAAAAGTAGCACATCAAGCAGATGCAAGTATTAAACATTCTAAGGGAGGCAGTCTGCTTGAAGCAGTTTTGAATACATTTGCTGATTCAAATCTTACTATCATAAAAGTCTACCACTCTCTTAGAAATGCTAAATGATCCTTTTATATACATATTGCTTTTGAGTCCCTTCGGTTATCGTCATTATCCAGTTTTGAGGAGAGCTGTTTTGCATGTTTTGAATTCTCCAGTGTCTGTCTAAAAACCATACTGTACCTTAAATATATCTTCACTGTTGGGATTAAACAGCTGGTGTTTCCCAGATCCCAAAACAATAGGGCCAGAAGCTTTGTTTTCTCCATAAGCATAAAGGGAGACTGTTGCTGTTGTGCCAGCTGCTTCAAAATCCCCAGTGACTACAGTAATCTTCCAGTCTCCTTCTGCAAAGTGAAAAATAAAATCAAAATGCATCTAATAACTGTTACTGATACGTAGCAAGTAACTCAGTTGACATAAATAAAGTAACATTTTAGCCCAGGAACTTTCACTAATGTACATCTAAAAAGTAACGATAATGAGACAGGCAATAGAAGGCTGGATAAATTCTGCATCATTCAAACTCAGATAAGGTGTGCAACTTTAGTATGTTGCCAATCTCCTCAGTCTTAAAAGCTGGAAATATGAACACAGTGGCTGGCAAGATCTCTAGAAAAAAAGAAAAATAGAAAAGCTCATCCTCCAGAATTTAGTTTATTACAAAAAATATAAACAAGAAATGAAAAAAAAACAAACACTTATCAAAGTAACCTACTGCATGAAATTCCTTTTCATTTTATATACATGAGTCACATCAAGAGCTCTGTTTTCTTGGACTGAGGCAAAACATTGAGATTGGCATGAAATAAGTGATTTTGGAGAAAATTCTGAAGCTAGAAGAGGACTCTTTAAGAAATAATTTTATATAAAGCTTCCCTGATAGTGCAATTGCTTCTCTGCTCCCAGAACATGCACACAAGTTATGTAAATATCTGAAAGGAGCTTAATATCAATCTACTTTTAAAAAGAATCATGCATAATTGGAAAATACATCTCTGCATCTGAAAATCTGGGACTGGATGATCTCCATACCTCTTTCACTTTCAGCTGTTGCCTGTGTGAAACAAGTTCCACTTAGCAACTTAAATTAATTCTGTGCAAGGCAAACAACAAATGAAATAGGAACCCACAGTCATCTTATAAAGAAATGCCACAGTGTACACTGCAGTTTTATTAATAAACAGCTGGCTGGTAAAACCTGCATGAATTAAATTTGCTGTCTGACAGACATAGCTATCTTGGGCCAGCCCCATTATCTGTTAGCAATTTGCCTCATGAAGACTGAGCTAAAGCAACAAACTTTTCATCTGTTTTCCAGATTTTTGAGGTTTGGCTGAACCCTAATCCTGAAAAGTGACGGAAAATTATTAGAAATTCATAAAGGAATTGAACCATCCAATTTCCACTGAATGTAGTCAGTCTCCACCATGTAAGAAACTCTATTCCTTCTGTGCCTATAGACAATTTGCATCCTCATGACTTTCTCTACAGGTCTACTGTCTTAATTAAAGAACCAGGATACAAAGAGATCAACATCAAACGGAAGGGTGGACAGCCTCTATGCACTGAAGGTAGAAACAGAGTGCATAAAGTAGGAGGCTCCTTGCCCCTTCAGAGAGCTCACTTACCAGAAAAATCAGTCTCTACTGTTTTCTGACAGTACAATATACATTTCTTAAAAATAAAGTCATTTTGGCCCATGTGGCTGGAAAATAAAGACAACTCAATATACTTATGTTTATGAAGAACATGTATGAAATACAAACAGAGGGTAAAATATGATCCTCTACTCCTCCAGTACAATGAAAAATTCAAAATTCATTCAGAAACAAATACTAATTTTAAAGGAGGCAAAATGCATTTTGTTCTTGACGTCTTCACTCTTTAATTTGTTGTGCCTCCAGTGTTTTTAACGGCCTTCTCTATTCTGATAGCCTCTCCAAGTTTCTCTCTTGTTTCAAAAACAAACCAGCCTTAAAAAAAAACACCGTTCATATACTTGAGATTATATATTCTGCCAACTCCACCATTACTTCCAAAGTATTAGTATAGCATCAGTAGAACAGTTTACCTGCAAACACAATTCTCCAGGTAAAAGAAGGAATGAAACTTACTCTACTCTCGCCCCAACCTCCCACTCTCCCCCCTCCCCCCCCCCCCCCAAAAAATATATATAAAAAAAGAAGTTTAGTTTGTGGTCCTCCATACTGACTTTGAGAATTTTTTTTTCTGGATACAGGGCTTTGTGTTTGAAGGAAAATGGAAGTATAGGAGAAGTATCCTAAAATTTCTTTTCTCCTTGATACCAGAGATTCCCATGATATTCCTGCATGTTACCAAATAAAAACTGTAAACAGTATTAAAAAAAATAATAATTCTCATTCAGTTTGTCATAAAAAGCTTATTTTTTACAGGGCAGTTTTTGCCTGTTACAGGTTTTAACATACATCCATAGAAACAAAACTTAAATGACACAAATTAGAGACCTGTAAATTCAGGAAGCACTAAGTAGACTCATTTAACTATGTACAGGCAGATCTGTAGGTGCAGGCCTCGCCAAAGTGAGGCAAACAAAACAGGTAAGACACAAAGACTGATGAACAGTTAAATGAATGCCTTCTGAAAGAAGCATGGAAAGAAGCAAGGGCAAAGATACTTTTCATTCAACAAAAAGGCTTTTAAGAAGAGAACAGAATTTGAATACAATTTGTAAAGTGATTGGTTATAGATTTTATAGTTAAATGACTTTCCATGAGGATGCTATTTAAAACCAATTATTTGGTCTCTACAAATATCTTGATTGATATGATAAATTACGAATAAATATTTTCAAACTTTCTTCTGACAGCTTCTAAATTGTTGTTCAACGTACAGCATTTCTCACAGGTGAGAAAATGTTATGTGTTATTAAGATTTGTAATTTAATCTGCACTGGTTGCAAGGACAGAAAAGTCAAACTGAACAAATATGAAATCCCAGGAAAAATCAGAAAATGTAAAGCCAACAGTGAATACAAACCTTTGTATAGCCTGGGAGAAAAAATCATCGTTTAAAATGTTAAGTAAAAGAGCTGAAATTAAGATAGATAAAAAATAAGCACTAGAAAAAAAATATCAATTTTCAAGTAAATAGAGACAAGATCAACACTACTGGAATGAAAAATGACAAGAAAAACATAAATAAAGTGATTTATTGTTTAAAATAAAATTGTGAAGTTCAGAGTTTACTAAAATATTCAAATTGTGTGCTGTAATTAATGTTTTAAAATAAATAAAAATGGCAAGAAACATGTTAAGCAGTTAGTTCTGAAACAGAAATGGTCTACATTAAAGCCAAAGGATTAGAGCATTTACCATTTGCTTCTTCTTGCCTTTTCAGCTCTTGAGTTATTTGAAATTCTGCCAAAAAAAACAACAAAAATGCAATTAATAAAGGGTCTATCCTTCTCCATTAAATAAAAGGTTTGAAAGAAGAGATGAAAAAGACCTTTTGTGATTCTAACCTTCATGCCAATATGAGAGAATTTTCCACCTCAATCATTCCCTCATTACACCCTCAAGTAATACTTATACCCATCATGCAATGCAAATACAAACTGTATTCTTTTAGAAATGCCAAAGAGGAAGCAGCAAAATGGCTAACCTTGATATTTGATGTATAAACTCAGCCTAAGTTTCTTCAGAGGAAAAACAATACAACTTACTTATTGATCAGACTTCCATAGAGTAATGTTAAAATTTACCTTGAGGGTACAGCTCAATTTCTGAATGAATTACACCTTGGGATATAAATGGAAGCCACCTGAAAACAAGAGGAAGAAAAGAAAAAAAGAGTAGGTAGGAAGGTTTTTCTCCTCCTCAAGACAATATAATTGAATGATCGGCATCCTATTTTCATAACAAATACATATGACAGCAAATGCAAAAAGTTAGTGTTTTATTTGATAGACATTAAAGTGGAAATTAAGAGTTTGACACAACAATTGAAATTATACTTGTGGAAATGTAAGAGCTGTGTAAGAATAAAATATACCCACCTCCTGATTAAGAGATTCATATGGCACAACCATATTTGTATGTACAGCTAAAATGTGGCAGAAAAATATTTCAGTTCTCCAGACTGAGTGCTATTTATAATTTGTGTGTATCTATTGCACTATTTCTTAAGTTCAAAGCCTGGTCTTAAAAACAGAGATGGAATCAAATTCTGCCCTTCCTCGTTCTCCCTACTAGTTGAGAACAGATAGATGAGTCTGAAGTACAGACAAAGGCAAATGCTACCTAGGCTTCTTAGCTGTATTACACTAGGCTATGATTATTTTGAAACCTTTCTATTCAGAACACGTTACTAACTCTTGTAGTTTTCTCCTCCTTCCTCCTTCATAAACAAAGAAACAAACCAATTAAAAAAACTTCCTTTTCTACAGAACAAAAATATATTCATTAAGCTTCTAGGCTGTTGGGCTTTATTTACTGGGTCCACTCCCACAGACTCTCCTGGAATGACCTAAATTATCGAGTCTCCTATGAAGCCTGTCTGCGGTCCAGCATAAGCTGAAGAGAATGAGTGCAGAGAGGCCAAGAGGAAAAGGAGCTGCCCCCAGCATGAGAAAGAGCAGCATAATTCACTCCACAGTTGTAGCCTTGGGGCCACAAGAGCCTCAGTAGGCAATAAAGAAGATACAAAGCTGTGTATGTATTGTTCATCGTTTCCCTAAACAATGACAAAATGCCATTCAGCATGTGCTCGTCCATCCCTTCTGCAGAAGCTCCCCTTACCTTGCTCTCTGTACCCAGCCCTCAGGCTCTGTGCAATTCTGTTGCTTATCAGGTGGTCTTCATGCATCAAAGGTGTAAACCAAAATTTGTCTTTTCAACAGCTGCTGAGAAGTGGCTCAGTCACAAGTGTGAAGTTTCTGAAGCCTTGTCTGTCCCCAGACAGTGTCAGACTTCTGTCCCTGGATGCTCCCTCCTGCCCTTTCCCACTGCCCCTACCTCAGAAGTTTACACCAACAAACAGCATGGAACTGACAAAGGAACAAAGAGATTTCTGCCACTGCAGGAACAGACTCAAAAATATAACCAAAGGTGTTTGTGACACCCTCAGGAAAGGGATCAGCGCAATGCTTGGTCAATATTCCAGCAATTTTATTTCCAAGAAAGAAAAAAAAACTAGAATCTATAGCACAAAGTGGAATTATCACTATTTTCTAAAGGCTTCTTTTGCTGACAAGTAAAATGCAAAAGAAAATTCATGACATTCGTATTAAATTTATTGTTTTTCAGTTGCTTTCTCTACATGTTTATTAATTCCCTCCTTTCTAGCTTCCCCAAAAGAAACTTCTCAGATTAAGATTACTGTAAAAGCTACAAACATATCTCTTTGTATTATTACATCACAACTAATCCTTTAGGTGCTAAGAAATCCTGGATGAAAGACATAGGCACATGTAGCTTCAATCACTTAACTATTTGATAGAATTCTGTAAATCTTTCAGGTTCCTTATTTTTGACTTCAAAACAGGCCAATTTGTGTAAGAAGTAGACCCTAAGAAATAATTTTTGTCTTACTAGACAACAACTTATCTATACCATTTCTGCTAAGACCTGATCACAGATATGATGCATTAGAGAGATTTCTGAAGCACAAAGCCGTTCCTCTCCTTGAACAGAGCACAGTGCTTAGTTTTACACTTGGGCCCAACACTCTATTTTACTCCCTTTTCAGTGACAGAGTTTCCTTGTAGGAAAGCTGTGAATGAAAAATTTTCTCTCTGCCACTGAATAATTTTTACTGCTCAACATCTAGCATGGTAATTATTGCAGAATTAGTATAGCAAAGTGCCTTGGCATGTATTGTTCCTAGGCCATGCTACCCACGTGAGGACAGATGTTATACTGAGTTGAGAATGAATGCTACTTCTGGATCTCAATTCTGTTTTCTTTCCTTTTTAGAAATACATTTTAGAGTATGTTCTGAATATGTAAATCACATTTATAGCACTGATTCTTCTATGATGAGGTACACAATATAATCTAGTAATCATGTCACACTGTAATAATTTAATCTTACTAACTCAAGCAGTTTATTCTGGAGCAAAACATTCTGTGGATGTTATAAAACTGCAAATTAGTCCAAGTCTGTCTTTTCCTGGAAAAAAATCATATTTAGTGTCTCTTATTGGCAAAATATTGTTATTGAAATGATAGACACTCTCAGGAATCTATCCTATACTTTAGATAATTCTTGTAAAAACTACCTTTCACAATTGAAAACATATTCTGAGTTGTTCTCATCTTCTCTGACAATGACTTTATCACAGTACCAATACTGAGACTTCGAATTAGCCTTGCAGCGCAACAGCACCTTCTGCAGTTTTCCAAGAGATACGGCTTTCACTTCAAAAGCATTGACCTAGGGGACAGAGGAGTAGAAGAGATCACTCTATAATATGCCAACCTTAAACCAATCTGGAAATATCAGCATTTAAAAGCCTGATCTGACTCTTGCGCTGGCCTAATGGTTTTACTGGCAGCTGGAGTGTATCAAAGGGGTTGTACTGAAAAGGTAAGCGTCTTTTGGTTATGTATCAGACCAAGTGAGAAAATACAAGTGAAAATCAGAATGCAACACTAATCGCAAATAAACTGTGGGGGATTTTTCATCCATCATCCAGAATGCTGCCCACATCTCTGCACTATTTTCTCAGTACCTCACAGTTTACAATAATTCTTCCTGAGGTAATAACCTGTTCAGGCAATTATTTTCTTTGTTAATGCTTATTTAAAATACAGACATTCTCATCCTTTGCTCTTTTTGCTCTCACCTTCTCTATTTACCTTCTATTTTGCTCAAAGAAACTGAAATCTGACATACCACTTTGCCCTTGTTTATCTCTTAGACTTGTCCTTACAGTTGACAAAGGTTTTTATAATGAGAGCATGAAGCTGATCAGGTGAAAGGTTCCGGGTGTTAATTTTTGTCAGAATAAGAAGCATATCGCTTTGTCTCTCAAAATGCAACTGTCCAAACCACACTTCTCAGTAAAAGGAAAACGAAGGAAAGAAATACATTGGAAAATTCATATCTGCAGTTCTCAGTCCTTAGCAGATGGCAGAATTAAGACTGACTGTGCAGCTTCACTTCTCCCTTGTGTATCTGTAATATATGATCACAAGCCATGCTTTCTGAAGGATCCCTGCCTCAAATTGTACAAAGGCAGAGCTGCAGCTTTTCAATACTTCTTTTTATCTTCATTATCTTTACAGCTCTATGCATTATTTACAGCAACCACCAACGAGTCCATTGAAGCAGAACTGATTTCCCTAGTGACTTACTTATAGTACCTAGGTGTTTTCTGCAAACACTGGCATCTATTTATTCACAAAACACATCCGTGTAATATTTTGTTTTACCTACAGAGTTAAAACATAGACATTATTGCCAAAAGCTGTCAAAGATGCAAATGAGTTTGGGTGCTCAACTGAGAAACAGAGGGGTTAATTTCTCAGCGTATTTGGCATTTCAAAGAGCCTGCTGTGTGCAGAGCAGAATGCACTTTAACCTCTGTTACAGTTGTGGCTGCTCTGAAAATTTTAACTGGTTGCACAGCAAAGCAGATGCATACAGGAAGTGGGCTTTTAGGGAAGGTTTATTTTATTTGCCCAATATCATGGAGAATATCTGTGGTAGGATTAAAACACATTGTTTGAGTCAGCATTCAACTACCTTTGACACAAAATGATATATCCCAAGCCCTGCTCTATCTCCCAGCCTCCAATCAACTCCCTTGCCCACGCATTTCTCTAATATACTGCACTTTGAACAGCCCCCTCTGCCCCATGTATAAAAAATTACATTGAATTTACCATCAGATCAGCTAGAATAATCCCCAGACAACTCCACTTAAATTCTGAACTTCAATGTGGATAGAACTTTGTATCTAATACATTAGTAATGGTATAAAATACATATTCTAAAATAGTATAGATACCTCTGAAGTTTCCCAATGAGTTATTGCTGTGCTTAGCATTTTATGTACTGCTTTGTTCTTTTGTAAGTGTTCCACTAAGAGCTTGATACCATTAGTTAAGACGTTCAAGCAAAGAAACAGTCTTCTTTCTTAGGAGGCCGAAAGAAGACTAGTGGTGGAGCTCAGTAGTTCCTGACATTCAAACATACACTGCTACAGAAAATCAGGATGACAAGTATTTTACTTATGGAGGAGATCACATGCAACTGAAAGATGAAATGACTTCAAATCTGCCTTGAATTCATCTCAACACTATATTAATATGTGCTAAAAGAAACACATTGCCTCCAAATCTACTAAGATCTGAAATCATGGAGTGATTTCTGCACACTCATTTGTTTCCAGCTGTGACTCATTATACCTTGATGGAATATGTTTTATCTTCACAGGCAGCTCTTCTCATCAGCCGGAATTCTTCATTTACTTCTTCTTCCCCTTTGCCTGCCTGTGTTTTTAATCATTCCAATCACTCCTGGGTTCATAAAAATTTATTTTGCTTTGTTATTAGGTATTATTTTGCTAAATCTCTATGATTTTTTTTTATTAGGAACCATTTAAAATCAATGAGAGTTACTTCATTATATGTATATGGCTGAAAAAATTCTGTTTCAGACTTACCTTTCCTCTCAAGAATTTCACTGGAATACCAGATTTATGCAGAAGTCTTAGACCAGAGTCTCCTCTTTTTCCATAGATACATAGATAAACCGCAGAATCTGCGTCAGCTTGCTCCAAGTCACCCGTGTAGACATAAACATGATATAAAATAACTTCCAGAATAACAAAAAGAAAAAATATGTTAAGTGTAATCACAATTCATTTTACTCACCAATCCAGCTTAACGGAAACAATACCGGTAAGAAGTATGATTTATAATTGCTTTGCTGGAATACATTCTCCAGAACTCAATCTACTTATTTTCAAGGTTGCTAAGACCACATTTATGACACAGAGGAGATGGAATATAATTTGATGACAGTAATACTGAAAACCAAGTAACCAACACAAACGTAACTGTGCAACTGTGATGTACACACATACTTGGATAGATAGGTTTTCCAGCTTCTACTAATGGAAGTTCACAGACAAAATCTCTATCATCATCATTCTTTGACAACCATGTGTTTGCTGGAAAATTCAGAGTTTTCTTGCTCATCAAGTGTTGCAGTGTCACCTAGGGAAGAAACAGTTTAACTGTGACTCAGTTCACTCTTTCAAGTGTTTTGCTTCTCCATTGCAAAATGTATTTACCTATATGTTTTCTTCTATCTCAGAAAAAAATAACATGATCAGTAAAGATGACATACAAAATTGCAGTATGAAAACATTTTTTATTTTAGCTACCACTTTGCTACTTTACTCATCACTAGGGAGGATCCGTATTCATATTTGTCATATCTCAAACGAAACTGCCAGATTATATTCTTTGTAAATGCCTTGGACTTTAAAGTCAACTTATCGCTGGAGCAAACAAATCTGCAAATAAAACTTTAAAATTGCAAATAAAATTTGCCATAAGGAATGTCAATAATTGTAATTTCTGTCAGTGGGCCCCCTCTACATGTAACACTGTCTAGAGTACTTCTGATAGTGAGGTTAAGGGAGGCCATGTTTTAGGAAAACATAAAAAGATTAACGCTTTCATATTAAATTGGAAACGAAAGTCATCACCTATATCTTTCTGCACTTCAGTAAAGAGAGGATATGTTGAAATATTAAATCAATTCATAATGTATCTGGTTCTTACAGTAGAACAAAAAAAAATCTGAGTACCAGCACCCTCTCTATTCCTAGGAAGAATTTTAATTCTCTAGTTATTATCCACAGTACATCATAATAGCTGTATCGCTTGATTCCTATAACTAAAGCAGTCTTTCTTTTATGGGAGCAGTTTTTGTTCGTATTAGTAGTGCTTACTGCAGTTTTCCATAGGCCTTCACTAGCAAAAGGAAATCAGTAGCAGACAATTGTCTCTGCAGTTCTCTTTTTAACGTGGATATAGCGTACACAAGCTTTGTGAACAGTTATGAAAATAAGCATTCATGTTCACATTCCAATACTTAAGAAATCGGGATAATATATGTCCTTCTCTCATTTTTCCAATAAAATATTAAGTAAAAGAAACATTTCCTTTAATCCAAAGCATGTATTTATTCCAACAAGAAATGCTTTTGCAGCAGTGATTCTTAATCTCTAATGTTTATTGGCAGAGCTCCCCCTGCTGATTTGTAACAATAGCAAACATTAACTGCTTTGTCAGATAACACAGCTTTCAACATAATTTATTTCATCTTGCAAAAAAAAAAAATAATACCAGGGTTACCCTATGAAATTTAAACTAAGACATTGAAGAAATATTTGTAACCACCAGGATGGAAATTAAGATTCCTGCAACCATTTCAGCAACTGAAATATTTACACTTACATAGTTTTGGTGCGGTTACAGTTAAGGGCTTTGGAAGAATGTCAAAGTCTCTTATTACTCTGTAATACTGGCTTGCTATATCAGTCTTTTTTTAAGATAAATAAAAAGCCAGAGAATAAGATTATGTCTTGAACAGATTCAAAATAAGAAAGAGGAGACAAATATTTATCTGTAATTATGAAAGACATCCTGCATGGAGGTCAGTGTTTTCAAGAATTAGTATTAATTTAATCTGACAAACGTGCCTATCATGAGAACAGTAGAGCTAGAATAGAAACAGAAAAGAAGAAATAACTCCGAATTAAAAACAGCAGTTTCTTTTTCCTTGAATATAATTGAGAATTACATTTGCACCAATTATAATGAGCCTACACTTAAACTTTGATCGGACTTGCATACACTTGTCATGAAATAATTGTTGCTCCATCACTGTCAATTTTTCACAGTTGGAATTTATAGCTGAGAAATAGCTATAGATGCAAACATCTAAGAGTATAGGTGAACTTGTAGAAAATAAAACTTTGCATAATTATTTATCATCTCAGCTCCCTCAGCTGATGCTCCCATTTTCTGATGACCTGGATGAGGGCATTGAGAGCACCCTCAGTAAGTTTGCAGACGACACCAAGCTGGCAGAAAGCGTCAATCTGCCTGGGGGTAGCAAGGCCCTACAGAGGGATCTGGACAGGCTGGATCTCTGGGCTGGAGCCAGTGGGATGAGGTTCAACAAGACCAAGTGCCAGGTCCTGCACTTTGGCCACGACAACCCCCAGGCAACGCTACAGGCTTGGGGTGGAGTGGCTGGAAGACTGTGTAGAGGAAACAGACCGGGGGGTATTGGTCAATGCTTAGCCAAACATGAGCTTGCACTGTGTCCAGGTGGCCAAGAAGGCCAATGGCATCCTGGCTTGTATCAGAAATAGTGTTGCCAGCAGGAGCAGGGAAGTCATTGTCCCTCTGTACTCAGCCCTGGTGAGGCCGCACCTCAAGTACTGTGTTCAGTTTTGGGCCCCTCACTGCAAGAAAGACATTGAGGCCCTGGAGCATGTCCAGAGAAGGGCAGCAAAGCTGGTGAGGGGTCTGGAGCACAGGCCTTATGAGGAACCGCAGAGGGAGCTGAGATTATTCAGTCCGGAGAAGAGGAGGCTCAGGGGTGACCTTATCACTCTCTATAACTACCTGAAGGGAGGCTGTAGTAAGCTGGGGGTCAGCCTCTTCTCTCATCTAACTAGAGATAGGATGAGAGGGAATGGCCTCAAGTTGCACCAGGAGAGATTCAGGCTGGACATTAGGAAATACTACTTTTCCAAAAGAGTGGTCAGGCGCTGGAACGGGCTGCCCAGGGAGGTGGTGGAGTCACCGACCCTGAAGGTGTTCAAGAAGTGTTTAGATGTTGTGCTGAGGGACTTGGTCTAGTGAGAACTACTGGTGATAGGTGGATGGTTGGACTGGGTGATCTTGTAGGTCTTTTCCAACCTTGGCCATTCTATGATTCTATTCTATGATTCTATAAGCCATGTATACACTAAAATTGGAATACGCTAAAAGAATAATTGCAAAAAATGTTCAGAAGTTCAGTTCAAGAGACTGACTGTGTCAGTGCTTCTGTCATCTCTCAAGCAACCTAATACAAAGCAATAAAAATGTATCACAAAATGCATTTTTTGATTCATGAAGCTATAGCTTCATGAAAAGATGGGCTGTTAGTCCATATAAAAATTAATGAAGCAGAAAAGAATTTATCATTAAAATCTCACCCTTTGTAAGTTCCACTCTGACTGCTTATTCAGTAATTCACCAAGTTCAATTCTTATCTTGTAGATATTCCCAACACTTTTTATTTTAACCTGCATTAAAACAACACAATATATAACTACAGACAAAAATATATGTAGCATACTTTCATTTTGTGCTGCAGAGGCTGCATACTGATTAAGGAAGGACATACCTTGCTATATAACACTGTGCCAAATTAATGATCAAAAGATATTTCAGTCTTTCACACACACGAAAAACGAAGCAGCCTAATGGCAAGCACAAGCCTATGTATTTTATGCCTGAAATTGCTGCTGACCACTGAATATACATTACATGTTTTCTGCTTTTTCTAGTGAATGTCTCTTTAGCCTTTCTAATTAATGGCTGTATGATTATTTCAAGTATAATACAAAATATAAATGTACAAGATGACTCATATGAGTAAGGTAGGAAAGGCCACATATGAATGGCTTTCATCTCTCAAGATAATTTTTGAATTTTTCATAGCCGTGCCTACTGCTGATAAAGTGAAAGGTTAAAGAAAAGTAAATCCAAACTACCTGGCTATCACAGGCTTCTGGTAGCTGTTTTGCTCCATGAACTGCTGGTCAGAGCTATGATTGAATTTATTTCTTTAAAAATAAAGTTTTAATACATTCTGATGTCAAATATAGCAGAGAAAACAGACCGAGGTCAAAGATGCAAACGGTAAACAGAAGATGAGCTTTTATAATTCTTGTAATCCTATCCCCATTTCAAGACTTACCTTGCTAAACAAGTACAGGATAAAGTTTAAATTAAAAAAAAAGAAAAAGAAAAAAAGGAAAAAAAAAGGTCTTCCTCAAAGGGATTTTTTTGCCTACTTCTGACTAAAGATTGAAAAGCACTTTGGTGACATTTGTTGTTTCATGTCTGAAAGCAATACTGTCAGTGTGATGTAAAAAAATCAGTGTAGTAGCCCCAGGTGCTGACAGATCCTGCACGCTCACAATACTGTTATCCAGAGCACAGAGCTATAATGGGCAATATCTATTTTAGAGAAGAGAAACTGGTCCATCTCTTAAGAACATATAGATTAACACTGCAAACATGTCATTACCCAATGCTGCTTATGAATTATTCACTAATTAAGAGAACAGGATTCCCCATGGATCAGAATATATAGCCAACGTGCTTAAAGAACCAAACATTACAGTTGGTTATCTTCCTGCCTATGTCCTATTCATAAAGATTATTATTAATACGAATGACAGTATTAGTTTTGATTTGTGCCAAGTTTGTATCAGAAGAACTGATGAGTACAGAAAGAAAATTTGCACAAAATGTGAAAAGTATAACTTCTGCTTCAGCTGTCTGAAGACAGCAATGTGTCACACGCATCTCAGACAGAAAGATTTAAGCAAAACAGAAATATTAGCTCCTTCAAAAATTTCCTCTCAGCCCATCTATAAAGAATCTCCTTATCACAGTAAAGGTGGGATTCTTCTTAAATAATATAGTGAAACGCTTTGTGTTTTAATTATATGATAACAAGTCAGTTATCGGTCTCTTAGCAATAAAACTTCTGGTATTTCAGATATTTATAATACGGTGGCTGAAAAATGTCACAGTTATCAACTTTAACTGAACCAGTTACACAATAATCGCTTTAAATTATGCTGTGAAGACTGTGCACAAGAGCATTTCGTTACTAAAGAGACCTGCGTTATATATAAGCCTTGTATTGTACGTGATTTGTTTAGGAGTGGATAGTTTCTAAAGCTAGTTTCAAATCAATGGTCTTAGAGAAATAAATGTCTGGGAGAGGAAGTAGAAAGAAAGAGTGGCTCCTCCACTGCTAACTATATGCACTAAGCTGATTTAATGCAGAATACATAGAGATTGGAAAGATTTGTTTTATTCAGTGAACATAAGGGAAAAATATTTTTTCTTTTCACACGACAGGCTAATCTTTGGAAAGGTACACAGAAAAATAATGTTCTTAGCCTTCATTAGCTACCTGAAATTCATCCTCTTGCCTAGGAAGGAACAGCTGCTTTCTGTTCTCCTTGTCAAGAGTTATTGGTCCGGCTGCTCCTCCATCTCCATATATCCAGAGAGTGACATTTGGTCGACTTACTGCACTTGCTGTCAGCATTGACACTTTCCATTCATCAGATGAAGGAAGGGGACACTCACCACCTTGGGGATTTCTCATTTCCTCTGTGAAATACAGAACATTAAGTGGGAGATGAAAATTGACAGGAAACTGCTAGTCACTGTTGTAACTTCAGCACATAACCTCAATAATTCTCAATGATCTCTAGAGGTCCCTTCCAACCCATGCAATTCTATGATCCTGTGATAAGGAGACCATAACAGAAGAGGGGATTGTACTTTTTCAATGGCAAATGAGAATAAAATATCTTGTTTGGATTAGCTACAAGATTCAACCAGAAAAGAACAAATTTCTCTCATATTGCTCTTTATACATATTCTGATTTAAAGTAGGAACAGTATGATTCAGAATTGTGGTGATTAAATTCTGGGTCCTTGCCCTGGCATTTAGAAATGAGTAGAATTACATGTAAATACTTCTCTGATGCCTTGTCTTGGTATATGATTAGCAGAATCACATGTTCAAAAGTAGAAGCAAGTTTAACTTCAGAAAAAAAATGATTCAGGGAAATTAATTTTCTTCAAGGTAAATATTAATTAAACTCAAAAATATATACACAACACATCCTTCCCCAACCATACTTAAGCATATGGTGCCAATGTGTAGGCTAAGGGAGGTTCTGCATGAATAAGACAACAGCAGTGCAGTTCTACTTCATGAGAAAAAAAATGGAGTTTGCAAACATGAGATGTCTGAAGCACTACTTTTAAGCAACAGCACAACCACAAATTTACCTCTACACACTTCCCTCCATTAATCCTCTCCAGAACAGAGAGGTCCCATCTCCCCCAAATTTACAATATGTTCAAACACAAGAGGCAGATTTAATCCCTCAGTTTGAAAAGACAAACATACACAGTGCCTATATACTGTGTCCTGGAAGAATTCCTAAATGGTTCTTCATGTGGTCTTTTCAAAAAGCTGCAAATTCAACTTTTTAATAGGTTAAATAAGATGAACATTATCTGCACTGCAGATTAATTTTCTTTTAATAGAATCCTAGAATTTTTTTAATTGGAAGGAACCCTTAAAGGCCATTGGATTCAACTCCCCTGCAGTGAGCAGGGATATCTTGCAGGTACATCAGGTTGCTCAGAGCCCCCTCCACCCTGACTTTGAGTGTTGCCAGGGACAAGGCATCCACCACATCTCTGGGCAATCTGTTCCAGTGCCTCACCATCCTTACTGTAAAAAATTTCTTTCGTCTTATACTTATTATACCTAGTATAAGGTACTATATATATTATACTATATAGGTATTACTTACCTTCTTATACCCTATTTTAGCTTGAAACTATTTTTCTTGTCAGAACAGACCCTCCTAAAGAGTCTGTCTCCTTCATTTTTATAGCCCCCCATTAGATACTGAAAGGCTGCTTTCAGGTCTACCTGCAGCCTTACCTTCTCTGGGCTGAAAGCCTCAGCTCTTTCAGCCTTTTGTATCCCACAGCTCATTTCTCATCCATTAGGTTGCATTCTACAAACCAAGCTTTTAGAGGCCACAGGCTCCAGGTGCATAAAATCACTTAAAATACTGCTGAATTCATACATTGACACTAATACAGATTTGTTAAAGAATTCCCAATGCATGACTATGTATTCTTCCACTGCTGCATTACTTATCATCAGAGCCCTTTGGTTTTTTATTTGTTTAATTAAAATATTGCACTGTGTTTAGCTGGGTATAGAATATTTCCTTCCACTTATTAAACTGTCTTTATATCAAGAAAAAATAAAATATATAAATGATGCAAAAGCAGTCACTCACTACCAGCTGACTAATGCTCAGCTAGTTCCCAGGGAACAGCTTGGAAAAAAAATCCTCCCCAGATTTTATTGCCAAGCATGACATAGTATGGTATGGACAATCTCTTTGATTAGCTCAGGTCAGCTGTCCTGGCTGAGTTCCTTCACAAGCTCTTACCCATGCCCAGCTTACTCACTGATGGGGCAAAGTGAGAAACAGAGGAGGCCTCAATGCTGTACAAGTACTACTCAAAATACATAAAACATCACTCTGTTATTGAAACTGATAACACCAATCTGAAACACAGCACCAAACTGGCTGCTGTGAAGAAAATTAATCTCACTCTAGCCAAACTCACTATAAATGCTAAACAAAATAGAGCAATGCCTATGACAGAAATTTGTAAGACTCACTGAGCTGTACCTTGTACTGTGATAAATGAAATAAAAGTGTGAATACAATGTAAAAAACTGACATGAATCCCTGGGACTTTCTTCTTCCAAAACTTCTGTGACCAATGAATTCTACATCTTCATGGCACATGTCTTTCAGTAACGATAGCAAAATAGTTGCCTTGGTACAATAAATTTTTTTTGGCAACATGACTTAACATTCTTAGAGTAACACTGCTTTCCGTAACTAGAAGTATTTAGCTCCTCACCTGTAACAAAACAGACTTCCTTAAGCTATCTGACACCATATTCTACTTGTTTAGGTGATGTTGTGGCCCACAAGTATTCCCCAGCAAATGCATGAAAAGATTCATGAAAAGCACAGGTTTTAAGAAGCATAAGGAATCCCATGCTGCTCTTTATACTTAGTACAAGAATTCCTTTCTTGGGCTGTTGCTACCCAGAACACCTACTTCATACACAAACTACTGCCTCCTGAAAAAATTATAATGCAGAAACAATTCACAGACTTTGAATGCTTTTTGCCTCATAATTTACTGGCACTTCTTACAAATGGAAATCAGTCACATTGATTTGCTGCAGGCTAAAAATATTCCAATCTGAAAAGAGGATTTGATGGTTACTCTGGATTAGTCATGGGATTTTATACACTTCATGGCACCATGATGTAAATCCATTGTGAGAAAAATTCATTCTGATAGTCCTGCATTAAAAATATGGAGAAGCCACAATCCTTCACAGAGTTTCATAAAAGTTACTTTGCTTTTTTATTTACTTAACCTAAATCTAAAGCAAAATGAGAGTGATTTGGTCCCAAAACATCATATGATTGAGTGACACTTTTGAAGAGAACCATCAGAAAAATGAATGCCTGTAGTAGAAACTTGTACAATAGACATGATGTATTTTATTGCACTCCTGTGTATCATCATTTCCAATGTAAACCTAAAGGAAATGAGATCAGATTTTATTTGTATCTTATTTAGCTTCATAAATAAAATGTGTTAAAAACTGATAGTAACTAATAATATTCCAGACATATGGGGAAGGAATATGCAATGCATAGAAATTGTTTCTTGGTGATATGATTTGTTAATACCGAACCAGAATGTTTTTCTCCATGTTACAAACTGTGCCTACCCCTTGGAAGCTAATGGTATCACTCTCCTTACTTTGATTTGTAGATGCAGACATGTTTTTAGCATTTAAAATTCAACATGATTTCAGAAACATAAGGAACAAGCAAAGAGGAAATCCTCAGTACTGACTCATGTGGGAAAATCTGTAAGGTCTTTGCATGCTTACTGCTTGATACAGAAGTTGACACAAGTATGTGTTCTCAGCAGGTCTGTAAATATTTGTTTCATTTTGCTTCTGATAACAGAAGATTTAAAAATCTTTGGTTTGAGATATTCTTGTCTTCTGATTCAGTTCCTTTATCCCTAGTCCTTCTATGATCCTCTAACCATATATATATTCCTTCCCTTCTAGTTTGTGCAGCACATTTGACCTTGAGTCTATAACATGGTCTCACAAGCATTTTTGCTGACATATCTCTGACAGTCACCATAATTCTCCATTCTGTGAGCTGTTAAGCAGAGGCTGGAACCTGCCATCACCTTCTATGGTGGAAGTGTCTAAAGGAACAGAGAACTCACATTGCAACAGAAATATCTACTGTTATAGCACAGTTTTCAGTTTAATTACTTAATTAGTTACTCAGAGAGCAGTGAGGCACTGGCACAGGCTGCCCAGAGAAGCTGTGGATGCCCCATCCCTGGATGTTCAAGATCAGGTTGGATGGGGCCCTAAGCAACCTCAGCTGGTGAGGTGCAGCCCTGCCCACATCATGGGGTTGGAACTGGGTGGGCTTTAATGACCCTTCCAACCCAAACCATTCTATGCTTCTATGATTAATTAATCCGAAACCAATTATTGTTTGTTAAAATAACAACCAAACAATAGATATTGGCCAGTAGATGCAGTAGATGGCTAATCTGTTCTGAGTTCAAATACTAAGTCTACTGCTGGATTGTATACTAACTACAAACATCACCCTTTTTCAAATATTAACTCTGTTTAAAAAAAAAAAAGCAAATGAGTATTTAATAAATATCTATTAAAAATAAACATTGATGTTTATCCCCTAAATATCAAAGATGAGTTAACTTTTAAAGCATTCTATGTAAAAATATCTTATTCAATATGAGTATTTTCTTAGAAAGGCAGAGTAACTGATATTTCCGTTCCTTTTGCGTAAGCAGAGTCCAGACATATGAATGTCAGAAATATTTCTAACAAAGTGCTAATAGACTTTACCTAACCAATCTTATGGTAGATATTGCTTCTATAAAGGAATCCTTTGTATCCAGTCCTAAAAACATCCTACTTCTTTGAAAACAGGTTTGATGGTTTGTGTGCCATGGCTTTTAAATGCAGCATATCACACTACTTGCTGACAATCCACAACCTTTTTGGGAAGACTTTGTGACATAATAATATAACATGAGGTCTGATAGATTTGAAACTGAAAGTGAAAGTTTTAAGCTAAGAATGGAAACAATGCCAGAAACAATTAACAGTAATTAATAATAATTGACACCTACGCTTTGAATTCAAGCAGAATATTTTGTTCCAACTGAATTTATTTAAAATCCTTCCCAGTATTTTACCCTATGAATGATTATCGCATTGGCATCTGATTCGCTTTGACAAACTTGTCAGGTACGTTCTGAAATAGCAATCTGAACATTAACTAACTATTCTTGCCTGCCCAGCTACAGAGAAACAAAACTAGCATTCAACACATTAAAACCTTACTCTTACCCCTACTGAATTATAAAGCAAAAAAATGTGAAAGAAATATTCCATGACTTTCCATGAGCTTTGGATTGGGCTCTTGTGATATCAGCCTCCTAATTTCCACAGATGTGGTCCTTGCCATAGATGATTACATATTCAAAAAACACTAATGTGAAATTATTCAACAGCTACTCTGTAATCATTGCCCAATCGATGAACCACCTTTCAATCCACTTTTAAATAACAAGTAATGTGTTTTATGTTGTATGTATGTATGCATAGGTCAAAACTCTAAAAAGCTATACATTGCCCTTCCTGAGATAAGTAACTGCAAAGATGCATGGGAAACAGACATACTTCAGTATTGTACCAGAACTAATTTGTTGACTATTTCTTACCTGAGGGTGGAAAAACTGAAGGTCTTTGAGATGTTTGCTGCTGGGCTTTTGCTGGTGGGTGTTCAGATTCTCTGAAGTCTTTCTTCTCTTGACTGGCTGCTGCAGGAGTTCCCACAGGCTTTTCGCAGCCAACTGAAACAATCAAATGAAGATTTCTGTCACTAGCTACAAATCATTTGCTGTTTATTCATTATTCTTTTTTCATAAAATCATAGAATCATAGAATAGCCTGGGTTGAAAAGTACCTCAAAGATCATCTAGTTTCAACTCCCCTGCTGTGTGCAGGGTTGTCAACCACTAGACCAGGCTGCCCAGAGCCACATCCAGCCTGGCCTTGAATGCTTCCAAGGATGGGGTATCCACAATCTCTCTGGACAACCCTCTTTTTTTTGCTCAGAAGCTTTCCATGAGTCCCATATGTGACAAACACTAATATTAGACCTACAGATAATTCAACACAATGGACACCAAAATCTTTTCCCTATATATTGAACAGTCACTAGTAATAGGCTTTTGTTGTTAGCAGCATGACACAAAAAGTAGAAAATAAATATGATGTACCAATAAATACCCACTTAGTGCTTTGAAAATCTAAGTAGCAATTTAACATTGAGGCATGAATGAAATGACCTGCTCAAATGTGGTTTTCCACAAGATCAGTTTCTTCACAGTATTTCCTTTCTTAAGAGTAGGAATGCTGAAATGAAAACTGCTAGGGGCCATTTCTGATAATATGAAATAGCAAACAGACAAATCTTTCTTGCTTTAAAAGAAAACATTAGCTACTGTTTTCTCCCTTTTACTGAGTAAGGAGGATTCAGGAGAACTCCAGCTTGTAACAAAGTAACAGTTAGCTTTATTTTAACAGCATCAGTAAGCCCAGCTTTTTGGAGAATTTCCATTGAAGACCCTGCTCTTCCAAAAGGTAGCAAAGAAAAAACCTTTCCTTCAGTCTACAAGGACACAGAGACTGAAATATTCTCAGCACCATGCAGCAAGTAGGGACTGAACAGTGACAATGCCATCACAGTGACTTTGAAAATACTTTTTTATATCTCGGTGACAACATACATAAAACAGAATTAATACGACAGGTTGTATGTTTTCATATTTTCTCTTTCTTGATTGAAGCACTGAAGATGAGCCTGTTCTGCATTTGTCTGGCAAAAACCTGTCAGAATTCTTCATTTCCAACTGATGACCACTTCAGTATTTTCATTAGATGTTGCATTTCTTGATCTCTGTGTCTATGTCCTTCAGATAAGACCATATATATAGATATAGTATTTCCACCATTTTCTTCAGTAATGACCCCAGCCAGCTGGCTACAAATTGTTCACCAAATTAAAAGCTTGATTCTCCAAAAGGAGATGAGATAAGCAAACAGTGATCCAGAGTGTGCTGAATTCTAATTTCTGAGCCCTAGTAAGTCAATGGGAAGAGGTCAGCTTACTGAGGGAACCTTTTTGCTGAAAACAGCTCTCAAACTTGACATGTGTCAGAAGAATCACACAATCAGTACATTAGTGAGGGCTAGTACAATGTATTTTACACCATTAAAAAAGAAACCATACTGAATACTGCTAAGTATGCCCTCTCTAAAAATCTAGGACTTTCCCTATAAAAATAGGAAAGTGTGGTGTAGCTGACAGCAAGATAGTATCTTCCAGGGCTCCAGAATTTTTAGCCAGAATGGGGAATAGGCCGAGGAGTCAATTCCATGTCTGTCATGCCATCTGTTTTGATTCTCATGCTCAAAAATTTATTTGTTCAGTTAAAAAAACAAAACAAAAATAGATTTCTTCTGCATCCTTTATTTTTATTAAAGGAAAGAAATAGAGCAAAATTAACTAGCCACACAGGACAAATTGTGTGATAAAACTTTTCACTTTTAAAATCACTAAAAAAAAAAAACTATCATCTTTCTGTTTTGAATTTTGTCAGTCAGAAACACTAATCACTTAGGCAAACTAGAATATTAAGAAATCACATACATTTAATGACTTGTGGGTAGAAAAAAATGTTGCTCTCTCCAACATTAATGACTGGCTTGGTCTGACCATCTGGCAGGAGACCAACATACATCCCTTTACTCCACACTGATTCCAGACTTACAGATCCAGCTTCCAAATTCTTCTCAATTTTGAAGTGACAGTATTCATCACCTGTGCCCTAAGAAATTGAAAACAGAAATCTGAAATCAGCAATTGCACTGATGTATCTAGGTAAAACTGAATGTTTCTTAAGACTTACATATTACCATTTTCTAATGAAATTTCAGATTAACTTTAGGGTCTTCATAATGTGCTACATTATTACACATTCACACACTACCCACATCTTGGTTTCGTGTAGTCCTTCGTGACCAGAAAGGCCAATCAATAATGTGAGTAAATGAAAAAAAGCAAAAATATTCTGAATCATGCTAGTATTTAGGCAAAGTTCAGGATATACTCAGAGAAATTCTCCGTTTAATCAGCCTTTAGAAGGTTAAGGAACGTGACAACATCAATTTCAGACAACAGAGATATACAAATCTGTACATAGCACAGATTTGCAAACACAACATGATTTCACATTTACCAAACATATTTCTCTTGCTTGCACAAACTGCTACTACTGTCCACTCTTAACATTTTTTTTTAGCACTTTTAACTTTTTTCATAGCACTTACAACATCACTTTCAACGTCCTAGTCAACCAAAACCTCAATGCACTACTCCAAGGATCTGGCCCTCTAACAATGATAAGTGAGTACGTCTGTGGATTTAAAAGCACTATGCACACAAACTTTGCAGTCACTGTAACGTGGAATTGGCATGAGTGTTCAATCAGTTTTCAGAATACAACAGCTTCCTCGTGGCCAGTAACCAGAAACAGACTATAAAAATCCCAGTTTAACATGTCTCAGAGAGAAGTGCACTCTGCCATATGTTATAATTTTAATCTCAAAATACAGTAACTGCTTGAAATAAAGAGACAGACTGTACGTGAAAGATTCCTTTCCATCCCGTGGTGAGGACACTGCTAAAAAAAGTAAGATATTCAGAAAGCCTACATTCAAACTATGGATCAAATATTTTGATCTCTGATCAGAGTATATTGATATCAAGGGCAAAACTGCTGAAGATCTCAGCTCTGATTACATATACAGTTCTATTTCATACTCACTTGAGTTAAACTCCAAAATCAAAATCATGAGTAGATCTGTGAATTTTAGTTCATTTTAAGAGAACTACATTGCAAAAGTCAATTCAGCATGAAATTGCTTACATTTAAATTATCCGTTAGTCCTTTTTATCATCAATTTATTTAGATTTAATACCAGTTTAAATCCCTGAACATGTTTGTATTCTGTCATATTCAAAACAATTGTATCAGTTCTTATCAGCAATCTGACAAAGAATTAGTAAACACCAAGTCTAATGAACAAATAATAATGTTTGTTTCTCTCCTTTTTTTTTTTTTTTTGCTCTCAAATGTAAAAAAACATTTCTTCACCTAATAGGTCAAAGAATCAAAATATTTCAACCATATTCTCCAAACATACTTTTTTTTCCTACATACAAAGGTTGCTCATAAATGATGAAGCATTTCAGAAAGGAACTCTGCATGGCTGGTTGATAAAGAAAAAAATCAGGTTCTTCATTTTGGATAAAATAAAATCCAGTAAAACTGGAATGCCAACATGGCTCCACCATCTTCTGAAACAAATGCACACCAGTACAACTATAGTTGTTTAAAATCTCAAATTAATGCAACAGAATCTTGACACAGAGTCATCAGCTATCTGACAACAGATAAATTTTAACTACATACACATTCTCAATATTTTAAAATATAGTCATACTTTTATAATTAAGTGCCAAATAGGCATGACAGCTTGTCTTGCTATATTTTCCTGTCTTTCCTTGACAAATGAAGGAAAAGTTCTGAAAAATCTTACATCCAGACAATGCTTTCATCAAATTTTTATCCAAGCAATACAAAGATTTTCTCCTGTCACTAGCAATCTACTCAAATTATCTGCAGATGAAAATACAAACAAGAACAGCTTACTGCTCCATTACACTGGCCATCTTTGATCTTCAGGTACATCCCTGGGTTTCTCACACTCTCAAACATGCAGACTCCAGAGCCAATTTTATGCACCGTCCAGTAGGATTCCTCCTGCTGCTGACCTGCTCCACTGCAGCCCCCATCAGGTCTGAGAGTCAGAGCCTGGCAGTGACTTGTGTTGAGCAGAATGATGGCACCATGGCGAAACACACCCTTCAGATGAGAGATAAGAAGTCCTTTGTCAATAGTGCAGCTTTCCTCCATGTTAATCTTTGATATTGATACTGTTCATACTGGCTTATTTTTAGTACTTATTCATGCATTCCCCAGGTATAAATGAATTTCCAAGGTAATTAGAGTATGCATCCAGCCACTGAATATTTGCTGCGTTCTGTGCAGACACCAACCTGAGCAGTGGACACCTCTCATTACTCTGCAGCTTCCCTGCTCCTTATCTCTCAGCAGCACAAAGTAATGTTCAGAGCACAAGCAGTGTGGCAAGCTAAGGAACTTGTTCTTTTTCAAAATCAAGTAGTTTCCCATGCAGCTACCCTGTATATACCTACACTCCTATTTTTTGAAGGTTTACTAAACATCTTAGAGAGATATCTATTTATCTAAGTTGAAGTCCCACTTATTTGCATATACCAGCAACCCTAACCCTAACCCTACTTCATAATAGAAAATTTCTAGAAAATAGAAATTCTCTCCCCTCACCTTACCTTGACAAGCACAACAAATTCTTTGGAAAGTCCAGCATATCCTGTTTTTTCATCAGCAACTTTGCCTTGAAGATTGAACATTACAGTGTGACCTGGGTTCCTCGCTGACTCAAGAATGGCACAACCATTTGGTTGAAGGTGAATGCAGAGCTCACAGCAAGACTTGTCTTTGCTCTAACATTGGCAAAGTAGGAATAATAAATTATATGAACTGTTACACATGGCAAAATCCAAAACAGAGCATATCACGACATGGTTTCTGTATTGTTAGAATCACAATATTCATGTCTGTCTATTCAGATTTGCAGACTTTGTGATTCCACTGTATGAAAGACATAATATACATAACAGGTGTTACTCAAAATGTAGTTAAATGTGTATTTTAAGGTCAACTGTACCATTTCAAGGACCTCAAAAGTTTTCACATAACAACATTTCTCATATTCTCTGAGAAGACAAAAATCATGCAAAGACTAAAAATGAGAAAATAGAGATCCAGATTTTCCACAGGCTGCTCAAACTGATAAAACACTCATCAGCAAAGCAAAAAAAAAAAGAGAGAGAGAAAGAGAAGGCTTAAATTTAAGCATCCAATTAATACTCTCACTGTAGTAGGACATATTGGAATGTGACAGACCACAAGGTGTTCCCTGTATAGAATTACAGTAATGAATACGAGCACTAGAAAGTCCTGCAAGGAGGTCTGACAATTTGCCTGGCAGCCTGATGCTATTCCCACTGGGAAATCTAGCTCCACGGAGAGTACTTACTTTATTCCCTCTAATACTAATTTACATCATGTAAGAAAAGAACAGGACCAGCTTTGCCTATGAGATTATTCCCTGAATAAGTAAAAACTGGAAAAAGAGAAACAGCTTCATCCTTCAATAGTAAAAAGTTTCATCAGAAAGTACTCAATTCTACAGCTGTTACTTGCATGCTGTAAGTGTTGAGAAAAAAAGACAACAGTAAGACTGTGAAGATGCGACGAACAAGCATGGATCAAAATAAATCTGGAATGCTTCAGCTGCTTCATGACAGACAGGTTACATAGAAATATAAAAGCAAACAAAAAAATTACAATTAAAATTCATATTAGAATTGATACTTATCCAAAAAGAGGTAATGTAGGGTATTCCAAGTATCTTGGCAGTATGTGGTAAACTGATATAAACTGTGGCTTAGAATGATCTTTTATTCCTGCATCAAGTTATTTATGCCGTTAAAAATTCCACAGTAAAAAGTAAGCTGTGAAGAAGAGACAAAGCCCCGTAGCTAAATTTCCCCATCCACTGGCAAATTCCTAGGTTCAGTTCTGCACTTCATAGATACTTATCTATCTAGAAGCATGATTATGTATTAGACAGAATAAAAACAGCACTGTTTTTAATCAGACAATGAAATGTTATTATGAAGCAGAAATCAGTAGCAATATTTCCTACCTTTCCAGTTGCATAGCCATTGACAAGAGCAAGAGCAAGATGTGGTATCTGATGGCTTCTGAATATGCAAATATTTCCCCTTTTGACAATTACATCAAAAAGTCCTTAGAGTTAAATGAAAAAAAAGGTAGGAGTATGAAAGTATATTATTTCATATTTTCATTTTATTACAATCAATCTTGTATCATTTTCAATTATATTAACTCAACAGTTTGACCTCTCTAATCAATGAATCCCCCTTCTCATTCCTTTAGGAGAGGGTGTCTAGAGACAGCTATCAAATTTTCTGCTTTGAGGAAAAAAGGTCTAGAAGTTAATGATAAGGAAAAAATGTCTCTTAGTGAGCATACATGCTTTAAAAAATCTGTAAAAAATTGATGAGGGCTACAGTGTAATGAACTGGGCTTTAACAATAAATGACTTTGTAAATAACAAATCATGCAAGATACAGGCGTGAAAGCAGAACGCTTTTTCTCTGTATTCATACTAGATTTTTTAAAGCAAAACTTGCAGAATAGCTCATGGCTTCGAAAACTTCAAATCTGGTCAGTATTCCAAATAATTACCTCTTATAGCTAAGAAATACTGATGAAAGCAAAAGTTCTGCCATTGTTAGTGTTCCCAGCAGCAACAGATGATTTTTTTAAACAGTTGATGTACCAGAACATTATGCTGCCCAGTTTGCAATCTGCAGCTGTCTCTGGAGGACCCCCGTGGTACCCATAACAAGATTTTCAGGTTCTCATCAGGATCATTGGGATTATATAGCCAAGGATCACTGTGCCCACTGTGACTATGTCATAAGTTATAAGATACGGATGGGTTTTCCATCCCCTGGGGCAAGAGATGGAGGATGTGTAACTATCACAACAGAGCACTCTGCTTTACAACAGAGATAAAGCTCCCCGAGAAATTAAAAAACACTAGACTAAATCATCACCTATGAAATTTCCCAACACTTATTATGCTATTATATTATACTTTATAAGTGCTGAAGAAAAACAGTTTACCAGTACCTGAAACACATTTTCCTATTAGAAAAGAGAAGTAGATAGCTTAGGTTGGAAGACTTTACTCCAAAGTATACAAAAAGAAGCAGGGATCCCAAATGAAAATTTAAACGATAGTTCCCAAGACAGCATTTATGGATTTCTGTTGCACATGACCAACCTAGCCACTCCTAGCCACCTACTGCATATTTAAGTAACTCAAATAAATCTGAAAGAAATTGTCAGAGAAATATCTTATTCCAGAAGAAGGCTTGCATGATAGGTGCCTGTGTTCATTTTGTACTAGTGTTCATTCTGTACCCTGAACTATAAAAACAGGAACATAGGGTGACAGTGACTGCTCCTCTGATATTAGGGAAACCTTACTATATTGTTTAGAAAAATCAAGTTCTATTTGATTATTAATTTAATTTTTAAGTTTTGCTAAGCCTTTGGGAGCTTGCATATCATACTATTCATTTTTCTGACTTCCAATCTAGATTAATTAACTGATGGTTTATACCAGTTTGGTTTTGATCTAACTGTCTTTCTAATATATTTAATTATATTGATGATATTTGACCAGTTGTATATCAGATTTGGTATTTGCAGTTTCACACAGACTGGTGTATATCTAGCAGGTGAAACTGTACTGGAACAATATGGAATGCAATAAAAATCTCACACGTTTATGTCTGAAAATGCAGACATAATGAAATATGAATTTATAGAAGGGGATGAAACAGTCTGCAGTACAAACTTGAACTCTGCACATTAGGAGACTATGAACTCTGTGATGTTTTGTGAAATCAAATCTGATACAAAACATCACTTGAAGACACAGTATTAAAAAACAGCAAAGAGGAATTAGAAAGATAACAAATTCTTACAAGCAGACAGAATAGTCTGTCACCAGGTAACCCACATTTTGCAATCCTAAATGGAGCTTCTAAAAGAAAGGACACTCCTCCTTTCTGTGCCAGTATTTTCAAGTATTTCAGATATTCTCTAATACTAAAGATGTACAGAGGAGATTTAAGTTAGTCAGTGTTTGAATCACTAGTGTTTGAACTAAAGGACCAAAACTGCTAACAAAAAGAGTTTTGCTAAAAACAGCAAAAGCCACAATCAGTGTAGCTTTTGTGAGGTGCTTCTTTAGGTTATGTTAAGGAGTATTCCCCTGCTCTCCATGTAATCTTTGGTGTGTCCTGCAGGATTCTGATCTACCACTTACGAAAAGATGTATGTAAGGTCCCTAGGATGATGTGAGAAAAGCCAAGCAACTCCATCAGTACAAAGATTAAAAAATGTGTGCCTAGTATGATACTAGCTATTATAATTGTTAGTAACATGTAAGGTGGAAGCCGATAAAGAGGAGGGACAGGAAGAGTGCCATTACAATCAATGACAAGGGATGGAACAAAAGAAAATGCATATTGTATATTGTATATGTGTATACACATGTGTATATACACATATATACATATACCCTCTACAAATAAACTGTACCTGGAAAGTTGAACTCCTTAATTTCTTTACATTAAAGCAACTCATATTATTTGTGTCTTAAGAGTATATTTAAATGTTCTAAGGAAGAAGATTTTGTATTACTTTGACAGGAATCACAACACAAGACGGTGAAATATGAAGTCCTCTTTTCTTTATGCATACACCCACATGAAAAATACTTTACCATATTTATTCTTCTTGTCACCAAGAGCATCAACACTTCCGTCTGGATAGAGGCATAAGAAACCACGGGTAAGCCTGTTGTAAAACTGAAGTGCATTGCCTTTCTGAAATTTCCACTTTTCTGCAGCCCACTGGTTTTGTAAACAACAAGCAGAGAAGACTCATGAGAAGATGCTATATAAGAGATTGACATACTTGAGAACAACTGACATAGTTTTAGTCAAAGTATAATTAGAATTGTCTAAATAAAAATAAAAAGTAATTCCTTACAGTTTCTTCTCTCTTGAGCTCCAGCTCTATCCCTGTGCGGATAAAAACCATATGATTAATTCAGAAATCATCCTTATTCCATTTGACACAGTTGTTGTGAGCCTGGGTTCTCCTCCCCACCAATTTTCACTTACTTCCTGGAAATGTGCTGGCATCTGTCACAGTCAGTCCCCTCGCAATGTTGCCGTCATCCTGCCCATGGTCCAGCCATCTGAAAAACACAACCCTTTTCAGTAATATAACCATGACAGGCAACTCCTACAATACTCTATATATGGTATTTGAATACTGACATTGCCTTTGTTGTTTATTAAAGCCCCAAGATTGACAAACAATATAAAAATCCAGCTTCAGTGAGTTATACCTTGGCAAAAGCACTTATTTGTCTGGTAGTTTCGGGGTTGGTTTTTTTCTTTTTTTTTGGTTGTTATTTTATTCCTTTTTTAATTAAACAGAAAGAGACAGAAGGGCTTAAGGCAATTACTACAAATGAGATATGTCATATTGATCCCAGATCAATAATCAAAGCTGTGGTGACTGTAATACTAGCTCGTCCTGTCTGCAAGAAGGCTACAGCATTGTGCAAATTGTTCCACATACCACACATACCACACAGACAACACCCTTATCACATCTTAACCATGCTTTTACAATCCTATTGTACTTACTTCGCATCCTCTTACATAAGTCAAGTCTAACTCCATTTGAGCCTGAAGGATTCACACATTGTAGGAGCAGAATCAGCAAGAATAGCATCAGGCTCTAACAATAACTAGCACATACTCTGTATTTTTCTGCCTGAAATGGGTTTGAACTCTCCCTAAATTATGTATGAAACTAGCATTATAGATCTCCTCATAGCAGTTCATCTCATCTAGAACACAGAATAAAAATTAGGTCAGGCAAAGATGAGGTGCTGTGTCTGATAGGCAGAAAGCCCTTACGCACACATAAATCAGTTTCAGTGTGCACATCTCTCACTCCGAGCTGTCTCAGGCAGTTATTTATTCACTCAGAGAAGTGAGAAGAGAAAAGAGAATTGAGGTGCCACTGGCAAGCTGTAGCTAGACTCACACATGACTGGACTGTACCATTCTTAGTATTTGCACTGATCTTTATCATTTATAATTATTCCATAAGGTGTCAAGAATTAACCAGGAGTGGATAAAATGAGCTATAGAGCAGAAGACTCAGAGCACTAGGATCTGCAGGGGAAAAGGCAGGGAAGGTAGGATTGCTTCAAGTTATATCGCAACCCAAGGCTACAAGGCGAATAAGAAAAAGAGGTGTGGTGAGATGGGTGCTTTTGTGATAGCCATTCCACAAGATCTTCAAGACTGACACTGATCTCATCAAATCCCAAGTAAGCCTCTGTGCTCAGAATGCTTTTCACCTCACAATGTGGACGAATGCATCCACAGGTGTAAGACCCAAAGTGCTCAATACAGAGAATGTGCCAAAAAAGCATCTTTTACATAGTGCACTAGGTAAAAGAATGGAATGTTCCAAGGCAGAGTTTTTTATTGCTTTTTCATTAACTAAAACACACCAGAGGTTTGGGACAGGTGCAACTCAGAGAGCTATGAGAAGAATCTGATCAGTTCATTTTTTAGAAAATGTGTTTCATCTGACAGCACATCTCAGAAGAAAATCTATTGGCAATTAGAAATTTATTAAAATCAAATACCACTAACCTGTGACAAAGAAAAGTATAATCCAGATCTGTTATAGGATCCTTGATTACAACTTTGTCCAGATACCATCCATTTCCTTAGATTTAAAGAAAAAAAAAAGAAGTTAATTCATGAAAGGCAGATCTGGAGAAGTCTTTACACTTTTTTGATGAGGATTAGTCAAAAATTGCAAAAGCAGTTGTCGATTGTATACTTAACATAATACATGACAGAATGCTGAAAGTGAATACAAAATATCTGAAATTTGTGATGATGCAATAAGTTCACTTGAACAGTTCCATTAGAAGTCCTTGTCTCTCACTTCTGGAACTTTGTCATGCATTCTATTTTACTTATTTTGTTTCAATGAAAAGGTGAATAACTTCACAGGGAGTATTCAGAGACTAAATGGAGAGATTTCTGACCTGATCCAAGACCATTGTGTCCTATAACAATCTTGTACAAATGGCCAAGGTGCACAGCTTCCACAAGAAAGATGTCAGTCTGTAATCAATCAACACATTTTCAATAAGATCTGAAAATCAAAACATTCTTCAGCTACAGAACCCAAAGACCTACTTAAACTCATAAAAGTCTTCATTCAAAGACACCCTTTGAAATAGTTAATGATAATTCCAGAATAAATCAAGGACAGTTTTCCTGAAACAAAAGAAATAAGCCTGATCACTTAATGGGAGCATTCCACTCAAATGAATGGAATTAGAGTCAGAAAATAAAAAAACCTTTTCAAAGCTTAATTTGGAATAAAACTAGTACAAGTTGCAGCGGATTTCAACACTAGAAATGCAGATATAAAATGTAAAGTTTCATTTTCTCTTTATTTGTTAAACCAAGTTAAATTAAATTACTTGATGATCCTTGAGGTCCCCTTCAACCCAAGCCATTCTATGATTCTACGATAAAGGAATTAAATATTAAATACAAAAGCGCACTGTTTACCTATTTTATAAATGAAAATTCTATTCATCTTTCAAAAGCACTGATATACCATTAGAAAGTAATTTTGGCTTAACTGTGGAATTTTTAAGTAAAATAGGAATGTAGTAATTATCTCTCATAATTGCAGCATTACTGCCCACTGGAGAGGGAAAAGCCAGCCGAACACATCAGAAAATGCTCTTGTACTCACTTGTCCTTTTAAAAACTTCTTGGCTTTCTGTGACCTGAGCAGCTGTCTTGATCCTGTGTCACCTTTTTCTCCATAGATAGAAATATAGACATCAGCTTCAGTTCCAGCATTCCACAGTTCTCCTGTTGTCACATGCACTTCATAGACAGTCACTGACAATAGAAGATGACAACCTTTCATATTACAAACATTATTATATTTAGAATAACATCTAACTGCAAATGTGCCTGTAGACTCCAAATACATTTGTGTCAAGAGCAGTTAGAGTATAAAATCTTCAAAATCCTATTCAAGTAAAATAATGAAAAAAATGTATAAACTTGTTTTGATGCTATATTTGTGAGGCTTTTTTCTTGGTTTGGGTTTGTTTGTTTGTTTTAATCTCAGAATACAAAAAGAACTGAACTTCAAATGTACAATAGTATGATTTTGTCCTGCAGCAGCATCTGAAATCATTGCTAAGCTAGAAAGTAAATAGTAAGTAGTGGCATCAAACTATAGCAAGCAACAGGATATGTTAACATTTTGAATGCATTGGTTAAACAAGCAAAAGTCCAGCACCAAAATTTTACTTTCCTAGGACCTTAGAATTCAGAAAGCTGCACTGATTTAATATCTTATGCTTCCCGCAATAGGTTAGTACAGACTTCCTTTATTGCATTCCACATGGAAATTCTTCAAAGTCTATAGATTTGAGAGGAAAAAAAAATGGGATTAAATTTAATAAAGAAGTTATTTAAAAGAAATAAATAAGCCAGATTCAAAAAGACAAAATAACATTTGAGTCTAAAATCCACAAAATTGGAATAAAGGCTGTGATACATCAAAAAATTTATATCAATAGAAAGCTGTGATTTCTAGAATGTAGATATTAGAACACCAGAAAATTTAATCTTAAGATAAAAGCATGTAATGATAGTCCTCAACAGAAACATGGGAAGGGAAAAGTTTGTGCCAAGATATAGTGACAATATTTAGCTAGACCAAGTGAGACGGAGAGAATGAAATGAGGAGAGAACAAACTCATATTCTGGAACACAAGCTCTTCCTCCTGATATAGGTGTCTTTGTGCTATTCCATCTTACAAGAAGAAAAATCTTTTTAGACAACTGGATGCAGAACAACGTCATCATTATCATCACTCAATTATCAGTTTCCACTTCCAATATGTTATGAACTTTTCCTGCAGTTCACCTGGAGGAGGTCACTCCCATATCTCATTCTGCTGATGGACCATCACCTTCTTCTAATAATAAGCAGTGAAAATATATTCATAATCAGTCCTTATCTGCATTTATTTACAGCTTTTCCCTCGATGCTTGTTTTTGGTATTATTTCTTTTTTTTTTTTTTTTTTCACATAGCACTTGTGCTGAGCTGACCACACAAGCTGACAAAATAATTCAGCTTTGATAAAGGTACCAATCTAGCTAAAACAGTAGGATCTCTTCACAGATGGTTTTTATGTGCCCATACAGAGCTCTGTGGTACAGTGTTAATTTGCTTCCACAATCAGAACTAAACGCTTAGAAATACTCACAGGGTACCACTGCATTCCACTGCAGTATTGTACTATAGATATATACTATTAATAAACCCAGCGTAGAGATTTAAAATAGCTAAATAAAAAAATGCAAGGAATTTTCACAATTTTTGGCACTCCATTTACCCCTCATAAACCTTGGGAAAATCCCTGATTTTAATAAGCATTTATAAGTATTTATAGTTTACACCCTAAGACATAGACAGGTGACCCATCTTTCCTTTAGACATTTCAGAGAACAATGTGCAGAATGGAGATTAAGAAAACGGAATTGTATTGTTTGCACATACTTTTGCCTATAAGTGCAAAAAATTAAATGCATAAAAATGGTAGTCTGAAATTAGAAAATTTCAGGAATAAGATTATTTGCAAAATTTGTTCTTTCCCCTATACCTATGAATAAGGAAAGACAGAACAAAGAGGTAGAATACATTTCTCATTTCAGATCAACTCTTATCATTTGAACAAAAGCCAGCCACATTTAGGCCACAGAAGCATTTGACAGTCTTCAACAGCAGAGTCACATACCATTTTTTTCCAGAGTACACCTGCCTCGATACTCAAAACATATTTCATTTAACAACTGTCAGTTAATACTGCCTTTTATCTTCATCTTTCACCATGTCACCACCTGATCTATTTACTTCTCCAAACTTTTCTTTACAGCACCCACATGAACTGATTCCCTATTTTATGGAGAAGCAGGCACAAGAATTTGTTTCTCCAGACCAACAGTCCTCTCTAGTGCTACAACTCCCTCCTGCTTAAATTAGCCACTATACAGATTCTGTAACAAGAGAAGCAGAGGTTCGCCAGTCACCAAACACTGTAACTCTGATTTATTCCCTGCAAGTAGTTCATGATCACATAATCAAAGGTTGTGTCATAAGACACGAGCACAAGGGGAAAAAAAGTAGGATGGTTGAGGATAAAATGTTAAATGAATGGTGCTCAGTCCCTCAGAATTAGAGCCATGATGTCACTATGTAATACTTCTTAACAGCTTAATTCAGATGTTTTCTCTTTGAATACAAAAGTCTGTTAAATCAGAAAGTGCTCCAGCCCCTTTTTATTCAGAAACTGGTTTTAAAGGGCCTGTCATCATCTCTCTTTCAGCTTGAATCCAGACCTCTTCCCTTGTTCTGTTATCAATCTATCTTCTCTGAAGTTAAAAGCTGTTTTCTCTTTTCACTATTTCATGCAGAAATATAATATTGGCAAAAAGACACAGAGGCTGTCTTTCAATTACTAAGTTAGAGATGAAGCTCTCTTCTCCAAAGCCTTCAGCATGACCCCTCTTAGACTGAGAAAATACATGATCCTTTTCTTCTTTTCCTGTGTGAGAAAAATTTTAACTGCAAAATGCAGATCAAGAGGATGGTTTGAGTACGCTATTGTGCATTATAATGCACCAAGAGTACTTGATAATGAAAATCTTTCATTATATCTTTATTACAGAAACAAAGGAACAACTTACTCAGAAAGTAGGACCTGAAAATTGTAAAATAGAAAAGGCCAAGGTCTCTGAATATTAAGTAAGGGAACACTGGGAAAGAACAGATATTGCATGTAGGGGAGCTGAGCATATTCAATTTAGCAACATTTTAGCGGTCATTAATTCACATTTATTTAAAACGTTGGTGTTTTATTTTGACCAGTGTGTTTGTATGTCCCTCTACACCAATAATATCACAAAGTCTCCCAAAGAGATCAAAACTGAGGACAAAGGTTGACTGCATCAGAGGCTTTTCATGTCCTCAAAGATATGAAAATCATAATCACTCAGGATCACAAATTGGCATGGCTAGGTCTGGCCAGCCCCTCTCTATAGTATTTCATGAAACATTTACAGCTGCTAACTAGATCACTGGGGGGAATCTTTCCTTCTATTCTTTTTCTCTTAAAGACATATTAATGAGGCACAGGCCTTTTCTTCTGGTTTTGTTTCCAGGGTCTTAATCTCCATCATCAGCCGTCATAGGTATAAATAGAGCTCCAAGTCACCCAGCTCTTTATTACTAGAGTTACTCTTGAGAGGTATGTTTGGCAACATTCATGTGCCATTTTCTGGACTTCTGCCCCTCAGTTTCATTTATATCTTCTTTCTCTGTTCTGCAACCCAACAGCAATGGCTGTTACCATTTCAAATTTTCATTGTCAACAAACAGAAACTAAATATCACCAGAAACTGATATAGTATTAAATATTCTGAAAATAAGGGGGGGGGGGGGGGGGGGGCAAGAGGGAGGGCAGGGAAGGTTCCGCAGTTTTTAGATAACTTTGAATGAAAGTTTATCTCATCCAATAGTCTTGTGTTCTTCAGCTGATCTGACCTTTCGGGTAAGGAAGGAATGGAGAGCCTGGAGCATGTCCCATGTGAATCTTTCTCAAGAGAAAGCTTCAGTACAAGTAATATTGGTAATAGCATGAGTTTTCCCCTTCCATCTTCACACACTGCAGGATGGGAATCTGCCCTAGCATTCTTGATCTCTCACCTACATCCCTCATAGGATACACCAATCCTGTTCTCCCCTTGTACTTTCTTTAGAAAAGAGCAATGCCGGATGAAGTGACAGGAAGAGGAAGCACAAACTTCTTCCACACCCTTACCACTCCTGAAGGAAAGAGAATGCATAGAAACAACAGCCAGTTTTGGTAACAGGGATTAGTGTGGTAGAGAAGAGCATTCCAGCAGTGTAAATAGTAGCAATGCCTGATAATTTTGGTATTGTTTGGAATGACTGACCTTCAGAATTACAGTATAATCCTGATGTTAGTATATCAGTGATGGAGCTTTTTATATGTAATTTCACAGAATCATGGAATGGCCTGGTTGAAAAGGACCTCAAAGATGATCTAGTTTCAACCCCCATGCCATCGGCAGGGCTGCCAACCACTAGACCAGGCTGCCCAGAGCCACTTCCAGCCTGGCCTTGAATGCCTCCAGGGATGGGGCATCCACAACCTCCTTGGGCAACCTGTTCCAGCATGTCACCATCCTCTGAGTGAAAAAATTCCTCTTGATATCTAACTTGAATCTCCTGTGTCTTAGTTTAAAACAATTCCCCCTTTTCCTATCACTATCCACCCATGTAAACAGTTGTTGCTCCCTCCAAGTACCGGAAGGCCACAATGAGGTCTCCCCGGAGCCTTCTCTTCTCCAAGCTGAACAAGCCCAGTTCCCTCAACCTTTCCTCACAGGAGAGGTGCTCCAGCCCTCTGATCATCTTGGTGGCCCTCCTCTGGACCTGTTCCAAGAACTCTGCATCTTTCTTGTGCTGGGGGCTCCAGGTCTGGACGCAGTACTCCAGATGGGGCCTCACAAGAGCTGAGTAGTGCTGCCAGTGCACACTGCTGGCTCATGTCCAGCCTCTTGTCCACTAGGACCCCCAAGTCCTTCTCTGCAGGGCTGCTCTCAAGGAGATCTTCCCCCAGTTTGTATACATACCTGAGATTGCCCCAGCCCAAGTGCAATACCTTGCACTTGGCCTTGTTGAACCTCATTAGGTTCACATGGGCCCACTTCTCCAGCCTGTCCAGGTCCCTTCTAAGTATTCTGGAAATCTGTCTCAGCTACTTATACTAAAAAAACTAAAGCAGTATCTAAAATAGTCATAGTAGAGCTATAATTCTCAGATACTGAAAGCAGAGTCAGACTTGACTCATGATGTCCCCATGACAATTGTGTTTCTTTTGTTCACTGTTTTTTAAAAATAAAAATATAAACCAATAACTGAGATGTCTTTACTATTGCCTCTATTTTAAAGCAAATATGCATGCTTAAAATCCTGTCCAATCAGGAGTCTTTCTAAAGGATCTGTGAAATTAAAGCATTAAACACTCTGCTTACTTTTCTCCAGTGATTCTTAACCTTTTACCTGACTATGCCCAATAACCAGAGGAAAACAGCACAGAAAATGTGTTGTGGCTGCCAAAAAAAGTGACAGAAGGACTGATGAAAAGAAATGAAATCATCTCTAGCAGCATCTACTTGTGATCTGACTTAGCCATTGTGGTACTGTGCTTACCTGGAAGAACAGGCTGACCCTGATGTAAAACAGGAAGCTCCATGGATATTTCCCCACCAGCCTGGTCCCAAGCCAGCCATCGATTTGCAGGGAAAGAAAACTGCTCCCCTGAGAAAAGATTCAGCAACTGCACCTAAAGCAGAAAAAGGAATTGCAATTTAAGTTACTGATTTGAGTCCAGATAGACAGAATAGAACTTGACAGCTGTAGGATGCTGTTGAAACCTGTGCAGGTTGAGCTCTGTGCCATGATCACAAAAGCACATGTTTGGGACACGTCTGCTCCCTGGATACAGCTGCACCCAATTTGACTTTTCACTCAGTCAAATTAAGGAAGGCAGAGCAGAGTAACTAAAGCATAGACAAAAAACAGGGCTTATCAGCTAAGGTGCAGTTTGACAAAATCCAGCCTTGTTGTTGCAGCTGGTATATCCAGGTATGTAGGCAGTAGGTGGCATGGCTCAACTAATGGGGAAGTTCTCGCTAGGAAGTTCAGCAATGCTTGCTAATCTATTCCTTTCATTTAATTTATTGTTACAACAGGAGTTAAAGAAATGGGTTAGGATTCTTCAAAACTGCTTCTGACATAAATAGTCTTTGAAAGTGTTGGATCTAATATTAGCCTGCCCCATAAAACTTTATTCCATATCCAACTTCCAATACACAGCAGTAAAAGGACCATATGCACATCAGCTGAAGAATCAAAGGAGCTCCTGTTATTATGTGCTTCAAAACATTCCGTAGTAAGAATCTCATTGACTGTTACATATTAGAATAGTCCACGATTATGCTCACACTAGCAGCTACATTAGATTTTCAGCCAGCAGAGAGAAGAAAAGCTGCTTCTACCTGTAATTTCACTCCTGCTCTGTGCTTTATAGAATCTAATCTTCTTAATTAAAATACTGAATTAATTTAGTATTATTTGAAACACTTTACTCATTTTTACTGCTTTAATACTAAAGTTAAAGAAATAAATTCATGCTATCTGAAAAAACTCAGCACACTTCAGCCTGTCAATATCTGCTGAGGGATCTTGAAAGGGAACTCGGAGTTAGTGAGGCAGTACCATAATCATTTGCAGTTCTGAAATCATCTCAGTACAGATATAGTCAAAGAAACAATGGGATATTGAGGGGGGAGTAACATGCCTAACTACCATAAAAACTCTGCTTTTACAGATTACTCAATTTCAGATCTTCTAGAAAAATACAGATTTCCTTAAGAACTTAGTTTCTGACCATCCTGCTGTATTTTGTTTCACTCCTATGAAGTCTGGAAGTGAGTAGTTGTACTCCTCTGGCTCTCTACCTAAAAAAATTCTAAGCTGCTTGTAGAGTGTGTTTAGTTGAATGTATTTCTTTTTGACTACGTGCCTGAAGTTGCTAAGACTGAATGAGCCCAGCTGATGGACTGCTGTCTTAAAGCTGTGGCCAATTGGCAGAGGTTCGATAAGGAGATAAAAACAAAAATTGTAAGCCAAGAATTTATGGAACACAGTGAAGTACTTGACTCCTTTCTTCTTTTAAAATTTTACTGTTGATTTCAATTAATACTTCCTAGCTGGGAAGGGAGAAGACTGAAAAATAGCTTTTTTTTCTTTTCATTTTTGTCAGCATTCTTTAACCTCCCATTTCAAATGGATGTGTCACACAATGTTTTATATCTATATACTAAGTCATATTATATACACACTACGTATATACTATACATAGATATATATGGTATATCATATATAGAGAGACCATATATATATGTGTGGTATATATATAAAATCTATATATATTATACCCAGACCATACTTGGTCTTTTTACTGAGTTTCAGCCCCAAAAGAAAACAACTAAAGCACCAAATAACCACAGAGTTCAAAACAGTGAATATTTAATATTAATAGGCATTCTGTATTAGATCTAAATTAGCTCTGAAGCATGATTATAATGTTGAGTTTATCAGAAGCTTCTAAAGTTCTTTATCAACTTCTTTTTCCTAACTGAAGGATGAGAAACTCTGGCACAAAGAGGGAAGAGTTTCAGGCATGCAGTCTATCACTGGCACATAGTACACAACTAACATCAAGGATAAAATCCAGATACTTTCACTCCCCTCCAATAACCTATATAATGTGTATAACTGAAACTAGAAATAGAACTTGCTGATTTACTTCACTGTATAGAATCATAGAATCATTAAGGTTGGAAAAACCTCTAAGATCATCTAGTCCAACCAACCACTTACCACCAATGTTGCCCACTAAACCATCTTCCTTAGTACCACATCTACATGATTCTTGAACACCTCCAGAGAAGGTGACTGAACCACCTCCCTAGGCAGCCTGTTCCAGTGCCTGACTACTCTTTCAGAGAATAAATTTTTCATCACATCCAACCTGAAGCCGTTCCCTCTCATCTTTCCACTGATACCCAGGAGAAAAGGCTGACCATCACCTCACCACAACCTCCTTTCTGGGAGTTGTAGAGTGAGATAAGGTCTCTCCTAAGCCTCTTCTTCTCCAGACTGAACGATCCCAGTTCCCTCAGCCACTCCTCATAAGGCTTGAGCTCCAGTCCCCCCTCACAGCTTCACTGCCCTTCTCTGGACATGCTCCAGGGCCTCGATGCCTTTGTTGTAGGGAGGGGCCCAAAACTGAACACAGTACTCAAGGTGCAACCTCACAAGAACTGAGTACAAGGGAATGATCACCTCCCTGTTCCTGCTTGCAACACCTGGGCACACTGCTGGCTCATGTTCATCCACGCATCGACCAACACTCCCAGATCCATTTCTTCCACACAGTCTTCCAGCCACTCCGCCCCAAGCCTCTCATATTGCCTGGGGCTGTTGTGGCCAAAGTGCAGGACCCGGCATTTGGTCTTGTTGAACTTCATCCCACTGGCCTCAGCCCAGTGATCCACCCTGCACAGATCCCTCTGTAGGGCTTTCCTACCCCCAGGCAGATTGACACTTCCTGCCAGCTTGGTGTCATCTGCAATCTTACTGAGGGTGCACTCAATCCCCTCATCTAGATCATCAATAAAAATATTAAATAGGACAAGTCTCAATACCTATCCCTGGGGAACACCACTCATGATTGGTCGCCAGCTGGATTTAACCACCACTCTCTGGGCCCGGCAATCCAGACAGTTCTTTACCCAGCAAAGAATGTACCTGTCCAAGCCATGGGCTGTCAGCTTCTCCAGAAGAATGGGAGACAGTGCCGAAGACTTTGATGAAGTCTAGGTAGGCTGTGTCAGCAGCCTTTCCCTCATCCACCAGGCGGGTCACTCGATCATAGAAGGAGAACAGGCTGGTCAAGCAGAACCCACCTTTCATGAACCCATGCTAGCTGGGCCTCTGGTTGTCCCACACATGCTGTGTGATCTCACTCAAGATGATCTGCTCTATAACCTTTCTTGGCACTGAGGTCAGACTGACAGGCCTGTAGTTCCCTGGATCTTCCTAAAGACCTTTCTTGTAGATGGGAGTCACACTGGCAAGACTCCAATTGTCTAGAACACCCCTGATTGATCAGGAGTGCTGATAGATTGTGGAAAGCAGCTTGACAATCACCTCAGCCAGCTCCCTCAGCACCCTTGGGTGGATCCCATCTGGTCCCATGGACTTGTGGCAGTCTAAATGGAGTAGAAGGTCTCTAACTCCTTCCACCTGAATCATGGGGGGTTTATTCTGCTCCCCATCCCAGACTTCGAGGTCAGGAGGCTGTCTAACTTGGGAACAACTGGTTGAACAATTAAAGACAGATGTAAAGAAGGCATTGAGAACTTCAGCCTTTTCCTTATCTTTGGTGGTCATGTTTCCTAACGCATCCAGTAAAGGAAGGAAAAGGATGGAGATTGTCCTTAGCCCTGTTCTTATTGTTAGTATATTTGTTTAAAAAAAAAAAAAAAGTTATCTTTTACTACAGCATCCAGATTGAGTTCAAGCTTGGGTTTTTGCCTTTCTAATTTTCTCCCTGTATATCCTAGCAACTTTTCTTTACCTGCATTAAGATCTTTTTTAAGGGAGGAGGGAAAATAATCTGTCATTGTCTTTGTCTCCGCAGAGTCATAGAATTAGAAACACTTGCAAAGTAGCTCTGATGCTGTGCATAAGAACCCAGAGTCAATTGCAGATTTGAAGAGGACTTGGCAAGACTGAGTTCAGTGACTTGCTAGGTTTCAGCCAACTCTGGACACTGTAGCATGCAAAGGCTACAGAAGACAGACTACACTAGAGCACTTTGCTGACTTCCTTACTGTTCATTCATGCACTTTTAAAGAAATATAATGTACAGTTCTCACTAAACAACAAACAAGCAAAGAAGATAGATCTCATCAGAAGTTGCCTCTCATTCTTCGTAAAAAACACTCCATAATAAATAATCTCTTAAACAAAGCTACAAGTATTTGATGAGGCTAACATACTTCTCCCAAGGAATTTTTCTGACTCATATTTTGACACTATTGTCATACTGACTGCTTTTGGAAGGACAAAATTCCTTCTCGCTTCTTTTACCTCTTCACAGTGCCAGGCAGGGCAGCTTCCTGCATTAGTATGTCCAACACGTATTTTGTAGAGACGTCCTATGTTTCCTGTATGAACCTGTAATAGGAACACCACCGATGAAATACAGTACGTTCCTTAAAAGACATACAACAAAAGTTCATTTAGTAACTATCAGTAAGATTTTAGTTTAGATGAATTAACTACTCTGATATTTAAACAAGTGATTCTAAAATATTTTGCTCCAGACTATTATTGGATGTTTGGCTCTTTTAAAGAAAAACTCTATTGCAAATCCTGTGGCCTGCTAGCCCCATCTGAATGATTCAAGATGCTGCTGCAGCTACTTTGTTCCCCAGTGAATATTGGTCTCAGTGGGAGATGAATACAGACTGTAGGCATCACTAAAAAATATAGCTTGACTGTAACGCCTGTCTCAGTTTAGCATCTGTACCACTGACCTCCTACAAAATGAACTGTGTTTCCCTGGCACCTCCCACTATTTGTGTTTCTCCCTGCCCCTCTCAGATGGTATGCTTTACAATTTTGGAACAAATTGGGTTCATCTTTGACATTTCTTTTTACAAAACATTTCAATTAAATCAACTTTAAAAGCGGTATTTGAAAGATTACCTCTTGGGCAGGCTGGATGAGTACATCCAGTACAGATAATAGGGTGCTGAGGGAACCACTTTATGTGAAGGTTATTCAAACAAGTAGTCATGAACTTAAGTGTAGAGTTAGAAAGCTTATCTTATAAAAGGAAATTTACTGTGAGTGCCTCTCCTCCTTGCTGCATTTTTTTTTCTAATGATGTAGCCTGATTTGCTGTCCTTTTGAAGCTTTCTAAAGAATTGATTTCCATGTTTTCACTTACTGTATAAAGATGGGTGTGAACCAAATTCTCTGTATTGTAAACAGACCATAATTAACTTGGATCTAGCACAAAAAGCAAGCAGAGAGGCCTGGCTCCTATACATTTTAGAGTACACCCTCCTTAATTCTATTCAGTGCCATGGAAACTCACCTAAGAGGAGAATCTGAGTTTCCAAACCAGGGACTGTCTCCACATCTTGCATTTAAGAGTCATTTGAGGTGAAATGGATGGCAATAATGAGAGCAGAAAGCAGAGCTTAAAATATTTTTCATAAAGACAGTATTTTTAACCCCAGTTACTTATTTTATCTATTCCTTTCAATCTTGTATCAGTTTTTTGTATCATGCATGGAGAATGGCACAAATATCAGAGGTGCTGGATTCTCCTGAGAAACTCTATCAGCTGATGAGACCTAAGAACTTCATTTCCTACATCCCAGCCAGCTGTGAGACCATTGCAGAAACAGATGAGTTCCTCATCAATGCTGCCATTCTGTATTTTTTGTCAGAAAAGTACTTGCTATCCTGGATGCTAACTATGGGAATAGTTATTTGTTACATGCTCTTATAGCAGACAACTGCTAGAGTTCACGCTGACAATCCCACACATATGCTTAAACTCTGCAGTTCTTGATAAGAGACCTTATTTGGGCTTATTTAAATTATCAAAGAACAAGACTGATGGAGGAGGAATTTACTTGCATAACTGGGAGCAGAAGTAGCCATTAACTGAACTAAGACAGCAAATATTTAACAAAGTTAAAGACGTATTCCATCCCCTAATTCTCCACTTGTCACTTCATTTTTAATACTGTTGCTCCATTTCAAACATTAAAACTATAGAAGTATATCGGCTGTCCTCTTCTCTGTACTTTTTGGGGCACTATGTAAAGTAAACAGTAGTTCTTCTTAAGCAGACAAGAAATATGTTGGATCAAACTGGCTTTTCCATGGGTGAGGGGAAAAGGACACTACAATGATTTCTTCATTTATATCCTGCTTCTTGTTTACAGATACGTGTGTTGTACAAAAACTGACTGTCTTTTTATCACATAGATTTTGAAATGTCATGTGGTCGGGCAGGACACGAGAAAGTAACACAATGAATATATATTACTTACTGTGAAGACATCTTCATTGCCTCTCTGAAATAATTTTCCCTTCTCTCCATCAAGAAAAATAGGCCCTGAACTGCCGTGATCCCCATACAATATGATATAAACCTTTGAGCTTGTTCCTGCAGACGGCATATCACTGGTCAGGATTGACACCTTCCATTTCCTAGCTATCAAAAGATAAAAAGGCTTGCTTAAGTGAATTACTTAAACTCAACATCCCTAAGTAAAGTGTATTCCAGTAATCAGAATTCTAAATAATATCATGTTGATGAGTATAAAAATATGTATTTCACAAAGATACAGCAAATATTGACTGTGCTAAGTTGTGCATGTGAAAATCAAGAAATGTCAGGTTGCATTTACATCTTTTCTGTATGCATATGCTATATGACAAACTCAAATTGCATGACTGCATATCAGTTTTCAGACTCAATATTTGAAACGTTGTACTAAATTGTATGAAATAGGTCTTCCTGTTTGTATAGGATATGTCAGCTCTGCTCAGCACAGTGCTGTGTAATGACACCCTTGCAGGCTCTCAACAAGCTACCTCTGAAAGGACAAACTCATCACTTCAAGCATTAAGGACTCCTAAAGCTAATTAGCTCTGCTGAAAGATACCTCTTTAAGAATGGAACTATATGTCTGCAAAGCCATGCAGATGTAACAGCTCAGACAAAATTGCCCAATATATTCTTGCACTGCAGTGTTGGTGTTATACCTTGAGATATCAATACTCTTTCTACAGGTGAATTTCTTTTCTAACAAGATCAAGTATATGGATTTAGGCTTGGGTTTAGTGAAAGCTGAGTATCAAGAGTATGGAATTAAGGGAAATGATATCATTGAGGAGTGGCTGATAATAGTTTTTCATATTAACAGGGGTATTAGGAAAGACTATTAAGAAAAAACTCTCACTCCCAATACTGCGGATTCTGATCTCAAATGACAAACATTTAAGCACCTCCCAAGCTTATTAGTATTGTTTCGCACCATCGATTAATATAACTCTTTCTCAGAAGAGAACATTCTTTAAAACACAACAGTAGCATTGAAAAGTTTTACTAATTACAGAAGGCTCCTGTCACCTAATGACTCCTCTATACTACACAGCTAATATACACTACATTTTACTGATTTTACTTGCTTTTCCATCCATCACAGCATTTCTCATCATATCTGTTCTAGCTAAAACACTGAGAAATAATATACTAAGGGCATGACATGATGATTTTTTTTTTCTTGACTGAGATATCTAAAATAGATCTATGTGTCTTAAACTCTAGGCAATAAGAAATCCTACAAATCTGTTGTAAGATTCAGTGAAACCAATTTTGTTCTGAGTATCACTCTGTGTTTTCAGTGTTAGCCCTGTGCATTTTCTTAAATAATTTAATGGATATTGATACATATACAGAATAAAGCTACAGCAAGCTATTACTTGAGGACCAGTGAAATGACTGATTTGAGGAATTTGCATTCAGTTTTCTGTGGCGTTCTAGAAAAAATAAGGTAGGATTAGTATCTTTATTAGCTACTGTTTAGCCATGTCTAAAAGTAAAGTTGTTTAAGAAATAGATTAGGTTGACCTAGTCTAGGTGTAGGTCGATAAATTTCTATCTGGGAAGTAAATGGATTGAGAATCTATGTCCTCCATACCACTTAGCAGCTATGTTTGAATTATTAATACTGCTTTTAATAAAAGGCAGAAAAAAATGCCCAGTAAAGCCACATTATAAATTCTAACCTCTAATGAGGTCTGATGGTAGAATTTATGAGTCCTGCTTGTAGTCAAGCTTTTGCTACAAACATTTTCTTCTGTGTGGCCATTGTGCTAGTACATAAATCACACATTCTTTGGGAATTGCAGTGGTGTAGAATTAGAAACCATTAAAATAGATATTGTTCCCCAGACTTTGAGTGAAGAGTCACGAAGTCATTAATAGAGTCCTTGGTTCATCTCTGAGGACAAAATTCAAGTCCTTGAAATGTAAAAGAGTGAACATTTTTTACTTCAGTATCATAGAAGTTTACAACTGCCACAAATCTTTTCACATGTCTGAGCTATTTGCTAACAAAGACGTGTACTAGCATCAGTTACACAAATATGTCTTAGGAAAAACTGTATAATACTGTAACACTGGATCCGTTGATTTCAGCTCTGCCTGAATAGCCCATTATCTTGAAATGACAGTAGTATCACTGAAGATCAGTGGATTTGTAGAGTATGCTATCAGCTGGGATTTATGACACAAAGAACCATTTTCAACATCTTGAGCAATCAGTAAATTTTCAATATCCCAAGACAATATGATAAAGAAAATTGTATTCATTAGATAAATTATGATCATTCAAAGTATGTCATATGGTGTTTGCAAACACAGGTGTTCCGGTATTACTAGATACCAGGTGCTGATTCTTCAGCTTTCTCTTAGTAATACTGCTGAAGTAACATCTGTAGTAAGTCAGTCTCATCATACAGAAAAGTTTGTCAGTTGTCAGCTCCCATAAGCATAAAACCACTTTCTTTCCTATAATTCTCTCTTTACAAATAGCGTTTCTCTACACATGTTCTACAACACTTTGTTTTAGAGAAAGACTAGCATTGACAACAGAATGGTTCTGAAGGTCAACTGTGACCTTAAAATTTTACCCTGGGGACTTACTCTGATCTATGACCTATTTACTTGAAACGCTATTTTTTTCTTTCCACTTAATCTGTTGTAGAATAGTGCTCTGGTTTTTACTTATTTGTTTGAAAAATGCTTGTAGGATTATGACCTAAAATGGTCTAAGTAAAATGTAATTTTTTTTTAAAGACAGAGACAGAATATGAAAGAAGTTGTATTGTTTAGGTGCAGGAATCTGAAATATGCTATTATTACCATAAATTTAGAGTGTACGCTACTACCCAGTTTTGAAGAGACACCCTTGTAGCACTTACCTGAAAAAAACTGTAAAGACAAAACTATTGTATATACAGTTCTAAATAATTATTTTGTAATTATTAAATAATGAACTGCCAAACAGTTACTCTTACCATTAGGTTAAACTTCATCCTTACAAGAATTGTCATAGTTTGAACATATTAATCTAAAAAAACAGCGAATAATTGCTAACTACTAGACCTGAGGAAGAGAGAGAATTCACAGAAACATTTTCCAACAACTTTCATGACCCTTCTTAAAAGTTGCTGTAATCTGCTTTGTTCACAGCTGAATTTAGCTCACTGTTCCTATTACCAAGGCAGTACTTTACCCAATTTCCTGCAAGGCGTGACTAATGACAGGCGACTTACATGTTAATCACACGTATAAATGACAAACTTGGATAAGTGTACACCATCAAATTCCCTCTCTGGAAGTGTTTGGGGGTTGGACTCGATAATCTCTAGAGGTCCCTTCCAACCCCTACAATTCTGTGATTCTGCATCTAGTATAACAAGAATTGCATGGCTTTACAGAAACTTGCTGAAAATACAGCCTGAAAAATGGATGAGGCAAATGAAATCCTGTAGCAGCAAACAAGATAATGGAACAAATAAGTATTCATTATTTCACTACATAATGTCTAAGAGAAAAATTTGGAAAGTCAGTCTTAGAAAACATAAAGAAATGATGGTTCGGTGACTGGAGTCCAAATAGAAACAGATGACACAGAAAAACATATTACCAGGTCAAAAAAAAAAAAAAGCAACAACAGAAGAATACACTGGTTGCTAGAAGCTAATTTACAAAACTTGAGAATCTTTATGTAAACAGTACATTCACCAGAAGTTCTTAATGTTAAAACAAACACTACTGCTAAAACTACTGCTTGAATTAATAAATACTGCTAACAGGCTGAAGAAAATGATCAACTAGAGGGAAATCAAATTCTTTGAAATTCTAAAGTAGAAGTCAAAGGCAAAGAAAGATGATAAAAATCAACTGATTACTCACAGACACATGACGTAAAGAAAGGTTTGATATCTTGGAATGTACTCACGGAAAACACGCTCCTTTTGCCAGAGAGACTATGAATGTACCATAATGGCTGACAAACATGGTTACAAGTATTATGAACTTGTAGTACTTGGGGTACTAATTCGTAGAGATACCAGTATATTGCTCAGGAATCTGTATTGAGATTTATCTGGATTTCATATTTTTATCGAAACACTCCATAGCATAGCTTCTGTGTTGAGAAACAGAAGTTTCCCAACACTTCTGTAATATAGTTGGAGAATAAGAAAATCCAGGGTTGTACAAAAAAAACAATATATAGAATCATAGAATCATAGAATCATAGAATCATAGAATCATAGAATGGCTTGGGTTGAAAAGGACCTCAAAGATCATCGAGTCTCAACCTCGCTGCTAAGTGCAGGGTCGCCAACCACTAGACCAGGCTGCCCAGAGCCACATCCAGCTTGGCCTTGAATGCCTCCAGGGACGGGGCATCCACAACCTCCCTGGACAACCTGTTCCAGTGCGTCACCACCCTCTGTGTGAAAAAATTCCTCCTAATATCTAACCTAAATCTCCCCTGTCTCAGTTTAAAACCATTCCCCCTTGTCCTATCGCTATCCACCCTCACAAACAATCGACCCCCCTCCTGTTTACACACTCCCTTCAAGTATTGGAAGTCCACAATATATAACAGCATAAAGTGTAAGGAAATGCATTTTTAAAATAGTAGTAAGGCATAATGTTATGAACAGAGACAATTAGAAAAAAAAAGAGCAAGAGCAAATCACAAATGTGTTGCATCAACATGACTGTAAGATGCACCAGGAGAAAGATTTCTGATCAGAAAATTTCTGTTTAGAAATCTTCTGATCGGTGTCCAAGAGTTCAGAGACACAATCTTCTACACGCTGCAATAAATTCTGGCAATGCTATTTAAAATGATAATAATAATAAATAAATAAAATTGAAATTAGAATAGCTCCCAAGAAAGACAAACATTATGATTAGAGAAAAATGGAGAAACCGTCTCATGTAGAAAGAAAAGATGAGAGAATATCTGATATTTCTCTTTTTAATAATAGCAAGGCAAAAACTGCATTCCTTCCAGAAGAAAGGCATAATCTATATAAAGCCTTTAAATGCCCACTGAATTTTCTTCTATTCTTTTCTTAACACATTATTTGATATGCTTGTCACTTCCAAGAATATTTCATCCTGACTCATTCAGAAAGACTCTCTATGGCTTTTGCTATTAATTTACAGAATTAAGCTATATATAAGTAGTTCATATTACTCCTCATGGTGTTTTTCCCTCTGTCAATCATGTACTTCTTGTCACCAGAATTTTGAGGGTCTCTCTTCACTCTTCTCCAATCTTACCTAATAAAAGCAATTTTATTTTCTCTGTATATCTCAGCTACTGAATATTTTATATCTTCCCTGAATCATTAATGGATATATAAACCCTATGACAGCATGGAACATCTCTGTGAACCTTTTGTCCTGCTCAGAGCTGACCATTTTACTCCTTCTCTTCTAGTTAATGTACAGAAATGAAGAGATCTTCAGTGAATATAACAATAATTTCACCACCTGCTGTGGTCTCTCTTGATTGTAATCTAAGGCCATGCCTCAAATCTCACCTGAGCACTCGGTTTGCTCACTAACACTGCAATAAGCCTCTGAGTAAAGGCTCTGGAACATCAGAATAAATTAAGATGTTCTGAATGCCACATAGGGTGCTGTGAATTCAGCATAAAGACTGCAAGTTTTTATGGAGTCATGTATATAACTGTCAATTTAACCTTTAGGTGTTATTTCTGGTACACAGACTGCTATGTGGCATTTAGTCAGATTCTAGTGATTTTAAGCTTCATTTTTCCATCCATAGGTTTTACATCTGCATTGATATGTAAAAGGAAGAAAAAATACCACTGAGACTCTTCATTTGAAACAGTTCTAAAAGATGCCAAGGAACATGCTCAGAAATGTGGAGACAGGAGGAAGAACATCAGAATCACGGCCAGTGTCGTCAAGATAAATGCACAGTTGTTCGGCATGTAATTTATTAGTTAATATCACAACATTGCATCAAGGTTGTAACATTTGTTTATTACATGTGTATAACACTGCTTCAAAAGACAGAAATGTATCAGCTATTTATGGGGAAATATACCTGCCACTAGATTCCTAAAAAGAATTGAAGAGCTAGTTGTTTTCCTACCTGTACTGCAAACCTCTTATGCTCCAGATCCTGATTCTGCTTCTCCTCCATGTGCCCTGTTTGCCACAGGGAGACAATCAAGGCCCGAGGGCCAAAAGGTATTTGTGTCAGGCTTTGATTAGGTCTGCAGTCTGGGTAACTGAATGACCAGAGCCCAGTATGTGGCAGCATATACCTGCCAGTTATTCTAGTCACAACCTCCAAGAGCACAGAATGGCCAAATTCACATTCTCTAACTGAAAAAATAGCACTTTCCTTCTTTGGGTATGCCTCAGATTTTATTGACATTTATTAAATGTGCAGTATTAAGGATTAAAATCTAAACAAAGTAAAATAAAAACATATAACAAGAAAGAAATACTCTACTGATCACAAGATATATATATTTTCCAATTTTATATTTAAAATAGTTTACTGAAAATTGTAAACCACATCTAAATGCAGACTACATACCCAGGATATTAAGAAATGCTGTAAACAAGTATCTGAAATAATTATATAACAGATTGAAAGACTCTAAAACATATTAAGTACTATTAATAATATTAAGTATATTAAATATTCCAAAGATTCTCATAGTACATCATATTTACAGAAAGAAGAAAGAAAAAAGAAGACACGGATGATATAATACACAGGTTAAAAAAAGAACACACAGTTAACACCTGTAGTGTATTTAGAACAGTTTTAAGAGTAAGTGATGCTGCTTCTGAAGGGAATATGGCAATGGCAATCAAGAAGTCTATTGATGCACAGTCTCCCTTGCACAGTTCCTGTGCAATCCTACATAACAAATAGGTATGATCCTTTTCTAGTATCCTCTGGATAAAAGAGGCAAATTTCACTTGGAGTCTGAGTCTTCCTATAAATAGACTGAAAGACCTCTTTGTTCACTTAATTATTCTGAATTTGGCTTTAAAAACTGAAATAGCTGTTTGATAACGTTAATCTATATAAAACTAACATGACTACTGATTCCTACTTTTCATTGTAATACAGTATTTGAATAGTATTTCCTACTTTCCAAATTAAACATTACAGTTGATTTAGTTCTAGACTAAGCATTTATACTGAATGATAATTATCAAACCCTTTCTCAAATTTCATGAAATAGAGACATCTTATTTTAGAACTCAAGAAAGTATTTTAAAAAGTTAATTCTTTACTCTAACAAGCAGTAATTGTTTCTTTAAAGAGGATGGTATGATACTAATACAGGTAACATTCAGGGGAAAACATTTTCTTAACCAAGAAATCATCGTCTTAGAACAATTTCTTTTTTTTCTATAATGTTTTCCACAAAAAAAATATATAAATTATTATCTGTTTTTCAGCAATTATATACAATTGTGATTTATATTTATCTGTCTGTATTCTCATTGGGAGTTTCATTGGATGTGACATTTAGTGCTTCATTTTCTGAATATTTTTATGAAGAGATTGTCACTGATCTGACGTTACAGAACTTCCAAGATCTCTATTATGTGTCTTTCTTATAGTTGCTGCATCCATTCTCAATTGCACAAAAGCAAACTTCTTCCTCCTTTTCTTCTTCATCTTCAGTGGGAAAAGCATTTTCATTTTTTATATTCTCAGAGACATTATGCTCAATATTACTTAAAGAAGTGTCAGATTGCAGAAATATTTCAGATTGACAAGTTTCTACTGGATCCTCTAACACAGGAGACAATTTTTCCCCAACAATATGATTTCTGTTTATCCATAATGTTTGGCATGTTTTTGGCTTTGTATTGGATGGCTCATTATTTGTGCCTACAATATGATCACTGGGTATGTGCCTGAATACATTGTTTTGACAACTGCTAATTACCACAGGCTTTATTTTCACATCCCCTATGCCATGTAACATCTCTAAATTGATCTCGTTTTTCAGTGTTGAAGATGTCAGTATCCCAACGTTACTAATAAAATCTAGGGTGTTATTAGCATTAAACCTATTAAAAATATTATTGGCAATCTTACTGATTAAGTTGTTCTTCAGGTTCACACAATTATTTTCATTTGTTACTAAATTTTTGCCTGACCATTGCAAATGTTCTATATTTTTGGTCAACAAACATAGACCTAGCTGGTTCTCAATATCAGATGCCTTTTGGTAAACATATCCTCTTTGTTCCTCATTAATTGGTGTTACCATCACCATCAGTATTGGACAATGTTGGCCACATATAGCATGGAGCTTATCCAGAGAATCTTCTTCCTGAAGAGCACTTCTGTTAGCATTACTAGCATCAGCTGGCTGAGACTGTATGGGTTCATCATTCAAAGGCTGTTCCAATGGATGCACCTTGTTATCAGGCAATCTAAATTCTACAGATGTAAAGGCTGGGAAATTGTTATCAACCTCTGTGGAAAGTTGAGTGGAAGTAGAACATACTGTGGCTGAAGGTTTGATCTTTTCTTTGTTTCCTGCAGGAAGAGAGGTGGTTTTACCATTGAGGCTGGGTTTGCTTTTTGTACTTAAGTCATCCTGTAAAGGGTCTGAATCACTACTATGAGGTATATTGAAGTAGTTGCAAAAATTTTTGGAGGGTCTTAGCATGTCTTCAAGCTCTGAAGAAGAGATTTCATTGAGGACTGGGTACTGATTCAGATTGCCAAAATGTGAGTATGGAGCATCATCACCATTAGTATCAAGGACTGTGTCTGTTGATGTTGTATCCAAATTGCCATACATTCCAGTCTGCTCAGGTGGTGATCTTCTTATCAAATGGTTTTCTTTGAGAAGCCATTTGCCTTTATCAATCAATATTCCTTCATCTTCTTTAGCATGTACACTAGATTGACAATATTTCTTCGGAAATTCTCCTGAATAGCCATTAGTAGAATTTGTCTCTTCTCCATTAAGAGTAGGTTGTTCTGCTGGTGAAGAAATATTTTCTCTTTTCCATATAGTGTCATCTTTGTTAATGATTTCTCGAAACTCTTGTGATTGCAATGAAGAATGTGAAAAATTATCTGCAGAAGGAGGCCTAGGTTCTTGGAAAAAAATAGTATTTTTTCTCACCACTGCAGAGTGGAGTTCTTCAGTATCTTTCTGTAATACTTTGGACATATAAGGAAATCCTTTCTGAAAGTCAGGCTTAAATGCAGCTTCTGTCTTACCATAAAGTCGTTCAATAGTTCTTTGTACATATCCAGTACTATAATGTTTTTCAAGTACTGCTTCCTCTCCACTTTCATTGGTCAAATCACTGGATGCTCTAAAGTTATAATCACTTTCTTCAGTATCTGGTCTGTAGTCTGACCAATCTGAAGTAGCAGGGCTTTTTAAACATTTTTTTAATCGAGAAGGTTCTGAACATGTTCTGTTCTCCTGTTCTTCTACTTGCAATTTCTGTTCTCCTTCATTCATATCATACTCTGTAATTTGCTTAGATTCATAACAAAAAGATAATGGAGAGTTTGTAGATAACCTCTCAGAGGTTTCCTCACAAGTTTCTGTGTCTTCCTTTCCTTCCTGTACAGAATAATCCTCATAATTATATTCTACATAGGTGTCAGCACCTTGTTTAGGTTGATTATTTGCTTTTTTGTCATTCAAATTTGGAACAACATTCTCATCTTCCCTATTATCAGTAGTAATATGTGTAATATCTTTTTCACATTCTATCTCAGAAGTATCCTGATCTAAAATACAATTTTTATCATTAGAAGTTACACTGTGAACTGTTGAATTAGGTTCTATTGAAGTATCTGATTCTTCATTAATGAATGATGCATCAATGTTTTTATCTTGAGGTTTTTTATGCGGGTTATAAGCCACTTCTTCATTTGCTTCAGGTAGCTCTATAGCTGATGGAAACCTTTGTTTAGTTGAATTAGTATTGACACATTGATCATCTAGCTCTGTTCTGGGAGCGCTCAATTCTGAAATCTCTGTTGATCTACAAAGATCTTCCTGTATACCAGAACATCTTTCTAATTCACCAGACAATTTTAGAGCTTCTTCAGTATTCAAACTGTCCTTTGTAATACAAGGCTTATCTGATTTTTCATCTTCACATGAATGTTTAACATTATGAATTTCATCTATAGGTACATTCTCATGGCAACACATGACATCCCTCTTTCTGAGTTCCCTCCCAGCATGTAACAAGTTATTTTCTGTTGACTGTTGAAAATGTGAGAAAGCAGCCTTCAGTTCATCAAGTTTTTCTAAGACTGTTGCTTGTTTCAGGAATTGTAATTGTGTTAATATTTCAGAACAGCCACAGGTAGCTTTTTGAATATCATCTTTGACTGTGCCAACCAAATTCTCTCTCAGACCCAGTAACAGTAGCCATGCTAGGAGGAGGTTGGAGGAAGAACAAAAAACTGGAGGAGAAAGATCTGGAAGACTGCATGTTTTTTCTATACATCCACTGTGTTCTTTCTGGAGACCAAGCAAAGTTGATTGTAATTCATGAAGCAAAATACTAGACATACAATTATTCTGAACATCAGTTCCCATTTTCTCATTGAGAATTGTACAATCAACTTGAACAGCAACTTCAGATTTTTTTCTTGGACATAGATTGGTGCCTTGAATATCAGCCTCTGACACCTTTTTATCATTGACATGATTTTCATGAAACAAGTGTAGCTTACTAGTATGATTAAATTCTGACTGTAGTAAATACTTGGCTTCTTCTACTACCGTTGTATTATCATTAATCAAAGAGTCAGTTTGCTTTGCACTTGATTGTTTGGCTGATTCTTCTAGAGTTCCTAATTCAAAAAGAGGCTTTAATTGTCTTTTTGTTAGATTATGTTCAAACAGGTGTTTCTTTGCAATCATATGTATTTTATTGGTAATATATCTATCTTCATCTATAAAAGCACCAACCTTTTCTTTAGAAAAATGACAGTCATCACTATTATTTACATTCCCCTCTTTTTTGTTTATAGGGGGCAAGACAGCATTTGGTGATAGGTTTTTCAGCCAACTTTGGACATAGTTTTCAAGTGAATGCTCAACAACATCCTCTTTAAAATATTCCTGTTTCAGAGACTCTAGTGTAATAGCACTGTCTGACATGCTTAATTTATTTGTACTTTTACTTAGATTTTTCTTCTTCTTTTGCTTTTTCTCTTTCTTTGATGATAAATTTTCCAAAACATTCTCCTTTTCTTTTTCTACATTATGATCCTTTGGCACTTCTGACAATGGATTTGAAACCACTGCCGAGTTAGGTGTCCGTTCAGACAAATTAGTTGTGAGATGTTTGCCTTCTTTTCTAGGACTCAATTCATCCTGAGTGGTTTCAGTTCTTGAATCAGCTGTCATTAGGCCATCTTCACTCTTTGCAGGCAAAAGGGAACTATTTTTTTTGTCTGACTTCAGTTTTACCTCAGTCAACTGTCTGTTAGCTCTTGGTTTCTTATTAGATGATGATATTCCATTTTGATCCACTGAATCAGGGTGATATAACTCATCTTCGAGACACATGCTTTTGTCTGAATTAGCAGACCCATCACTGTATTTTACAAGTAATTCATTTCTTTTTTTCTGAAGCATGTCAGAACAGTTATCTGTAGCTTGGGTTGCAGAAACTTGTGTGGTTTTCTTAGTGATTAGCATTCCCTCACTTTTAATTATCCCTGAAATTTCTTTATCTTTTTGATGTTCATATATGTTTTGCTCTAGAAAATTAGATAATGATTTTCTCTTCTTCTTCTTTTTGGTGAGGGAAGATGCAGATTGGCTTTCACCAGTCAGATGTGATGCCATCACAGATTCAGTCCTGACATTGATTTGATTCTCAGTTTCATTAACAGTAGGAAAGAATCCAGTTGTTGGATTTATTTTCTCAGTAGGTGCTTTACTACATGGAGATGCAACCATATCCATCTGGTTAAGTCCATGACAGGCTGAATGCAGTGAATCTTGAGAAAAAGTTAATAAATCAGAAGTTTCACATTTTATTTCTTCATTTTTTGACTGAGAAAATTCTGAATATCTAACATAAGAGCTGAGTGATCTTCTTATTTGTTTAATATCACATAACTTGTGAATATGGTCTGCTGAAGCTGGCCTGGCTGCCTTGTATATTTTTGATGATGGCATGAAATCACTAATGTTAGCTTTGCAGGTTGATACTAAACTCTTATATGTACCTTGTTCCATAACTGATTTCTCTAATACATTCTGTACCAATTCAGGCTCATCAGGTACGTCTAATGTCTTCCTATTTGTGATTCCGATTAAATCATGACTTTTGTGGCTTACTTTAAAAACCATTTCTTCTTTCATATTCTCTGAAGAAAGCTTTAATAAGTCATTGTCACTCATCTCACTAAACTTTGGATTACTGACACTTGATTTTTTTGTGCTTGACTGTGCTACCATGCAGTACTCAGATTTATTTTCTCCACTCTGTATTTCCTCACTGTAGGAAAACTGTCCTATTGTATTCTCCTGAACCTCTTTCTCAGAAACTAAGGTGACACTCTCAACTACTGCTTTCTTTTTTCTAACACGTCTTGGCCCAGGGGTGGGAGGCCTATAAAAACGAGGTCTGATATTCTCCTCAGGTACATCGCTTACATCTAGATCTGCAGAATTGTTCCTCTGACAATTATAAACATCCCTTTTTAAATCAGACTCTGATTGTTTATCTGAGACTTTTGTATGGAGTTGTTTTAATGACTCTCCTTCTTCTTTACTGTAGCTGTCCAAAAATGGAGCATCCTTTTGTTTTATACATTCTGATAAATTTACATTGGATAAGTAATCTTCTGCACCCATTGCAGAATTGCAAATGGTGGCATTTTTTTCATCAGAAAGGCCAGCACGACTTACAGTTGTTGTCCATTTAATGGTTTCTTCCTCCTTAATTTTGAATCGAACTTTCATTTCCACTGTCATACTACCATCTTGATTAAGGTGAACAGACTTCTCAATGTCATCTTCAAACTGTGCCACAGAAAAGTCTCCCCCATTAACTGTCTGATTTCCTCCTATGCCTTTATGATTGTCAGGAAGATAGGAAGAATCCGAGTTGTTATCATTTAAGTTGTTGTCATTGCTGGACCCTTTACCAGAAGAAACTGAGAATATCTGAGATCTTGAGCTAGAGATCACTTCAGCTCTCGCTACCAACAATTACATTTAAAGAATCCAAATTCATTTGGTAGATGGAAAGTAGAGCAGACGGATATGATGAATAAGGATCCAGATGGTCAGACAGTAGACAGGCAACAAAGGAAAAAAAAAAAGAGAGAGAGAAGAAATGAGAAAAATTAGCACAAAAGAATTTAATGAAGCTTGTTTATTTCCTAGAGTATTAGAAAGTAAAGAGAAAAGACATTTAAAATTTTGCTATTAACTATAAGAAATTCTTAGAGAGTAAAATGCAATGAATTTTTAGTAATATATCAAAGTTTTAACTACTTTTTCACTTCCTTTTATTTCGTGATAAACTATGAAATGCCAGAGTCCTACTTGAAGCTCCAAAGCCTAAAAACATAATAAACGTTCTCATTGCATACTCATCTGGGAGATGAGGTTACCTTCAACTTTTGTTCAAGAGTTTCACAGGCCTGCATTTGTTGGAGCTTTAAGCTACTAACCTTACATTTTTTCCATGCCTTCACAATCACTAGCAGATCAACTCCTATTAGTCCTCACAGTGAGTCCTAAAATGTGTCAGTCAAGGTGTAAATACATCTCTCTGGTCTTAATCCAACAATCTACAACATAGGAGTGTCATGGTTTTATGATTTTCGGTTATTGGTACTCCACATCATAACATCATGTAGTGAATGTACCTGGTTCTCAGAAGAGAAGGACTACTACATTCCCCACGGTACTTTGCTCCTCTGTTACCATTTTCCAGCCAGAGGGAAAAGATAAAAGCTCGCAGTATAAAAACTTGCAGATCATGAGACCTCGTCCCTTTTCCCGCCGTCTCTCATCCCGGCAGCACCTCGCTCTCCAGCCGTCTTATCATCGGTAGTAGAGTAAGGCCTACCTTGATTTTGGGACATTCTCTCTCTCTGTATTGGATTTATCAGCTTAAATTGTAATTACATTGTATTATAGTGTATTGTTTTGCATTCCGATATTTTATTTAGTAAATTTGTTTCTCCTCAGATTGTTGCCGCTGTTCTTTGCTCTCAGGGCCATCTCCTTACCCTTTTCCCCTTTTCCTGGGGCGTGGGCCCGTGGGTCCCCCGTCCCCTTCGTCACAGAACCGGGCCAAACGCCCGTAAACTGTTGACAAGGAGTCATTACAGTGAGCAGTATCATTGACATATGTGACTAAAGGCTTCAGCTTCAGTCCCCTAGACAAGCTTCTATAGAGACGTAAACTTCTCCATTTTTGAAGTATTTGAACAGCTTACAAAATCTGAATTTATGACATTCAATCTGAACTGACATTCTGAGATGCATTTTATGCTACAGTACACTAGATGATGGTTTAAAACCCAGTGAAGCCAATGAGAATACTTCTAGACTTTGGTCAGTTATGAGCATAGCCCAACATGAGCTTGCATAGACATTAAATGTTCCTAAAATGTATTTTGATTAATCTGTAATAACTTGGCTTTTTAAAAATACATATCTCATCTCTCACCTCTTCTTGTCACTACAACAAGGTGAGAGATAAAGAACTTGAGATAAAAAGTAAAATTTTGCTGTCTTTCAAGCAGTTCTACCTGTGTGAGTGAAACGGTGCATGTACACCCACAGAGAGACATCTACAACTGTTACTGATATCTAAATATATAGAAGCCTTTACATAGTAGAAGTGTTTTTCTTGTAGGAAAGTATTTTAACACAAGTAATATTAACTTACCCATGTTTCTTGAATTTAAGCATTTTTTGCTTGTGTGATTAACAGTTTTATATTAAGACTGTAATGATTGAGGTATTACTGGTACAGACATGTGTCTATAATTTCAGGAGGAATGTCTTGTGAGTTTCCCATTCATATGCTTTCACAAGAATCAGAAATAGAAGTTTGTACTAATTTCCCTAACAAAGACCAAGCCCTATGTTTCCCAAAGTAAAATCCTGACCTCTATTTTCAGAAAATGGAACTGGAACAAAAAGTGCCTGAAATTTAATAATTCAAACATTTTCACTAATGTCTCCTGCACAGGATACATGTGGTTTTTTTTTTCCTCAGGTAAAAGACTCTCTGACTATTCTTCCTCTCTTACTCTTATTGTTGTTAACTAAGGATTAGACAAAGAAGTTTATCAGATTCTCAACTACCCACATTTTTTACTATTGCAAGCCTGGATCTCTGACTCAAAGCAGAATTTGAATAGGAATTTTGGATTCTTCAGAATTTTCATTCTCAAAATGTTCCTATTCATTTTCTCTTAACTCATTACAGATGCCCTGCAAACAGCTCTCAAGCTATAAAAGTCAAAGAGCAGGATGGCTGAGAAAAACTAAAATGAACAGTTTGGTAGAGACATTATAAGCTGTGAGGGATATGGAAGAAATCCGTTCAAGAAAATGGAAGCTTAGCATCTTACACAGCAGTGCACTCCATGACACTGAAGATTACTGTGGAAAATCTCAGTACAGAAACAATTACAGTGTACCCTGAGTTCTACAGTACAGCATGCAGCTATCGTGAGTGTAAGGTACCTCTGGATTAAACAACTTCCCCTGAGACAGCACTTCTGCCCTACAGCATACTCTAATGCCAAGGATTCATGAATGTCCTAAAGCTCTGTTGCTGCACCATTTTGTTCCCCACAGCCTGAGGCTTTTCAGCTGGCCTGGCTTCTCTCCTCATATCCTCAATCTGGACATCTCACACTCACTGAACTTTCTCAGCAGCTCAATTCCTTGAGTAGTCAAAAGGAAAGCATATATCACAGGTACGAGGATATAGGAAAGAGTAACAATCTCTGTAGGCTTCACAAAAAGAATTTGAGTTTGTAAGTGGACGAGTGCTATAACAAATTTCATGTTTATGCTGACCAAGTGACATAGAAAAAAGTGAAATTCATGATAATTGCTAAGTCCTGAAAACTGCATAAAAGTTTTGCTCAATCTGTTTAGCTAGTTAAGAACTCTAAAGTAACCTTTGGGGTCTCTTTTACCTCTGATGTTATTAACTGTAATATCAAAAAAAATTAACAACGAACACTAAATGCATTAAAATAACAATAACAATCAAGTTCATTAAAATAAAATATACATCTAGATCTGAATCCTTGTTCTAAATCAATCAGTTTGAGAGAAAGTATGCATACTGAGTTCTTAGCAGAAACTTATAATTTAAAAGGAAAATTAACACTTTTATCTGTCTGATTCCTATAGATGAGTTGAAGCAAAAATAAACATTTTCAGTTGGTCTTTTTGAATATCCTTGATCCCAGTAAGATTGTCATGGTTTACATCTTATGCTGAGAGATATGAACCAATTAATAAAATATAAAATAATTCAAAGAACTTACTGTTTTCACTTTCTGACTTGGCATTTGCTTTGGGGTACACACGATTTGCAATTCCAAGCAATTTAGCAGGCCGCGAATACCCAAGAGACTCATAATTGCTTGGTTTAAAAGGCTCTCTCCCTGCTGCAACTACAGCTCCAGAGCACAATATCAGGGCCTGAAGATTAGGAACCTGAAAAAGAAAAAAACCCATAACATTAAATTCTCCGCCTTAGTAACCACAAAAAATAATGTAAGAGATTTATCTCTTTCATGCTTCAGTATCTTCACTTCTTAGTCTCTACGTTACTTTGCAGCTTGCTATTAAATATGAATCACAGAACAGAATTAATTTTTCAATTTCTATAAGGAAATTCCTATCTCTGTGGGGGTATGTCTTCTTATGTAAGTATACTAGAAAAAGAGTTCAAGAAGACTTGGATACAGATAGAAATTCCCTTGTAATATACAGCCACGGAGTAAGAATGTGCATTTGCGCATAGGTATAAATATGAACATGAACATGGAGGAAGTAAGGGAAAATTCAGAATACATCACAAATATTTCCTGTGTACCTCCATAGAGGAACAGGACAGGATCACAGAACAATTTCTGTTGGAAAAGTCATCTGGAGATCATCTAGTATAACTCTCTGCTCAAACTAGGTCTAACTTCAGATCAAGTTGTTCAGGGCCTCGTCTAAAATCTTTGAATTTATGTTCCAAGATTTGTCTTTAACAGACACTCCACATGGAATTCTCTTCCCAGATACCTGTCTTTAGGTATAACCACTATTGCTTCTCTGTTGTTAAATATTGAGATAAAGCCATATAGAACAGTGTGTGAAATGAAAACCAGGATTATTGTTGCTGCAACACCTTGGTTTAGAGATACAAAACTTGGTCTGTTGTTCAGAAACTGTAAGATAAAATAAGATCTCCTAATTTCAAGTAATTACTAGCAAAACTCCCTCCATTTGTGTAATGATAAATATCTATGTCTATTAGATACTACCTAAACATTTACAAGCAGAAAAATGGCATAAATAACCAAGGGAAGTACCTGTGTAATTAGGCAAAAATACGTAACTGAGATTATGTCTGAAAGAAGCTTAAGTAAGAAAAAGAAAAGTTGCTTTTCTTGATGACTTGAAATAAAATGTTCCCACTTGCTTCTCTCTAATTACAAGATTTGTATGTATTCATTTCCTCCAAGCTAGTAGCCTTCCTGAGAGAAAACAGCTGAAATTCAGCACATTAGACTATACCATTCCAGGGTCCCAAGGGATATAATCATTCATTTAAAATATATATATATATATTTTAGAAGCAAACATAGAACAATGATCAGTGCTCATCTTTATTCTCACCTTTTTGCCATCTGTGGTATACAGTTTCACCACTGGATATTGCATTAATTCACTCATGTAATCCAGAAAGGCCTCAAAGGTTTGTGTATTTTTCTTTCCCAGAACGATGGTGCGTCTGAGTCTTACATCCCCATTTTTGAAAACAAGCATCTTTTTGGGAGTTGTTATTTTGCTTTCTCGATGGCCAGATCCATCTTCATTCTCCCTCGCTAATTGCACAGCTCGACGACGAGCGCTGACAGGCCTGCTGATCTGCCAGGGCAGTGGCTTTCTGCTAGCCCGTTCTAGGTTGATAGGCTTCATTTTCCTCTGATGGGAGCAAATATAAGATTTTCCATCTTCAAGATCCTCCAGACTGGTGATGCTGTGTCTCCCTTTTGGCGTACTGATATTCCTTACTCCAAAAGGTAATGGGACCCTTTTAGATAAGCTATCCAGCAAGGCATCAAACGTTTTGTAAGACCGGTTGTTAATGACCATTTTGATTCCATTGAACTGAGGATCTCCACTTTTATAAAAACAGATCCGTTTGGCCACTACAGGTTCAGTAACATTGAAATGGCGCGTAGATAAACTCTGTTCACTCTCAGAGGAGTTTGGCTGATTCATGGAGTAACTGCTTGAAAGAGATTCACTCATTTTGACAGCACTCTGGGAAAAAAAAAAAAAAGAGATGGATGTAATTTTTTTTTTTTGACTAGCAGTAATACAGTCTTAATTTTGAAAAATACAGAAAGAGAATTTATAAGAAATGAACAGCAGCTAATTGAGCCAAAAATCATTGGATTTAAATGGATCCAAGCTGTTATCTCTAAATTCCACAAAGGCTCTAGTACTGTCAGATTAAGTTAGCATAGCTCTACTTGCAAGTATTCCCAGCACTCTCCAATGTAATTTCAAATCTCTTATCATTTTGGTAAAAGAGACCTTTCCCTAGAAGAAGGCACTTTGTCAGTCCAGAATGATAATTAGATGTTTTCTTTCTTGAGAATGAAGCTAATGACAACATTTCAAATTTAATATATTAGTAAAATCTTTCTGAGAAGAGAGTAATCTGTGCCTTGGCTCAATCCATATTCAGTCCAAAATAACAAAACTGAAAGACAATACAATTTATTCTGATCTCATATATTTGTTCTACACCATGGCGAATCCATTGGATTCAGAGAAACGACTCCTGATTTACTACATTGTAAATTATATAAGAATGAGGCCCAAAACATGTTTTAAAGTTATGGTACATCATAAATTGACAGATCATTTGCTTTTCTATAATGTCTTATATTTCATGATAAATCACTTCAATATTTTAAACTGTCACAGCACGCACGCTGGAGATCACGAGACAATACCAATATGGTTAGGCAAGTGATTCGTTTATTGATAGAACAATCAGACTTTTATGCATCTGTGAAAGGCGTGCTGCAACACGGCGTTATTTGATTGGCTGGCTTAAGCAAGTCTCTGTATGCTCTTGCTGTTTCAAAGTTTCTGCTTTTCCCAGCGCTTTGCTTTCTGCTGTTCTTGCAAGTTACTTGTTTCAAGGCATCAAGGACAACTCAAGAGTCCAGCACGTCCAAGTAAACATGCCCGTTGTCACGTAGATAGTTTCCCACATTAAACTAGGTGGGAAACTACTGATTAAATATGATTTTTTAATAAGAGAAAAGTCTTTAAAGTCTTTATGAAGACACAACAATTTCAGGCAGTCTTCAGCAGAAGCAGTTTTCTGTATCTGAGAAATTTAAATACTGGTCTTTTAAATAGATGTCAAATTGTTTATGACAACTACATAAATAATCTTCATGCTTGAGAGTGGAACACTCTCACTAATAATCTTTCCACGTTACTCTGATCTACATACAGACACTTTAATGGCAATTCTTTAATTGAATAAAATTGCTTTATCCTAATGATTAGTTTACCTTGTCTAGAACATAAGATAGAAATGACTAGTCAACTAATCAGCCTTGAAGATGAAGTTTTAGCACAGTTCTACTATAAAGCTGTATAGCAGCCTCAGGGAACTTTAATCATCAAAAAAATATAAAATAAATTCTTTGACAGTGTCACCTTGATGCAGCTGCCATATTGACTAATGGAACAATCTCTTCTGGCTACTACATGTTTTTCTTAATAAAACTATGGCAGTCTTCTGATATATTTTACTATTTACTACATGCTTCACTTTCAAAACTGATAAGAAAACGTTGCCAATTCTCAAGACAAAGTTCAAATAAAGTCAGATTTTCTCTTACTACGTTCTTACACTTTTTCCAAGAAAAAAAACCACTGTTTTCAGCTTGCGTGCTTTCCCTTCACGGAGAGTTAATATCTTTTTGAATGTTGCTGTCACTACAAAAAAAAAGTAAGTTTGGTTGGTTGGTTGGGTTTTTTTGAATGACAATCAGGGCATAGGAAGAAACGTCATCTTTTAATGTACTGTATCTGCTGCAAATCATACTCATTTTAAATGATATGACTGAAAAAAACAGATCCGCACAGAATGATACGCATAGATTTAAGTTATTAAATCTCCATTTAAATTAACAAAACAACAACGACAACAAAAAACTGGAAGGAATATGCAGGGAGAAATCTGCAAGCCTGGCAGCAGCAAGTTACACAAGCCCATCCTTGATAGCTAGAAAAATGGCTTTTGATCAGTGATACGGCATAGCTCCACTTCCACTGAAATCACAGAGAGATACAGTTGCTCGTCATTTTTGACACACCTACTCATTAGCTGCCTAAATTTTCATTACAGATCTAAACAGCAGTGTTGGCAGATGCGTTAAGCCTAGGGACAGAATTTAGACCAGCCATTTTAAGTCTCATGTCTCATTCTGTACCTAGTGATGTTCCTAGAGGAAATTCTTTCAGGGCATTTGTACTGCTAGCCACACCATGAACTTTCCTATTCTGCATTGGAAATGTTCTACTCCAAAGACATAATAGCAGAAATGTTCTTCAGTGATCTGCATGCCAAATTACCCTATTCAACTGGCCAAGAAGCAAAAACAGTTCAGGCTGGTATCTGTGAGCAAACCATTATGATATTCAATGGCCAGGGACAGACTCAGCTCCTCAGCTACTCTATATTATGACTTCTCACTCTTTATAAAAAGAGAGAGAAATTTCATCTAACAATACAAATATTCACTGATACAAGAGATTTTTAAAAGTAGATTTTCTCATGAAGCTACTGATAAAAATCACTTTTTAATTAGAAACTCAGAAGTTGTTCTGGATATTTATAGTGATGTAAAACATTCTGTTAAGCAAGCATCAATATTTAGGAGAGAAATACAATGTACTTTACATGGAAATAATTATTAGATTGAACGTTGATACTGTAGCAGCAACTGAACCCAGAACAAAGACAAAACGTTAACAGAAAGCAAAATGACAATTTTCACTGTAAAACATGAAATAATTTGAATCTACCAAAGTAACTAAGAAGAAAAAGTCTTTTCCCAATCATAAAATAAATGATACATAGTTTTGACAGGGAACTGATGGCTGCATAGCACACCATGTATTAATACATTCCAGTATTAATTTTAATTGCAGAAAATTCTTATGCATCTTTCAGATATCTTATAACTTACAAATAATAAATATTTAACAAATTAATAATCAATGTATTGTATAAGTTGCTATTTCATTCTACAGGTGATCACATTTTCTTCTAAAATTAAGCAATAGTCAGATGATCTTACCATGATTCAGAACGTCTGTTAAGATAGTTTGATAATTACAACACTGAGAATTTGATTCTTCAAGAAACTGGAATGTAATTCAAAACTGAATCTCATTGCTTGCATTCTCACAAACCAAATCAGCCTTTCAAAGTTTTGTGTAAAAACTGCTCAGTTTAATAAAGACATTAAAAGACACAGGTTATTCTAGACTAATAAGGATATATCCAACGCCTTAGAGCTGTTAAGTATTGCATGTAATTTCATTGTACTCACCCCCACTGTCACATCCTACGTAAATAAAAATTTGGCTAGCTTGTTTTCAGAGATTCATAAATTGTACGGGTGATTGTCTATGGCAAATGAACGGAACATCCTCAGTGTTATTCCAAGTGTGCTCAGCTCGAAAAGACATCATAATCCATCTGCTTAATCTTGGCTAATGTTAATCACCAGACTAGGTTCACCTTAGGTAGCCAATGTTCAGAGCAGGCTATCTAACATCTCATTCAGCAAGTTCTCTTATATTATTTTTAAACCTTATTTTCCTTTTCAATGTTTCATGTATATAATTTTCTTTTTACTTAAATCTCTCAAAAGAACCACATAAAATAAAAATGGAAGTAGATAACATAGGTCATCTAATTCATTTTTTTATCTGTGTAGAGTTATCCTCCAAATTAAATTTTGTAATAATATAAATATCAAATGCTTTCATAGTTGGTGCTTCTACCAATGACTTTTTGAAACTATTAACTGTCTCTTGGCGTTAATTCTTCCTTCTGTTCAATCATCTGGTAAAGATGATCTTCTTTGCCCTGAAGATTCTCTGATATTTTCTCTATTCAGATATCACACTGAAAATAATCCCACAGTTTCTTTCACAACACTCAATAAAATATTTCACAGTCTGATGGAGTTTTCCATCTATGAGGCATTCTTCAGTTCTACATACTGGAAAAAAACTTGATGCAATGATGATAAATGTTTGTGATATAGTTTGCAAAGACAGAGGGGAATTACATCTAACTGTAATTTAGTTATACCACTGACTGTTGGTGATTTTCTTCTTTTTCCAGTGGAAACACTATGTCCTCAGTTGGTAACTGTTCCATCTAATTACTACCAAATGTATAATCTGGTTTACTTAATCATAGTCTCTTGACCTAATCAGGATTATAGCAAGCTCTCAAAACTAACAGTGTATTACAGTAACAAAAACACTGCTCAGCACACAGTATCATTGCAGGCCATATGACTTTTTAACTGTTTTACTTAGTAAAGAATTCAATACCTATAGGTTTTAAAATGCCGATTCAGTTCTATTTTTGTAAAACATACAGGAATAAACATTAAAAGATTTGACTATAAACATTACTTTCTTAAATATTATATTAATATAGCTATTTAAGTCCTTAATATCACTTATCTTGTCTATATGTTAACTAATGCAAGGCTCATATTCCAGCCAGTATTTTGTTATTTATTCTTATTCCTCTTCTCCAATAGCTTACACTGGCTGCCAGGTTAGCAAATATATTTAACAGCACAAACAACATCTGAACATTCATGAATTCTACGTTTTGGAACGTTCTGAGGTCTTATCCCCTTCTTAGAATTTTTTGTTGAGTTGGTTTTCTTTCAAGTGCATGATTTAAAATGTCATTGCTACTTTCATTAGCCTTCCAGTGCACGCAGTGCCGCTTTTCATGACCTATAAATCCATCAGTTGCTTCTGAGCACCACTGGAATCTGGGATCCACAAGATAATACTCCTGGGTTGGTGAGGATGATAAACAAGTGCCACCATTTGATGGTATGAGAGCCCCATAAGTCTCTAAGGTTTCAAAGGGCTCACAAAGCTTCTGTTCAGACATGTGTAACTTAAAAGCTCCCCTGCATTCCATCTTGTACTACAAACACTCCACTTACTCAGGAAAGACAGAAGAAATCATTGACTTTATAGCAAACATAGCATTAATAGGACTTTCTTTCTATTCCTATTATACTTAGAGCTAACACACAGATTAGCACAGTCCTGTAACTCACAATATCCACACAAAAGCACTTTTCATTTGTATACATGGGCAGCTTGACTGACACCCGTGGAACTACTAAAATGATGTGAAAATAATTTGGCCTTAATTTTTGAAGAAAATATGCTCTTTCTATATTGTGTAAACAAAAATCAGGGAATATAAAATTAGTCTTGAAAATGTAAGAATGCAAAATCAGGCCACATCAGAAAAGACTGAAATTGCAATTGCAACTGGGATTACAGTTTCCTACATTGTTGTCATTTTCACTTTTAAATCATATGCCTGCTTATCTCCAGAACATCTTCAGTTCTCAGTTCTGATACTAAACATTACATCTAACTTCAATATCACTCTTGGTCTTACTATTTTGCAGGAGTTATTGACTGGTCAACAGTTTGCTTAATGGGTAGGGCTACAATTTGGCTTCTACTTTTTAAGAAACGTATTTCTTTCATTGGGAAATGTTTCAAGATTACAGAATTTTGTTGTAGATTTACATAAAATTTATTTTAACTAAATCATCTATGGACTAAAATATAATTTACACGTTAATACAGGGTAGTTTGTATCTCAGTTTCAACCATCTAAAAATTGCCTATTCATTTAAGTCAGGTGTTCTGGTTTGTCAGTAGAGCAAGACATTGCTGGTGTTCGATTCATTCCACCTTTTCTAGGGCAGGAGAAATCAACTTTTACAACAATTTGTTTTCCTTCAGTGACTACAAAGGAGCCTAGTCAACTAATATATTTAATTAGCAAAAGTTAAACAGAATGTCTCTCAACTTTAGAAACTGGATCCTGTAGGAACATAGAGACAGATAGATTTGGAAGTGATCTGAAGAGGATATCCCATTCCTCCTCTTTCCCTAATTGACTCTGCTTTGCCCTACCCACCCAAGAGGAATACACCACTGTTCATTTTTGTAGCTACTGTTTAATTCCTATGTTTTATTAGTCATCTTTTCCTAAAAGAAAACAACATTTTTTTTCCGTCATTTCTGTAGCTCATCTTATCCAGGCCTCTGTTCAGTCTATCTGAACTCCCTTCTGATCCATATGATAAAAGCCATATTAGCTCTGATTTAAGTTGCAGTTTACATAAGCTCAGAAGTATTTATTGATGTCAGCTGAAGAGTTGCTATCTTATTCCACAAAATGATTGTGGTACTGAATAGGTTCACTATTCACTGAGAACATAAAAAATACAGATAAAGACAAGAGACAGTTGTGCATATGGAACTATAACTGAGTACATGAATTCAACTGTTAGTGTATAACTTTCTTTAAGAATCAGTTTACAAAGCTGATAATTAAACTCTGCTGGATTTGAAATAAATCTTGTTGTTGAACTTCTTCTTTCCTTAGCTGTAATGTACCTTCACAATACCATAAAATGGTACACTTAAACCATTCACAGCGGCAGCACAAACTAACACAAGCTCACTATCTGAGGTATATATAGTAAAAAAACAGTCATAGACAGCTGAGGGGCTGGCAGCTCCCTCTGTGCACTGCAGCCAGGCCCATGGGGACCCAGTGCCTTTGGATTTCAGCTGAATCCTCCAAGGACTCTGTTATACTGCCATCTTAAAGAATTTCAAATGTACACTTATACCTCCTAAGCAGATCTTGACTGTGTGCTTCCTTGAGTTACTGCACAAAAATGGGAAGCTCTTCAAGTATTTATGAGGGAAATTCACTGCTTCTATGAGATAACTGTTGCAATCAAATTCAGTGACTGCACCAAAACTGGAGGAACAGGTAAAATAGTGATAAGACCAAATGCAAATGAAACACAGACAATTAGAATATTAATAGCACAATATAGCAACAAAGGCTAATTTATTCGTTAAAAGGCTTTACACTACACATTCAGACATAGGAAATAAATAATAAGAAATAAAATACACTATGCTACGTGTGTCTCAAGGAACACCAAACTTCCAAGTGTTTCTGTTTTACAGCTGAGATTACGTTTGGAGGCAGTCATTAACTACAGCTCTTGCCTTTCATTGGAAAGAAGAGGAAAGTGAATATCATTTGGATCTATTTCTTTGTTCTTTCTGAACACAGAGATCAATACATACAAATGACCTACTCTAATGACCACAGGTATCACTGGCAGTTTTCTTTTTAATTTCAGAGGTTCTCCTCAAGAAAGACAGTAGCACAGGGACAATCAGTTAAAGGTGCCATGTCTGCAGTTTGCCTGCAAAGCCATTCTATACATCAAAAAGGTCCAGGTCAAACATCCAAATCAAATACATGGCCAACAGTCCCTGGGCTGAACTAAAGCTAAAGAGAAAAATTTCAAAGTCAAGAGAAAACACCAACTCCAGAATTATTTGTATCAGCCCAGGAAAGTATGACATCCAAACCATTTCTTAAAATACTTTTATCCTTACTTTTTCTGATTTTGATTTATTACTCCTTCTCATCTTAGGACTTTGCTTTAGTAACCAAACTGATTAAATGCTACAAGTACCTAAATATAACCCAATATTTTAAGATTCGTTTTATGAGTCTTTGCTGTTTCTCAAGATCAGAATCATGTGCAGGAAACTGATGTGCAAGAAAAAAAATGTGTTAGCAATTACATTATCACGCTTGCTGATAAATTCTTTTTTCCTCGCAGATAACCAGTGCCCCAGGTTGAGAAATGTAAGCAGTCTTTTTACAGGATTATCCTGAGTCAGAGCAGGGTCAGAACTGTGTGCACCGTGGCCCTCCCTGACTGGCAGTCCTACGGCCTTTGAATGACATCCTTTGTTTAAGCTCAAGCCATATGGAACAACACTTAGCACCAGAGTATTTTTATCATTCCAGTATGAGTCACTCAATTAAAAAGGGCAGTTGCTACACCAGCTAAACTATTATTATTGACCTTGTGCCCCAAGAAAAAGCTGATAATACACTTTATATTCCCAAGTCCCCTCAACCTCTTATACATCTACTTTTTTTTTTTTTTTTTTCCTTAATTGGACTGCTCAGTAAGGTATGGAACTAAAAAACTGCTATCAAGCTAAAAAGGAAATTATCACATTGGAGACAGAGGCCCAGGTTAAGTTCCCTGCGGTGTGCCCAGCCTTTCTACATCCTTTCCAGTAAAGCCTTCCAAAAAATTGTGCCATTATTAATATGTTACTACTGATAAGATTTCAAGCTATTGCATTACAACAGTATTTTAGTGCTTGATATACATGAACTTCTTATCAAGTTAATCCCCATAGACTCTTATTCATTACATTCTCCAACAGAGATTTGATAACCAACAGCTGGGGATGCAGAATGAGAAAAAATGTGTCCCTGGAGAGGCAAACAAATCAAAACCAAATCAGCACCCTGCACTTAACAGAGTTCTAGGTGGTTAGATGGACTGCAGTTTGCGGTCTGAGAACTCCTGTTTCAGCTGTTCTGGATTTTGATCACCAAGTCTCACTAAATTTTACTTTTTTAATTTTTTTTTTTAATTTTGTAAAATTTAAAAAAATAATCTGAATGGTTGTGCTCAGAAAATAGCCCCCAATGGGAAATTTCTGGTCTGACTGTTCAGATTCTCCCATCATCTTCTAGTGGGGTAGAATTTCATTCCGGAGTGTATGGCTTGTCTCAGAGTTAAGCATATAAACATTCTCTACTTAGTTTTCCTTATTTTAGCCATCTACTTTGCCTTGCTTTTGTAAAATCTAACAACTGAAAGGGATAGGTCATCTCTATTTTCATATTTTCTAAGTTTAAGCCTCTGAAAAAAGAGCCACCATAGATTACATTTTGCTATACTTGTTTTACATCAACACAATTCCTTCCACTGATATGTGTACGCTTACAGAATACGTCAAATTCTTTAAACAGGAAAAAACATGACTAACATTTTCTGTCCCTGGTTTTCTTATCCCACAACATTTAAATTTTTCCTCCATTGAATGCCAGCCTTCATGACCACCCCGGCTCTTTCATCAAATTAATAAAAGCAACCTTAGCACATAAAGAGTTGTAAAATTCAGTAACATTTTCACTAACTGCAGGTCTAATTAGTGCTGTCAGCTCATTGAAGATTGACCTTTCCCCCTAAATGGTTAGAAAACTCCTATGTGTAAAGTTTTACTGAAATTTTTACTTATTAAGACAATGTAGGTTTGTAACATGCTCTTCTTTTATACTCTTTTATTAATTCAATGTATTTCTTATCAATCTATTAATTTATTATTATAATTCTCTGCATCTTTCAAAGGGTATGGCCAAAGTAAAGGGTTAAGCATGTGTTCCCTGGCCAATCTCTTATCAGTTTATCTTGAATATTCAACCCTATTTGCCTCAGTTTGTGTATCTGATACTGGATGCAAAGACCTCTGCCAACCTTCATATTTCATGAACACATTGTGAAGCATCAACTAAGGAAATCTCATTAAGTTCCATCAGGGCAAGTGACTGTGAAGGGCAGATCTATTGTTCCTCTGGAGGACATCATTAAGACCTTTGCTGGGCTCTGTTATTATTTCCTTGGTGGAGTTCAGAGATTGTGTTATGGAGTGTAAGTTCATAAATAGAGGACAAGAATGGAAAAAGACAGGGCTTAGATATTTTATTCAGGTTTATCTCCTAACACTGTAAATCTGTGATCAAAATTTACATCTTCAAACACTTGCTCAGATCTGCCGAGGCTCCTGAATTTATAACAGTACAGCCCTACTGCTGAGCACATGTACAACCTTACCAGCTCTGACAGCACTAAGCCACTTAATGTCTTAGCCTTGGTGCAGTGCACAGCTTGTCACTGTTTTGCCCATCTTGCCTGATGAAACCTGACCACCTCTTGCAGCCCAGGCAGCAAGCTGTCACCCTCCTCACCTCTTCTGGCTACTTGCACTCTTACAACTCTGAAGGGCTGGTTCACTGCCTGATTTAGAGCAGAGATTTAAGTTCATGCATATCAGCTTTCAAGACAGCTCTACACTCCTCCTGCTAAGCTTTGTGTAAAAATAAGCCTGACCTGCACAGAACATCAAATTCCACAACAGAATTCCCAGCTATAAATGCCCCACAGTGAGAGAGAACTCCAAGCCTGGGTTTAGATACCCATTTGTCAACCATGGAAACAATATCAAATATGAACCCCAATCTGAAGACTCTGCAGCTCACTGTGATTCAGGAGCCAACTTATCTAACTCAAAGCTAAGAATTCCCAAAGAAAAGCAGACCACCTCCACTGTTGCATCCCTGTGCCTGTATCTTTAATATGAGTCTAGCTTGCTCAGCTTAGCTAAACACAGTTACAAGCAAGAAGTACAGAGAAAATGCAGGTACAGAGCATTGTGAGGGAAAATACAGAATTATATTTGACTGTCTTACCCACAGCAATACACAAACTCAACATAGATCAATCTTTTCATTCCCTGGCTTGTATTGGTAGTGGGGGGGGGTTCCCTCCACCCACGTGCAAGGCCTTGCACTTAGCTTTGTTGTACCTCATTAGGTTCTCCTGGACTCACTGCTCAAGTCTGTCTAGGCCTCTCTAGATGGCATCCCATCCCTCAAGCACATCAGCTGCACCGCACATCTTGCTGACATCCACAAACTTGTTTAGGGTGCACTCAACCCCACTGGCAACGTCATTGACGAAGATATTAAAAAGTATTGGTCCCAGCATTGATCCCTATGGGACACCACTCATCACTGATCGCCATCCAGACATTGAGCCATTGACCACCTCTCTGTGGACTCGATCCTGCAGCCAGTTCTTCATCCATGAACAGTCCACCCACCAAATCCACATCCTTCCAATCTGGAGAGAATTATTTTGTGGGGTACTGTGTCAAAGGCTTTACTAAAGCCCAGATAGTTGACATCAGTGGCTCTTCCCCTGTCCCCTGATGCAGTTACACCATCACAGAAGGCCACTAAGTTGATCAAGCAGGATTTGCCTTTGGTGAAGCCCTGCTGGTTCTCCCGTATCCTCTCCCTGTCTTCCATGTGCCTTAGCGTAACTTCCAGGAGGTTCTGTTCCATGATCGTCCCCACTCCAGACGTGAGATCGACAGGTCAGTAGTTCCCTGGGTCCTCATTTTTACCCTTCTTAAAAATGGGTGTGATGTTGCTTTTTTTCCAGTCACCAGGGACTTCACCTGATTGTCACGACTTTTCACATATCATTGAGAGTGACTTGGAGACTACATCAGCCAATTCCCTCAGAACTCTGGGATGCATCTCTTCAGAACCTATAGACTTGTGGATGTTCAGGTTCCTCAGGTGGCAATGAACCTAATCTTTGCTCACACTGGGAGGGGCATTGCTTCCCAATCCTCTCCTATCAAACCATTTGTTTGAGGGCTGTGTGACAAGCAATTATCAGAGATCGAGGCAAAAAAGTTGTTGAGTACCTCAGCTTTCTCCTTGTCTGTTGTTACCAGCTTGCTTGCGTCACTCACTAGGTGGGGTACACCCTCTTCGACTTCCCTTTTCTGGTTGAGGTACCTGTAGAAGCCTTTATTTTCTTGTTGGCACTCCTTGCCAAGTTTAGTTCAAGCTATACCTTAGCTTTCCTGACCCCATTCCTACAAAGCCTAGCAGCTTCCTTATACATCTTCCTTGTTACCTGTCCATGCATGCTTCCACTGCCTGTGCATTTTCTTCTTGCTCTCCAGTTTGACCAGGAGGTCCCAGTTCAGCCATGCCAGTCTCCTGCCTTCCTTCATATTTTAATTCTAACTTGTACTATCTGCTTTAAACACCTTCTAAGCGTCATGATTTTGGAGCTATGTTTCTCTTGAGTCCAGTTCCACTCTAGTTGGTATATTTATACTGCTCTTATCATTGCTTATTTCTAGCAGCTAGCAATCTCTGGTGGAGTTTATCCTCGTAACATCTGTGAGATAATACTTTCCTACCCTTTCCTGTGTAGAGGACTGATTGAATGGCATAGCCAGGTCTAGTACCTGTAAACCAGGAAATGAGCCTATCAGTATTACAAATGAAACCAGTGCAAGAAGATCAGAGCATCTGAGTTATCCTTGACTACTGTCTTCAGATTTTGTAAGAAGGACAATAAAGAAGAGCAGCAGTCATTCCTTCTTTTTGCAGGTACAGCCATCTGTGTCTTTAGGGATGCAGAAAACAGCATAAGGCCTTGGAGAATAAAAACTTAATGTAGAAATACAGAGCCCCTTCCAGAGCAAGCTCTAGTTAGAATCAAAGTCCTTGCCTTTGCTACTTTCAATGTATTAAGAAAGCAACTTACAAAAAGTCAATAGAATACTGTTGAAATAAACCAGTATTTGCAAAATCTCCTCCGATCGGGTCACCAGCCAAGGTCAACCACAGCAATCACTCAGGAACGGTGACAGAACAATAGACCTGCTGCACAGAGCAAACTAGGCACTGAGGCTCTGCTTCTCTATCTCAACAGATAAGCAATTCTTGGGACTTCAAATAAATCACTGGCAACAGCTAGCAGAAAGAGGGATGTTGGATAGATCTCCTCTCATGTTTTTCTTAGCAGACTGCCACAGGGAAATACTCAGATGCTGAAGGATGCCTGTTTACTTAGAAGAGCCTGATCTAAGAAGAAGTGACATAGTATAATCTGGTCACGCAAACTGTCTCTAAGCAATTAGACTGTCTTATTGGTTTAATGCTATTTTAGGTTTATTTTTGCTTTTGGGAATTAGACTTGCTTCTTGAAAAATACTGTATGTATCATGCTAAGTTGTACATCTATTTATCACGGTATCACAGCTTACTGTAGTCACCATAAAATTTGTTTAAGATATATTACCTCAAGATGAACTGAGGCACTCAGCACACTTTTTGAACCACATAGAAAAGGAAAATATTACAGGCGTTGTTCAGAATGTTTTGCAGATACTAATCCTTAATATTTATCTCCTTTCAGAAAGACAATTAGGCAAAATTATTTTTATGTGGCCTCACTTCAGGTCTAAAGAGCAAATTTTCATTTCATTTAGATGTATATCTTTCTTTATATTGCCTTTGATACTTTTCAAATCACAAATTTTCACAGGCTTTTCTCAAATAATTTATATTGTCAGATAATTTGTAACATACTAGTATTTATACTGCAATAAATAATGACAAAGTTATTTGCAGTGAAAAATAACTTCATCAAAACGTAACTTAAAATAGTCACAGAGGCAAGAAGGAGAGCACTAATTAATAGCAATATGTTTGTATTATACAAAAGAGGAAGATTCAAAACTGGTTGTCTTCATTTGTGAGAACCATTTCTATCAGCTTGACAACCGGACAGGCTAGACAATACCCAGTACCGCACGCACGTACACACACAGTACAACATGAAGTTGTACTGTGGCTCAAAGTAAAAGAATCACAGAATCATTAAAGCTGAAAGAGACCTCTAAGATGATCTAGTCCAACTGTCAACCCATCATCCATGCCCAATAACCATGTCCCTCAATGTCACACATCCATGTTTCCTGAACGCCTCCAGGGACAGAAGACTCTACCATTCCCCCAGGCAGCCTGTTCCAATGCCTCACCACTCTGTGAGAATAAATTCTTCCTCATATCCAACGTGAACCTCCCTGGCACAATTTAAGGCTGTTCCTTCCCATCCTATTGCTGTTACCTGGGAAAAGAGGCCGACCCATACCTCACTACAGCCTCCATTCAGGGAGTTGTAGAGAGCAATAATGAAGAGCCTTCTCTTCTCCAGACTGAACAATCCCAGTTCCCTCAGCCACTCCTTGTAAGACTCGTTCTCTAGACCCCTCACAGTTTTGTTGCCCTTCTCTGTACACACTCCAGGGCCTCGATGTCTTTCTCGTAGTGAAGGTCTCAAAACTGAACATAGTACTCAAAGTGCAGCTTCACCAGTTCCAATTAAAGAGGGACAATCACTTCCTTGCTCCCACTGGCTGCGCTATTTCTGATACAAGCCAGGATGCCATTGGCCTTCTTGGCCACCTGGGCACACTACTGGCTCATGTTTAGTGCAGGCTATCAACTAACACTCCCAGATCCTTTTCCTCTGCACATCTTTCCAGCCACTCTGCCCCAACCCAGTATATAGCATTGCATACATACTCATTGTTCTCGAGACCAAAGTGCAGGACTCAGCACTTGGTCTTGTTGAAGCTCATACAACTGACCTCAGCCCACCAATCCGGCTGATCCTGATCCCTCTGCAAGGCCTTCCTACCCTCATGCAGATCAACACTACCTCCCAAATGATGAAACCTAGAAGTGAAAAAAGTAATTCCCTAGATTATTGTACCTTGATCGAGATTAATACACTCACTGAGAAACAGAATCATATGAATATGTTCTGCACATCCTAACAATAACTAAATTTAGATCATATTGCAATATAATAACATTTTACATAAAGGAAATCAAGATGCTGTCAAGTAGACTGTCAATTTATTCAATCGAATACATCCATAAGTTCTTCTTTACTCAGAAGAACAAGCTCATGTTCAGCATAAATGCCTGCACACATATAGAACTGCATGTTACATGCAGTAGTCAGAAATACCTCCAGCTACGAATTGTATGCTAGTCAGATCACAAGTTTTTTTCCTATTCCTTAATGTATGCTTTCTGAAAATTAGGGGTCTGGCAACTCATCCTAGATTTAGATCAGTATTTATCAGTTTAAAGATCGAGTCAGAAGTTTTGGACATCTCGTCAGAAGAAAAAGAGTTTTTTCTCCTCCACTTTTCAAGTAGAGTCACTGTTTAATTTTAAATAATTTGTAGGTTCTTAAAATAGGTGGTCCAATTTATTTCTTCTCTTTCATTCGTGCCCTTTGACCCTTATTTCCTAACATTCTTCTTGGAATTTCACTACTGTTAGCCACTCTTCCCTACTGCAGCTGCGAATTTTCTTAATTCTACATACATCATAGTTTTGTTGAACTGATTCATTTTGATTTATCTTCTATCTTCAATAATTCAATTTCATCCTGTAGTCCATGGGCAGCCATCCACATTACATGCACTACACAAATATGTAAGATATATCCCTTTATATCTTAAAAGTTGGAGAATGGGATCATGCAAGGGATGATGATGCGTAACTAGTCTTCTGAAGACAAATTAAAGCATTTTTAATAATTAATATTAAAAGCTATCTTCTAAAGGCACCAAATTGTTTATACATATATTCAGAAAAGCTAAATAAATGTTATTAGAGAATGGAACAGCATTTATATGCTGCCAAGTTGAAAGGTTATTTCATTTGCAATAGTTTAGACAATGCATTATTTTATGGCATATGACAAAGGCGTAGTCCTTTTTCTAAATGCTCTTTTTAGTGTTGCAGACAGGTGAGCTCACACGTCAGGTATCAGCGCCAAACTCTTGGTAGGGGTGTGATATGGGGATGGCTTCTGTGAGGAGAGGCTTAGGACTCCCCTGTGGCAGAGGGAATTGCTTCTCACTGGCTCCAGTGGGCCCAGAAGCCATATCTGTGGTGCCTCTGGGATGACAAATTGGACAAAAGGAAAAAATGCTGCACAGGTGGAGGAGGACAGGAAAGCAGAGCAAGAGACAGCAGTGTCAGCACCAAGGGCAGAGACAGAGGTGTCACAGGCTCCCAAGCAGATGTCTGGCAGCTCATGGAGCAGCCCATGCTGGAGCAGAATCTTCTGTGGTACTGCAGCACATGGACAGACCCCCATTCTGGAGTGGGGGGAAAGTAGAAAGAGAGGAAGAGCGGAGCCATTGTGGACTCACAACTGTTGTTCTAGTGTTCGTCTTTGTTTATAGCTACTCAAAGCTATTTTAGCTGGAAACTAATTTAGTTTTCCCCAAGTCAGCAGTGCTGTGCCCAAAATAATAATCAGTGTGCAGCTTTTTTGTTTTCACCTCAAACCACAAGTTTTCTCATCCTATTTCCTCCACCTGTCCCGCCAAGGAGGGGAGTAGGCTCTTGGCCTCTCACCGCAACTCACCCAGAGAAACACAGATCCGTGGCTTCAGAAACTGCAGCCCCTCACTCCTGCAATCAGTCTAGCCAAAATCAAGGTATTCCACAGTACCTACTGCCTCATAAATATTCCTTTTTTAAACACTCTGCCTAGTAGCAGCAGGTGTAGATAAGAGAAAATAAGGTTGAAAATACTTTTTGCCTCAGTTATCTTCAAGAGATTAGAGCTGAAACCCTCATTCTTTTAACAGCAAGTTTTTAGTCATGGTGATATTTCCGTCGATACTGTCAGAGCTCAGACAACCAGCCTGCAAACTGATACAAACTGCGTGCTTCAGCCAAGTTAGCCCATTCAAGTATGAGAAGTTAATAGCCGAGGGTTTGTAACCTCAGGCCACATAACTGAAGTTGAAAATTGTCTGAAGTGAAGCCACTCAGAGGAAAGACACTGGTCAGGACATTTCAGAACGTGAAATGCACAAATAAAAATGAAGCTGTCAAACATCTTATTCTGATATTTTCTAAATGAAATTTCAGTTTTCTGCTTCGAAGAAATTTTTTGTTTTAGAAAATTAATGTATGTTTAAAATATTAAAAATAAAATATCACAATAAGAAAACACAGCAAATCATTTGGATGAAACATTTCAAACCTATCAGAGCTTTTTCCTCTTGATCTGATTTCAACTTCCTTTTAACTTCCTTTGTGATTTTGTCTCTGGCTTCACTGAAAGTGAGAAAAAAAGATGAAATCTCAGGATGGGAAAAAGCTGTGTTTAGAACTTTAGGCAGCCAGCGTAATGATCACATCTTAAAGAGTAACTTCTGTTTTTATAACATCAGAAACTGGAATATAGTAACTGAGTAACTGGTAGACTGCCACATGCCAGCTGATTGACACTGCTGTCCTAACGCCTGGGGCCTCATTGCAAATTGCTCCAGCAGATGATAAAGTGTATTTTCCAATGGTATTATAACCATGCAATTCAATTAATGCATCAGTACTACTGAATTGTGCGTAGACATAAAATCATGTTTGAGTTATTTACAAGCACATACTTACAGTTAGATGCTTAGAAGAAAATCAACAAATGTCCGTCAGTATTAAGAATACTTTTATGAAAAACTTACTGCACATTGTTAAACAACAGATTAACATCTTTATGCTGGCAAACAAGAACATCTCTAGTAGGAAAAAAAATGCATGTCAAAGCATTGCTTCAATCGTTTTCCCTTTGCAACCATTTCAGTAATTAGACAGCATATTTCAATTAAAAAAGGACTCCCCCGATATTTAAAGTAAATTGATTTCAAGACCACGTGAAAGCAGTGTGTAATCAGTAAGTATCCACCTAAGAATAAAATTTGGCTGCTACATTTGCTTTGAAGTTATCATAGCTATGCCCAATATCTTTATAAACCAAAACACTAAATTAATGGAAGAATTTCATAGTCTAACATTATATTTTGATCACAAAGGATTTAAAATCACTTTATATTTTTTTAAATGGTCATTCTAAATCATTAAAGAGTTAGTCCATTCTTTATTCATAGGTGTTGTATTCTGCTCAAATTGTATTATCTCCCACAATGAAATAAATGAGAAGACGTGCAATAAGAACAATTTCTCCTCAGTCCAGAATCCTAGTGTGAGCTCAATGGACAAATACAATGCAGAAAGTCTTTGCACTGATGTTTATTATAAAGTCATAACGCCACATTTCCTGAGCTTTTGTCCCATTATCAGTATCCTGAAGAAGAAACTCCTATGACATACTATTCTTAAAAGAAAGGGCTATATCAGAACATGCTGCCTTGTTGGGGCAGAAAAGGCCACAAAGCCCTGAGAGATGTGACATGAGGGAGCGATCACATCCCTACTAGGAAGAGAAAGCTAAAGAAAGTTTACTTCAGGGAAAAGAAATTCTTGATGCAAAATCTGTATAAGGAAAATAAGCCCATTTAGTTTCTCTTCCAATTTCCATTGTTCCTTCACAAAAAAAGAAAAGAAAGAGTTGAGTAACCACTGGTGAATTTGGCCTAGTGCTTCCAAGAGCTCTCTGTTAACATCTAAGAAGCAAACTGATTTGTAAAGCATAAAGCTTATAATATTCTGGAATACATTCTACTGCAAAGTGTTCTTAGTCCCCACCTCTAGCAAAAAAAACCACACCCTAAAACACAAATATGATCAGTCTTATTTCATAGTCATTTGGGATTCTGCATTTGTTTATTTCTTAATATTAGATTGACAGAACAGCTGTAAATGAGTATTTTTGAAATGTCATATAAAATCATTCATATCACTTAACTTCATCAAGTAAGATATTTATAACTGATGACAACATTGCTCTTGTGCAACTGACTAACACTGTCCCCCACCCACAGGCTTTTTGCAGTGCCTCATATCAGCTTAGCTTTGGTGGCAGAGCCTTATCTATGAAACAAACCCATCAGTTTCCGGACAAAAATCTGGAAAAAGATTAGCTCCCTCCCTGCTGAGATAAATCACTTCCCAGTGTTTTCACTTGCAAACTTTAACATTTTTCATACGGCTTTTACTCTGAATAGGTCTGTAAAGGAATGTGAGTTTCAAGATAACTAATACTTGCCTGATATAAACTTAAAACCAGCAATTGGTAGCATTACTCTTCAACAGCATGTGAATAAGTAGCAACTATTTACTTGCTTCATGTTTCATATTTTTTTATTAGCAAACAATTATTTGTTTCAAAAAGCAAGTTTTTAATTACTGAGCCAGGCAAAAAGGAAGAAAATACATGCATGAGTTCAGACTAAACCAACAGTTAAAGTTTAGATGACGACTGTTCATACTGCAAAGCTGTAAATGTATATACACACATACGATTCTACGTGAATATAATACAAACAAATCCCACAAACTTCTACAAATACTCCAGCTCCCAGGGTTACAGTGCAGATCTCTTTCTCTACTTCAATGAAAGCTGCGCAAATTCTTGAATTTTAAAGGTTATACTCCTTCATTTTTGAAGAGTTTACTGTTCCAAAACAGATGCTAAAAATTAGGCTAGAGCCTACAGTCAAATGCTCTAAATTATACATAATGGTATATATATAGAATACATTTCTTCTATATATTTACTTTATAAAGAATGTCCTTATTTTCAAGGAAGAAAGTGAATGTCAATTAATTCCTTTCTATTTGACAAAGTTTTCTGTCCAGCAAACATTCGTTTATTCATTACAAGTGAATCTTGAGATATTTAAACAAACAGATATCAGTGCCTCCACAGATCATTGTAAGTAGACAGTTAAGGCATAGTTTGTAAGGGTTTTGGCTTAGAATTACAAAACAGCTAAATTAGAAGACAGCTCTGGAGATCCTCTGGTTCACCCACAGCAGGGGCATCCCAGAGCAGGGTGCCCAGGCCCATGTCCAGACAGATTTTAGAGATCTCCAAGGAGGAAACTCCACAGCCTCTTGGCAAGCCCCACCATTACTTAATCATTCCCAGAGGAAAAATACGTTTTCTCTTCTGTTCCAGTGGAATATCCTGCATTTTCCTGTGTACCCATTGCCTCTTGCCATTTCACTAGATACTACTCAGGAGAATCTAACGATCTTCTTCATCCCATCAGCTATTTATAAGCAGTGACAACATCCCTCCTGAGTTTTCTCAAGGCTAAACAACCCCAGCTCTCCCTCTGTCTCTCCCTGCACGTTAGGTACTCCAATCCTTTAATCATCTTAGTGACCCCTTTTCTGGAGTGACTCCAGGACAGTCATGCCTCTCGCGTGCTGGGAATTGTTCTTCTTGTACTTCTTCCCTTGTTCCCTTAGATTTAGAAAGATGTATTTCACATACAAAATACCCACGACAGCAGAGTAAACTTTGGTCCCAAGGTTTTAACCCCTTAGGCTACAGAAGATAAAAAGCTCTTGGCAAGACAGCTGCTACAATTTTACCTCGAGAAGTACCTGAAAGGAAACAAAAAATATTGAAGCAATCACAACAACATAGCAGAGAACTCTGCTTTAAGCCATTCTCTTGTTCATCTGTGTCCAGGCAACAGTTTAGAAGGAAAATATGCTCACTTTTTCCTTTGCTGCTGCAGGTGTATCATCAAGTCAGGGTCAAGGTGTCAGGACAACGGAAACAAGCAACGAAACAGATCTGCCTTAAGTGTGGAGTGAGGAGATTCTTTATCTCCACTGCTGCTGTGGTGATCTATTGACAACCTGGGTAAGCCATCTGGACACTTTTCTTATCATGAAACGATCACAGTCTTACTTCTTTAAATTTTTCTATAGAGCAGAGGCTAATTGCTTAATGTCACATTCTAAGCCACAAATATATTTTGGTTTGTGTAGAAATGGTTTGTCTAAAGTCTTTTCAGTCTTCTGGGTCAAAATGGTAATAACTGTATAGTTGTAAATGACCAAAACAGGTAGAACTACACCAGAAGTTGCTACCTCCTATCACCTCTCATTCAGATGAGAGGCCTTGAGTTCCACCAGGGGAGGTTCAGGTTGGATGTTAAGAAAACTTTCTTCTCAGAAAGAGTGGTAGTCATTGGAACAGGTTGCCCAGGAAAGCAATGGAGTCACCATCCCTGGAGGCATTCAAGAATAATTATTTTGGATATAAAGAAACAGTTTTTTCTTTTTTTTAATAAAAAGGGAGTTGAGAAACTGCAACAGGTTGCACAGAGAGGCAGTGGATGACCTGTCCTACCTGTTCATTGTGGGGCAGTTGGACCTGACAACATTTAAGATTTCCTTTCAACTGAAATGATTCTATGATAAGAGATGTGTAGATGTGGCACTGAGGGACATGGTTAGTGAGCATGGTTTAGTCAGGCAGATCACATGAAATACAGAACATCCTCAGCTACTATCAAACGTAGTGGGAGTAGTTGTCTAATCTACTAACTCTCCACGCTGGCCTTATAACTTTCTTTGTCCCTTCTGTAGTTGTTATTCTGTTCAGACCTCCTGAAAACACACCTTTTTCTCTGTTTATCCATAACAGTATGTTCAGGATACCTAACTGTCGAAAAATTGCAAAAGTAGTTTTTCTAACAAATTTTAGTTTTCAAAAGTAAATGAAGTTCCACATTATTTATTTCCTAAAGATTTTCACAACAAAAAATACTGAAATGAAAATATTTGTACGTTTTCAAAAATTCAGAAGTAAAGCTACGTAAATGGTAAACAACTGGAGCCAGTATCATTCAGAAGCACAAAACTATGGAGAAGTATCTAGATTGCTGATCTGAATAACTGCATTAAACCAATTAAGGACACTTTTTAAACCAGACAACTAAAATTGTTGAAGTGAGGAAACAAACAAATATATTTTCTAGTTACTAAAGTAATACATACAATAGTATTCTAAAAGTGTAATATTGTACTTTATGCAAAAGTTGTAAACTTTTAGCTAAAAGCATTTTGTAATGCACTGGAGAATCCCATATAGGGGATTCTGGGATGCTAACAAAACTATTATTTAGAAATTAATTGCAACTTAAGATGATCAGAGTGAGAAAAGATTTCATTTCTAATACTTTAAGATTATCTTGTTTTGTTTTATTGTTTTCTTTATCTAAAAGTTGAGACATAAAAGTAATTTAGACACCTCATTTTGAACAGCAAAGTATATTGTTTGACTTAAGATGTCCGCACACTCCTTCAGAGATCTGAAGATCAAAATCTATTTTAGAAGTAAGTGCAAATAAAGTGTTAAACACATTACCATGGCTCTTCTACTAGGAGAAAATACAGGTTTTGTTCTGAATTTGGCAAAATATGCTCTATGAATCTGGGAACCTAGATCACTAACTAACAATAGGATGTTCACTGACTGAAGAGACTGTAACAAAAGTCATGCAGTAGACACTCGTTTACAATGGGACCAAAGCATCCTCACGCTGAGTAGAACACAATTTTGTAAGAGAGAGATACCAAAGGAACAAAAAGACAAAACTCAAAGCTGAACTATTTTTAAGATGAGTGGGACTGCATATTCAAAAAGCTAGAGAAAGTGCAACATTTTTACTTCTTGGCAAATGCAAATCACTAGAAAATAGATTTGCTGTTTTCAGCTGCAGGTGGTAGGTAGAGAAATTGTAGCAGAAAAATATTTTCTTACATTATTATGTCATCTTTTGTTTATTCAGTTAGATGGTTTTCTATTATTTTTTGTGCTCCTGATAACAATATTGTAATTGAAGCACGGCCATCATTCCTGACATCTTTGTGGCATTTAAAATGATAAGGCCCAACACTGTATCACCTACAAACCGAATAAAGAAATGTATCACAATGAGCAATAATGCCAGAAAGTACAGCAGAGTACGCTTTGGTGAAGGAGCAAAGGAAGAGAACAGAAATTATACAGGAAGTGTTGCTTCTTGAAATGTAACTCTCGAAAGTCTGCTGCTGCCCTGTTGTGTCCCAAAGAGATCACCCTGACAGCTTGTGGTAGAACATATCAATTAGACAGCTCTACTTTGACGTATAGTCTTCACAAATCCTTCTGCAGCAGAGACTTAGGGTACGTGGATAGAGTTAAACATTCCTGTTGGGTCATGTCAGCAGCAAAACTGGAGGTGGAGGAAAGAAAGGATGCCTTAAATCAGCATAATAAAACGTCACAACTGAGTTAGGTCCTCACAGCCACAATTTCATGCATCAATATCCTCCTATACCAGGATAGCAAACACAGGATTTTCATCATTGTGAAGAAAAATATCTGAACTTAAGAACTCTCGGACTAACCCAGAATCTCTGATCACAGTCAGCAGTAGAATTCAGAGAGGAAGGACATAAACACAGTTTCTACAGATCCTTTCACTGGTTCACTACGCTCACTAAATCCCATTACCGAGTGGTATCCTGAGACTCAGGTTGCTTATAAAATTCAGCAGCTGTTGATGAATTCTCCTTTAGCTTTTTCTGTTCCTTCCTTAGGGTGTTAATACTTTTCACCATCTATGACAGCATATGGTAAAGATTTCAACGATTTCTGATTTTGTGTGAAAAATATTTTCCTTTCGTCTTTCAAATCTACTACCCTAAACTATTTTGAGCTGTATTAGTAATGAGGAACAGCAATTAACCATAATTCCTGGTTGTGTAGATTTTTCTATTTCACCCCTTTTGTTCATCTTTTTCTTTCTACTAAATAAGATCAATGGAGCTGAAGACAGACTGAAGTAATGCACAGACCACCAGCTACTCTCCAGTATGGTGAAAAATTGATGCATTAAATGGACCAGAAAAGAATTCTGGAAATACACCACTGTATTTAATCACTGTAGAAGTATATCCAGCAAAACTCTGCAGATCAGAACAGGAAAGAGAAAGGAATTGTGAGGATAAAATTGTTAAATTCTTTATGCTCTAAATTACATTACTTCAATAAAGATACAGTGCACACCTTCAGTTTCTATTTTACAAACCTCTTCTAAGCCATCAGAAGTTACCTCAAGTTTTGTCTGCTTTGGTTTCAGATCTCTTTTTTGTCCATACAAAATATGCATGTTAGAAAGAAGGATGAAACTCTACAGCTATTTACTCTTTTGAAGTTTCCCATGATGAAAACAAGGAAACAGAGCCCAATCTTACAGTTTGTATCATAACGATATTCTCTCAAGTGTGTTGTGTCAAGTAGCACATGGTTCCTTGCACAACAACAAATACTTTTTCTGTGCTGTTTCATCATTCAGGTAAAGTCTCATGGATGGCAATTTTTATCACTGAGTATTGTACAACTATGACTTGAAAGTCATTCCCAAGTGATCTTTATCATATTTCAAAATGCTAAATGCAATCACAAGCTATATAGCAGCAATTGTGTTCTTATGTTTAGTTTGCAGTTTCTAAGGATACTGTTTATTTTGCATGATTTGCTGATAAAAGTGATACAAAGGCAGTAGAGAGCACACAAACAAACAGAAAGCATGTATTACCATGGTACAAAGAGTAAATATATCAGACATTCACTTTGACAGGGAGAAGCTCATTGAAACATTCAAAAGAGACTTGACTAGGCAAATAACTTGCTTTTTAACGTGCAAATAAAATTGGGTGTAAGATTACCAACATTTATGTGTTTTGCTACCATAGGATAATTAAGTTAATGTCAGTGCTATAAATGTGGATATAGCTATGTAATTCCCTTTAGTACTAGCAATTATCTGTAAGCACAATCAAGAGAAGTAGAATATGTTTCCCTCTGAAGCATATCGATAAGCTTAATCCAACTAGCCATTGACTCTACAGTCCCAGCTTAGGTCAAGAAATCCCACAGAGGAACTCCATAAGAGAATTCAGCATCTCCAGAATTATCTGCAGTTTGCTGGGTTTTTTTTCTTTAGAAGTAAACACAAATTTGCTGTATTTACATGCTCAGCTTTCAGACCTAACTCAGCCCTGTATGTCTGCAAAACACAGTTTGAGAAAAATTAAGAACAGTGTAGTGTTGAGCTCACTTCTACAATAAGACAGCTCCAGGCCGTCCTACCTCCTGCTAAGATACATTCACTACTGTGTATTCTGGAGCACTTACCAGCTTTTCAGACTTTCAAACTTCAAGGCTGGTTCCTGACTATCAAAAACAATGTAAAAAAAATGAAACATTTGTGTGTGGATTTTCACTTTAATTTACTGACTCCAAAAGACAACACAGTGGTCACGTCATCCAAGCATGCCCTTTTATCTTTGCTCTTCATCACTGGGAATAACAACACAAATATCTCCATGAAACAGTGATCTGAACACAACTTAATGCAAGGAAAATCATAATTCTCCCAGCCTGGCACTTAATAGGCCAGTATACAAGAATTTATTGCAACATTTAGCCACATTAAAATAAAAACTTTGTTGATTTTTTTTTAAAACTAACAACTCATATATCTTTCATATATATCTTTCATCTTGAGAAATAACTATTAGCCATGAGTTGATACTTTACAGATTAAAGGCATCAGGAACTATAAAATAAAACCAGAGGAGCTGCCTGAAGAGGTTCCTGATTACATGACCTCCTGGCATCCATTGCAGCCTTAATCCTTAGTTTTCTATCTTTTAACTGAAGCTGTTTCTATACTACGTCACTTAGGAAGAAAAGTAGGATACAGAGGGTATAACAGATAAAAAGGTTTGATCCCTTCATTGCACTTTGCCACTCTATATTAAAACTGTGTTTATTAAACCTTGTTCAACAATTCGTTCATACAGTGCCTAGAATAGTGAGATTCTGATTTCACTGGTAATATGTAGGCTTTGCTGTGAACACCTGGAAAGTTTGAACTGCATAATTTAAATCTTTATGGAAAGAATATAACTATTGCTGCCTAATACAGAACATCTTCAACAAACCACTGGAGATAGGTGATGAAGGCTAACCAGTACAGCAGGCTAAACACGGTGTTTGAATTGAGAAGTCCATAAACCAAGTATCTGGTATTTCAAGAGCTTCATGGCTTTTTCTCCACTTATAACATAGCCACAGCTTGTGTATTTTGTCTCTCTTATTTCCAGAAGATCTGCATAGCCACAGAGTAACGATCACCCAGAATTAGAGCTTAGGAGCTACAGAAGTCAAGCATTTTGATCTCCTTTCAGAAAGAGATGTCGGGCACTCTTTTTCTCTAGTATCACAAGCAATGTTTTGAAGATGTATTCAGCCATCCAACAAATGCCATTTTTCATGGACTTTGGACAGAATACTCTTTATATATTCTGCCACACTGGAAAAATCCATGAACCTGAACTTACAGTACAGTAAATACACAATTATATATTATATAAATATATATATCACTGCTTGGTAATGTATACCCCACATCCAGCCAAGAGGCAAGAGCAGTAGGTGGCAAAGTTGACAGTGACTGTGCTCATGGCCAGCACCATAAATATAAGAAATGGTTCTTTTCATTAACTGAGCAGGAGAAAATTTACAAGACAGGTCATGTAGACCAGTGAGTGGTTTTGGTTTCTCTGCATCTCAATTTGGTTTATGGGCTTTTTCAAAAGTTTCTATAAACTAAATCCTTTCAATTTCAACTGAGCTGTACAGGCAGTGAAATTGTTAACAACTCTGAAAAAAATATTTTTCCACAAGCACAAAGTATTTCAGGTGGATTAAAGACGCGAAGAGTAGGTAGGACTGCAGTTGACAGTTACAAAGGGAAATATGAAGCTCTTTTTCTTTTGCATATTTTTCACAATTTTATACTCTAACAGACTGTGCTACTCCTAAGCATGCACCATAACTTTTAAAAGTGACATCTTTTAATATGATCCATTTTGAAGGTGTATTTATAATCACTAACATCTTTTTCCCCCCCAATACAGAGGCTTAAAGTTAAGCTTCTTAGTAAAAATAATATTTTTTAAAAGGAGCATTGGAATTAACTAGCAATGAGTACATATATAAGGAAATGTGTGAACTTTTTCTAGAAAGTTCACAATATTACCATACAGAGGAGATTTCAAGTAAACCAATACAAAAAAATTAACATTTGTTAAAATACTACAAACAAATATTTTGGGCTCAAACTCCTCTAAAATAAAAAACAAACACAATATGCTGCTGTGTAATCAGAAGACAATTTTATCCCTATATATCATTACTGTATAGAAAGAGTAATTAGGACAAAAATGAAAGAGGTTTTACCCAATCCAAGATCTCTGAAGTGCTACAACAGTATGTGACAAAAATCAGAGCTGCATAGATGGGACTTAGATGACGGATGCTGCTTCTTTCAGCTCAAGCATATTCCAGCTACAGTTTGCTATGTCCCAAGCTGAAAGCAACACTGAAGTTTGCGTAGTACCATTTTCAATAGTACCTATAGCAACAGCAAACACACTGCAGAACACTTAAGAAACAGGTTGACCACTCCCTCACCACAATCTCCATTATTATCTTTGAATTGTATGTAGGTTGTACACAACAGATATTCTGTAGTATCTTCGGTACTAGAAACTTCCCCTGGCAGAAACATTTTCATTTGTAATACAGTTCAACACTGTAGAGAAACATTTTATGTAAACTTTTTTTTTTTTTAAGTGTATTTAAGATCTTTAACATCTCCAATACCCATGCAATAGCTTATGCATATCTTTAGTTTGTTACCTCTTGGAATCTGAAATTACCTATTAATGAGACAGATCAACTACAATAGCAGACAGCATACAAAACATTGTGCAAACATTATATGATAATTTTCCCAAGAAATTGCTATGTTAGCTGTATTAAACAGGGTAAAAAAAAAAAGAGCGGAGATTAATGCACCACAGAGGCAAAGTATTTGAGGATACAGTGACTGAGGGAAATCCCTGGCCACAGTGACACCACTTCATTTGCTTAAGTTAGATACCAGGTAAAGGGCTTTGTTGTTTCAAGAGTACAGGACTTGCTTGATGTTCAGAAACTGAGGAAATCCAACACTAGATTTAGGAGAGTTTAGGAGCAGTTCCAAATCCTGTACCCAGGCCAAAAATCTATGCAAATTATCAAATTATGTAATGAAAAACTGTTATATTACTCATTTTAAATAACATGACAGATGCAGTAACATATTACCGGGAACCTTACTGCAGTTTAGAATATTGTTTCATTTAAATTGCTGCAGATATATGAAAATGGAATAATGCTCTGGTGAATCAGGGCATAATATAATGCCTAAAATTGAACACATAACATATTCATATTTCAGTGTGTATATGAAAAATACTTGTCTGAAATAGAAACTGATTTTGAAATTAAAATACCAAAGCTTATATCCTGGCCAAATTATAAGGTTTTTTTCTTCTATTCAATATACTTTGCTGGTCTTCTCAGCCCCATAATACATAATTCAGAGAAGCAGAAAGTAAATTAAAACTGTATGAAAAATGTAAAAATAAGTTCCAGAATTAAAAGTGATCTACTACAAAAATAAATAAATAGGATGATAGCTAAGAGGCTCTGCTCATAAAAATTTATCTTTAAACAGAAGTAGTATTCATCTTTTCACATTGTGTCTGATCTTCTCCACAACATCCTACATCTGCATCCCATCCAGAGGTCAGAAACAGACATTTCAAATACAAGAATAAAGTAGCTTTCTTTTTAATACCATTATTCTAGGGTGCTGATTTCACAGAACCATAGAATATCCCGAGTTAGAAGGGACCCTCAAGGATCATCGAGTCCAACTCCTGTCTCCACAGAGGACCACCCAAAACTCAGACCATGTGTCTGAGAATGTTGTTCAGATGCTTCTTGAACTCCAGAAGCCTGGGGCTGTGACCACTGCCCTGGGGAGCGACCAGAGCCCTTCAAGAGAAAGCTGTGCTTCCCTTGCTGACCAGATTACCAGCTGTGCAGGATGAGGCACGATGCTGGAGTTAGGAAACTTGTGACAGCCTTCCACGGCAAAAAGCTGAAACCGCATAGAGCCGTTTCTCAGTAGTGCCACCCGGAGGTGAAAGAGAGATTTTCATCTCCCGTACCATCAGGACAAGCTTGACGTTACATCTGACTTCTGCCTTTTTACATCAGTTGTAGCTATGGAAAAGTCCTAGAATTACAGAATATCCCGAGTTGGAAGGGACCTATACTGATCACCGGGCTCAACTCCTGGCTCCACACAAAACCACCCAAAAATCAGCCCATATAACTAAGAGCTTTGCCAGTGGTCTTAGAGCCCTGTAATGGATCTGGCCTTCCCAAGCACTCAGCTAGAGGTGTGGAGAGAGGCATGCGACACTGAGACATCTCCCAAATACAGAGCTGCATCTTCACAGTTCTGGGTCCCACAGCTACAGTAAGGACAACAGCTCACAAGTTTCTGCAATTCACCCACGCCATAAATCCCTTTGCACTCGTGGAGCCTGTGCATTTGTGCTGTACTAGAGAAAGCCCACCATTCAAGCACTGTGCCCCATTGAGGTCATGTGAGACTGGTCCCCCAACCACCTTAATGACCCTCCACTGAGCACACTCCAGTTTACTAACATTATTCTTGTATCAGGGTATCAAAACTGGATATGTCATTCTAGATGCAAGTCAAATAAGCACTGCTGGGAATGATCCTGCATTCATGTGAGGATACTACACGAGCCCTTGAGGTTCTCACCCATTTGCAGACACTGACTGGCAAACAGAGCACTGCACAGACCCTTGCAGCACCATGGCCTGGAGGGGTCTACCCTTGCGTAGGATGCCATTCTCAAAGAAAAGCCTGTGCACAACACCTGTAGCAAGGTAATTGCACTGACCACCTCATTAAAGCCTTCTTCCAGCACAAGCTCAGAGCAGCAGCCGTCTTCTCAATGCAACTTGATTCATACAGCACTGTGTGCTGGCATGATTTGTTTCTAGAACTCTCACTCGTACAAGTTTATCACATAACAAACACATCTTAAAGTTGCCTTTAGAAAAAATCATAAGGGAATAAGATAGAAATTAAATTTTAGAAGTAATCAAATGGAAAATAAGAAAATGCGCTATGTTGTCAGAAAACAAATGACCTCTTCCCATTGTCTTCACTAATGATGCAGTAAGGTGGATGTCAACACAATGTAATGAAAAAGAAGAAATGGAAATAAAGTAATGGTAGAATAAAAAAGTGAAATGAGAGTTACTTGGATATATGCACTGAGCCAACAGGTCAAATTCAAATACTAAGAGAACTCCTATTTTGAAAATAGGAAATTAGAGAAAAGATACAGTAAATGTTTCCCTTTAATGAACATACAGGAGGGAGGACAGAGTGTGTACACACTGAATACTATGGTGGCACAACAAATTGGGTTCAAAATCTGTCAAGGAGTCACACCCAGTGAATGGGTATCTGGACAAACACTTGACACAAGTCCTTTTGGTCAGACTGTCACTGAAATTATATTATGTTAGAGAACATTTTTATTTCAATTAAACAAATTACTTTAAAAAAAATCCTTCAAACATTTTTGTGAGCTTCTGAAGTTACGCTTTACAAAAGGTGTTATTGAAGTATTGCTGCCTAATGCCTTAAATTAGAATCAACACGTTGGAAACACGTTCAGAGTTCTTGTATTTATTAATTTCAAGCAAATGTATGATTTTCAAGCACAATTACAACAGTTTTGTGGATGTCCCCGTTCATTGCAGGGGGATTGGACAAGATGACCTTTACAGGTCCCTTCCAATCCTAAGGATTCTATGGTTCTATGATTCTCAACACCCTACTAAGCTTCAGCCCTCAATAACTTCCCATTTAGCAACTGGTACAGCAGTCACCCCATTGATATTCTGCACTCTGCTACACACCATATACAGCAGTAGCTGCTTGCTGACCCAAATTATAACGTGGCAGAAGAAAATCAGTAGCATTTTTAACACCTTCCAAATTATCTCTTGCAGAGAGAGTGCAAGACTTACACATTAACTGCTTTCCTCTAGAAGAAACCTGTGTTTTTCAGTATGTTACCAAAAATGCAGTGAATTGCTCTTTCTTCCTTCCATGTTCCAAAACTTCCAGATGGATTTGAAAGTGATTTTTAAATCTAATTCTTTCCATGTGTTTTTAACCAAGTGTACCCTGCGAACTGCGACAGTACAAGACCTCATAAAGATAGGAAAAAAAGTTATTGCCAGGCCATTTGATGTCAGGGCACTGACAGCACTAACAGGGCTCACTGTCCCTAACCACCTTTCCTCTATTTTCTCCCAAGCCCAAGTTCTGAATTCTCAGAAAACTCAGCACTTTGATACATAAGCACAGCTACACAATAATGCATCTCATGATGAAACTCAAACACACAAAAGTGAGCAAAGTGGAGGGAAGGCTATTAGTTTACAATGGTATTTATTCTTTACAGATATTCTCTTGAACTCTATAGTTTTGAAAAAGTTTTCTGGCTCACTCTGCAGCGTAGGCAGCTCTGTAAGACAGCCTGTTTCTACAATCCTGTGCAAGTACACGACCAAAAATAAACGTGTTAATTATGCTCTGAAGGTTCTCCTACATCACAATGAAAATATAAAAAAAACTAACATGGTCCCATACAGCACAGACTTCCAGAGCTGTAGGAAAAAATCTGCTTCTAAAAGAAGATTACACCTAAACCAAAATATTTAAATTCAGTTTCAAGTCCCATCAAACCAGACATGTTTTATATGGCTTTAGAACATCTCTTCTTTGTCATTACAAAGTGCAGATTTACAAAGATTTCAGAATTAATATTAGCATCACCCCTGTAGTAAGCCTTGAGTGTTAATGTTATTTCCCTCTTTTCAGTAGTGAGATCAGTAACATGCCCTTTGAAACCTGCAGTAGCAAGGATGTGTCTAGTGACAAAAGAAACAAACTGCAAATTCTGCAACAATTAACCCCGATTTCCTGTTCCACAAAAGAAAATTGGTCCTTTTCTCTCTTTTTGATGATGAATAAAATAGAAGCAGCAGAGTATACCAGAGTAACTGAAGAATAAGTAAGAGAGAAGGGAGGGCATAGCATTCAGAAAAACCTGCTTCCAAACACACTGTTATCTCTCTACCTATTTCTAGAGATGTTCCATCCTCCCACCTCAATTTTTAAAACAGGTTTAACAGTCTAGGGAACGCTAAGCTCGGTAAGGATGCTTAACTCAGCCCCACAGTGGGACCACACAGAATTCCTTACAGCTCTGCCAAAGCCTCTCCTCCATCACACTGATCTCTGGAGCAGAGAGCAGGCAGAGAGAAAACATCTCTCTTAACTGTCGGAGGAACAATACATGGCTATATTAGCACTTTTTTTTTTTTTTTAAGGTGGGGGTGTGGGGCTACCTTTTTATCAACATAAGCACTTCCCCTTCATAAATCTCTTTGTTTCAGAGAAAATATGGAGTTGGATTAAAATGCCAATCTGAATGCCTCTTTTTTTCTCCTTAGCAGAAATCTATATCACAGATATCAATCACGCATCCTTAGAGCTTAACACCAAGACAAGCAAAGGAAAAAGTATGTTTCAACTCTAAAATCCCACTGTGTGATTCTCGTAAGTCTGGTATCAGACTCAGCTTATTCATCTCAGAAAAGGCAGAACTGCCAGCGAACAGAAGCTTTTTCTGAGAAACAATTGTCTTCCACAGCTGTAGATTAGCTCCCAAAGCTTCCACAGGCAACTACCACCCAACTTTGTTCTTTGCCTTACAGCATCTTCTGCCTCATGGAGTTCAGCTGTGATGCAGTTAGATGAAGTCACTAACAGCTGCTGCACTTTGTTGTTATTAAAGGTATACATACCACTTCAGGACAGTTCTTTGCAATGACTGTTCACATCTCTCTGTATATAAACATGCTACAAGTCATCTGAATCACAGCTGAACAGCTGCCATCAGATACAGCAAGCAAAAAGTGAAAGTTTCTTCTACTAATGTTGATCATGGCAGGGCAGACACTTAAGACTTCCCCCTTCTCAACAAAACTAACAGCAGAAGTACTCAATGCTCTGAGAACTGCTGAGCCTTTGTGTATACACAGCCTCACTGTTGTGACCCTGGAGAAGAGAAGGCTTCAGGAGGAGCTCATTGCAGCCTTTTAGTACTTAAAAGGAACTTAGAGACTGAAGAGACACTTTTTACACTGTCTTACAGTGACAGGATAAGGGGGATTGGTTTTAAACTAAGGGTGGAGATTTATTATAAATGTTATGAGGAAATTCTCTAGAGGGGAGTGAGACCCTGGCACAGGCTGCCCAGAGAAGCTGTGGTGCCCCATCCCTGGAGGAGCTCAAGGCCAGGTTGGATGAGGCCCTGGGCAGCTTGAGCTGGTGGTGACAACTCTGCCCATGGCAGGGGGTTGGAACTGGAAGATCTTTAAAGGTACCCTCCAACCTAAGATATTCTATGATAAGATTTTATGACCTTGCAAGCAGTGCACCTGCCCAAGCACAATAGCTTGGTCAGCTGCAGGATGTTATCATCACATCAAAAACAGCAAAAAAGAGCAAAATTTTGAAGTCCAACAGCAACTATGTTTAAAAACTAACAGTAATTCATCTGAATTAATAACATTAAGTATTCAACAACAGACTCGACATTTGCATAATGAATTGCAATAAATGCTAGCAGCATCTCTTAAGTATTCACCTCATAACATGTTTCTTTTTCTATTACATATAATTCCATCATTTTTGCTACCTCAGGACAGCAAAATCTAAAGGGCAAAAATTTGTGGGTTTTTCTCTTTTGGAGGTGGGGAGCAAATAGTAGCATTGGCACCACAGAATTGACATTATAGTTTTAGGCACATAACCACTGAAAATTTAGATAGCACTTCTGTATAACCAGCATAGGCTGAAAAACCATCTAGCTTGCAGCCAAGACATTCAGTAGGGAAACTTATTAATCCTACTTCTGCATTTCCTCAGGAGTAATGTCTGCAGACATTCTATAATAGATCCAGGCTTGGCAAACAAATGTTTGTTTGTTTTTTTTTGAGTTCTGATAGAATTTCACAATCTACCTTTTGATAGATTTAGTCCTATGATTTGAGCCAAGCTCTTCAGTTTAATGGAAATATATTGTTGTTTTCTGCTTTCTTGGAAATGGCCTTTCAAACATCATGTCACTGTTACCCACAAACCTGTTCCTATGTAGTAATTGTTATAGTACACCTGAAATCAACCCCTACCATTCTCATCTTCTAAACAACCATATCCTAACTATCATAAGTATCTCTGTCTGTCATTATTATTTCTAGGCCAAATCAGCAATTAAATAGAATACAGAAAGGCACTGAGCTCTAAAGTCACACGAATATTACAGCTTTCAGCATACTCCTCTGTTTTGGTTCTCCAAAATTTACCTACATTAGTGAGTCCATTAACTAATTATTTCTTCATTCTCATTACCGTACTCCACATAACTCCAAGGGCTTCCCTGGGGTGCCTAAGACCAACATTTGACCACCTCAATGACAAGTGAAAGACAGCAAGAAAGATTTGCTCTTCAGCAAACAGAGACATGAGCTGAGCAGGTACTTAGGGTTTAGGCATTTAAAAAAAAAAATCAGCTGTGTTTGGCAATAGCAGACTTACACGGGCAGGAGAACAAACACTTAAGCTCTCACACTGCCACTGTAAAGCTTAAAAGAAGACTGTGTGCTTGCACTAGGATTATATCCATCAACCTATTTGTGCTCTTCAAAAACACAATACAGGAATTCTGAAGCATATTTCTTTTCTTCGGTACAGAAATTTACTGAATTTCTTTTTTCCTTGGTTATGCTTGGCAAAGACTAGCCTGTTTGTGTAAATGCTGAGGCTTGTTTTAGTAAAATAACTGCCTAGTTATCACACAGTTTTAGCATCACTTATATCCAAAAATCCCTTTGCAATCTCTTCCTGTAACTCATACCAATCACATAAAATGCTTAATATGTACACAATCAAATAATCATTTCAGACTCTACTTCACCTCTCCAAACAGTCATTTATTTTAATGTGTACAATGTATATTATACATGATTTACTCTAACTCATGGCTCCTTCAAACAAATTTCCCTGATGGAAAAGGCAAACATTAATACTGCTGTCCCACTGAACTTTAAGTCTGTCTAAACCTCCCAGATGCAGAGCTCTGGGGAAGTGCGTGCCTTGAACTCTAGGGGAAATACTTTTTACAGATATGATGATAATGTGAATATAGAACAAAACCAAGCAGGCCTAGTGCAGCTATTTATAGTGCTGGGATTTACCCTAGTGGCATCTCCCAGATTCAGTTGCTATGGTTTTAAATTTTCTAGCACAGAGATAACCTTCTCTTTTACTTACCATTTTATTTCCTTGACTAATAGAGTCATTGCAAACAACACATCAATTAAGAACTGTGTTTAACAACATCTGCTTGCCATGACGCCTAAAAAACCTGATTTCTTTTAAAAACGTTTCTATATAGGCTGTTGAGCTATACACACTGAAGCAAGTCTTCCACCTGCTGGACAAGAAACAGCACTAAGCTTCCTTAAGAGGAAACAGATAGAACAAATATCTGCGATTTACACAATGACAAGAAAAAAACACATCAAGGTTCCCTTGTTCTTGTCTAAGTGCATTAAGTAAATACATGTGAAAAAGCAGACGTGATTAAAAGGATACAAAGAGATCAAGTATTTCTTGCAGAGGAGGATCTGTTCTACTTTCCCACTATTTTTCTTTTCATAAACTTTCTACAAGATCTCTTCTTTTCTGCTTTTCACAGAGGACTTGCATTACTTGAACCCAGGAGCCTTCTGCCTTTTTTGCTGTTGTGGATTTGTAACTGCCCTAGTAAAGCAAGTAGAGATATTTCCTTCTTTGTCTTTCTAGTTCAGCTCAGGTGGAGGGCTAAATGAGAATATCATCTATTCTGTGATCCTAAACCAGCTGAACAGTACCAAATCCCCATGCCCCCCAGAAGCCTCAGACAGGGCACCAGGCCAAGTACCATGGGCATTCCCCATCCAGATCTGCCCAGAGGGAGAGCTCCTCTGCCTGAACATGCAGTGAATAGTTCCACTGTGAATGAGGGGAGGTACTGCATGTGGCTGCATCTACCTCTCAAAGAGATGTGAAAAAGCCTTTTGGCAGTGTATAGCTCTATATCAAGCTAGAGGATGCTATCTTTTGATTCAATGAAACAGGAACATGATCTTCACTGCAGTTCATTTAGTTCTTTCAAAACTCAAGTATGTTTCTTAATTGATTGCTTCCTTTGAGACCACCAACAGCAGTCTTCAAAAAGCCTTGAGCAGGTCAGGGATGCAAATGAAGAAGCTACAGGTCTCCTTCCATGTTATCCATTCTCCTCCAAATACTATACATCATCAAGAGGCAGGAAGATTCTGAAATTGCTCCTAGAGTTCGGAAACAATGGGTTACACATTCTTGCAAGTGTGTTCAAAAATCTTTAATCTTAATAGCAAGTATTAACAATATAGGCTTTGTTTTTTCTAGACCCTGAAAAAAAGCTTTCAGCTTAGAAATATTATACTCATCACATTACCTTTTGTGAAAATAAGGTAAATAATGCTATGAAATTTATATTCAGAAATTAAAGACCAACCATCAAGTACAGATGAAACTGGTTGGAAACTTCATACTTGATGCTGTCAGAGGCAACGCAAAACAGTTATCTGTAAATATATACATACTTGTGTACACATATCAATATATATGAGCATAGAGCTGTATGTATGTATCAGCTATTTTAGAGGAACAGAAAGCTGACTAAGGGAAGGAAATATTTAAATAAAACATGCAATACTTAGGAAATGAGCCAGTTGCTCAAGAAGCTGCAATCTGAGAGAAAAACAGTTTAAAAAGTAAACAAAATTACACAGAAAAACACAACAGCTAGAAGAACCAGGAATATGAGAATTGTAGTCTTTTCTAATCAGTGTTCTGAGTTTAAGTAATGTAATAAAAACAATGTAACTGTATTGCTATTAAATCCTCAGAAATAATGAGGGCACAGTAGAAATGTTCAGTGAGCAGTTCACTTAACTGTTTTCTGCACAGATAATCAGATGCAGACAGACCATAAGGTTGATGAAATTCTACTTTATTTCAGTGGTAAGGAGAATTCTATAAGGAGCTTACTCAAGTTAGTTTTTTTCTTTTTTTTTTAAATCAACAGATTTTACACAAACTTGAAAAAAGTGGCAGAGGAGCTCTGAAGAATTTTCAGAAGATCGGAGAGTACTCTGGAAGAGTCAGGACAATGGAAGAAAGTCAGTCTGCATCAGTACTAGAAAGTATAAATGGGATAACTTCAATCTTATAGGGCCTGCCAACCACATCAAAGTGCTAGGTAAAACAGAATAGCCTACAGCAGGATTCAGTCAATAAAAATTTGAAAATAGTAAAGATACATTAATGTGTGCAGTTGCCATTACCTAATGTAAATAACTTGGTAAGGTTTTTGATGGTATTACATGTCTGGCTGATAAGTGTCAATGCAATAAATACTGAGCACATTCACAACAGATGAAGACACTTCAAGGCCCGTGCCACCCATACTCTGTGCTGGCCAGCCACAGGTTAAGTTGGCTGTGCAATTCCACTCCAAAAAGCCATGGCACGAGCTTACAGGCAGCGTGCTGCTCAGCATGGGACTAACATAGCCATGTAGTATTGGACATAAGCTGACAAGAAATTGTGTATTTTTAATGGGAGTCTATAGGATCAGTTCTGGAAGAAAATAAAGTCATCACAGAAGATTAGGGAAAATACAAATAACAGAAAGGGTAGAGTTCACTGATGCAGAGCAGTTTAGATCACATGGTGATGTGGATGCAAGCAATCCCAATCTATGTGAAGATAAGAAAACATAAAGTCATCCACAGGAACAAAGACAATGACTTCTGTTCTGGTAACTAGGAAACACTGGAAAGGATGATGAACTGAACATGGATTTGGGAGAATTCTGTGCCCAGAGGGGCTTATGTGAATCTGGGGTGTTTAAAAGGAGCAATACGAAGCAGGAAGAGATAGTAAGAGAACAGAGTCTGTGTTATCTCTGTTTTTGGCAATGCTGCATTTTCTTTTAAAAAGGCATAGTCAGATCTCAAGTTAATACTTTAAGAAGAACACTGACAAACAACAGCAACATTGAAGATGAGTGCAAGAATGATTCAGACATTTGATGGGGCAGGACTCCAGAAACTCAATCTTTTTAGCTTAACAAAGAAAAACTGAAGCAATGACCTGATCTCATTCTTTAAGTACCCAGACACAGAGCACTGGCACTACAATGTTTTTCATTCCAGCAGCAAGATATAGCAAAACCCAATGGCTGGAAGTTGAAGCCAGAAAGTCAGAAGAGAGAGGACAAAAAAGTTAATAACCATGCTTACCAATTTTTTTCCTCCATATTTCATAGTTAGCACCTAAGACTGTCAGCTTACTCTGAATATCAAATATGAACACAAAATCAATGCACTCAAAAAAACATTACGCTCGTCCTTGTATCATGTGTTATTCAATTATGTTAGTAAAAAGAATTCACAACAGGACAGTTTAAGTCCCCTCAGATTAGATTAACTGCATCAGATCTTATTATACGTAATTATCAAGTACATAAATCTGGCCTATTTTATTAAAATGCAAACTAAGTAATATATTTGTTTTTTAAAAAATGGTTTAAAGATGCAAATGCCTAAGTCAGCTCTCTGTCGAGACAGAGTGCAATTTTGAACCAAAAATTATGCAGTTAGATAGTTGATCATTTTTGCTTAGACTTTCAAAACAAACCATTCTCAATCATAGACAGGATCTGGAAAATAATACTTCCAAAAGATACATTTAAACAAAGGAAGGGAGAAAAGGGCCTTAGAATTAAATTCTTGGGAAAGCTCAGTTAAAGGCTTTGCTGTACTACTCATACAAGAAACATGTTGGGAAGATAACAAGTAGTGTAAGTAGATAAACAACCTGATTTACACACCTCAGGTAGTTCAAGTCCTCGGTATTTCTTCTGCAGGAAGATATTAAAATATCTCCTTGTATTTGAGTATATAGACTTTTAACTAAAATGTTGTTTACTGACATTGATCTGCGTCACTTAGTAAATTCTAAATTAAAGCCAAAACAAAAAGGTTAAAATTAAAATATCATTCCTGTCCTCAAAGATCAATTGTTTGGCCTTTTTTAAACTTCCTGTTTTGCTATATAGGAACTCTTCTTTATCACACTTGATTCAAGGAACATGCTATTATTGTTTTGCTTTGCTTTACTCCCCATCAGCAAAAAAACTACTGCACCTGAACAAGACTCTAAACCCCTTTTCCATGCATGTTTTCTCACAGAATAATCTGACATCAGTAGATTGTTTGCTTTTAACCCTGACATCCCCCTGACCTATTTTTGAAACGAATCTTATTTTAGGATGTCCTGACTCTGATACTAAATTGGAAACCCTGGTGTGAATTTTATAGAACACTATTTCCTTTTATAGAGGATGTTCACAGCTAATCTGTCATCTAAAGGGCAGACAGAGGCCAGAAGGCTAGGAAACCAAGACAGGTGGCCTAGCAGAAGCCTGAAACCTAAACTTTTTTTTTTGGTATTTTGTAGTAGATTGTGAGGAATCAGAGTGTTTTCTCACTGTACCTTGTTTCATTAAAGCTACAGAAACAGCTGTGCAACAGGATAGGGAAATACTGATCAGAAGAACTTTCTTGCAGAACAGCTCTTCTTCCTGACAGAGACAGGCAGCACATTCACCCTGTTTCCCAAAGCTCTTCTCCCAGGAAGTTACACACGGAAATGAAGGATGCAGGTTTATTCAGGCATCCCTAGTGACCATGCAAACACCAACTGTGCTTACATGTTTTTAAACGCACTTAAGAGATACCAGTCCTCCTCTCATCCTATTAAGCTATCAATAGGAATGTAACGGATTCAATTAATCTTCCATTAAGCATCACTCTTTTCAATCACTAGCAACCTGCTAACTATGAGTTCTGTACGTCACCATCTGCCTCAACACATGTGCTGTGCACGGCAATACTGTCACCAGGAAGCCATAAGCACAAGGTCTGGGACTCCCCAGCATGTCAGCCACCTCCAGGAGGTAGCCAGTACTTAGTGCCAAGCTCCTTGTATCCTGATAAGGTAGAGTGATTTGGCAAACAAAGTGTAGTTTGTCCTTCTGCAGGCAAGATAGCACAGAGATAGGGGAACCTAAGCCTGTGGGAGTTATCTGGAACCTGGGACAGCAGCAGAAACAAGTAACATCAATCCACGTGCAGCTACTGTGCCTAGATTGTGTCTCATTCTCTCAGCTGGTTCATTCAGGCATGAACTAGGAATGGTATTTCTAATATGCAATGCAATGTTTGCTGTCAGTGTGACCTAAATTAAGTAGCAGAAATGTTCTCTTCCTCCTAACTTTAATGAAAGGATGTGGAGCAGCAGCAAGTGCTGCTCTGAAGTCATAATGATGAGTCAACTTCAACACTTGAAAGCCAGCCACATCCATGGCCAACTGTGCCAGCCTAGCATCAGCTCACAGCATGCACGCAGTTTCCCCAAAGCACAACAGAATACTAAGGAGCTCCCAAATATGGATCAACACCACACGTGCTCCTTCTTTTCCAAGCCAGCCTTCCATCGTACTGAAGGTCTTGATTTAGTTGCCACATTTGGCTGAAGGCATCAGAAAAATCTCTCCTGAAGGCAGTGCTTTACAGACTTAAGAAGCAGGCCTTATCTTGCTTAACTGTGCCAAGCTCAAACCAAAAGGAAGAAATACTGCTAAAGATACAACCCAGAGGAATTAACTTATTGAAAACCTTTCCCATTTTGAACACAGTAATACTCTTTTCTAGTGTTACCTTATTAAAGACAGACAATAGTGTGGTAACTGGGGAAGGGGCTTGCAAAGCATAGAAAGAAACTGTCCACGTCTGTATCTGCAAATGGGATGGAAATACCTGAGTCAATAAAATAATTGCTGCTACACAAAATAACTGCACTTTTTCATTACTATTTCCCCCTTTACACCTATAATACATGAATTATTTGTACTAAAAATAATACACAGAATTAGCACAAAAGAATTAGATAGTATGCATATTTTGAGAAAGTTTCTGGCTTTCTGCTCCTGACAATATCGCTATCTTCTCTGACATTAGGATATGTAGCTAGACTGGCTTCAGTTCTCTCATGGTTCATAGTCCACAGTCCCAAGTCTGTCAAAATCTGCATGTAAAAAGAGATGTGATGAAGTGAAAAATACATGGTTTTGCTACTGTATTTTTCTACACTATCCAACTTGCAAGCAGTTTCTCACAGAAGTATCATTCATTCTTAAAAAAGCCACCTTTAACTTTTTATTTTGGATTTCTGTTAGTGCTAAATTAAATATTTTGTACATCTGAAAAGTGCTGCAGAACTGTAAAAATGCATCTTCTTAGTCAATAGTTTTTCAACATTAAGTGACTTTCACTTTTAGCTTGGGAGGTTTGGATACAAAAATAAGATGTCTGGCAGAGATGGAAGACAAACTTTATCAACTTGAGAACCATAACTTGATCCATAAATGCTGAACAGTTTTTACTGTCTCCCCTCCCAGTGGCTCTACACTCACATTCTGCACAAACATCCTTATCTACTCTTTAAAGTAGAGGTAACAGTTCTAATAATCAACAGGTTGTGCAGTGATTCTAGATTTGCTGTACTATGTATTGGCGTTGTCCTATTTTACGCTATATACATTACCTTGAAATATGTTTTCAAACCAGTTAAACATAATTTGCCAGCAATTATACCCTTATATTGGGTTAGCATATCCCTTGTTAATTAGAATAGTCTCCTAATACAACCTTGCCAAGTATTTTAGCTCTGGAGCCTGTGAGCCCCCAAGCTATCACCAGCTCCACCAGTTTCTTAATTTACACCTGCTGAGATAGGATCAGCAGACTTGGGTTTGGTTAAATGAAATTTGTTTGGATTACAGACTGACATTGCCTACACATGGGTGTACACATCAGGACAAATAGACACCACAGGTGGCCACTACGCAAATTGAAAACATTACAGAAAGTTGGCTGGATAACAGAAAATAACAGAAAATAAATGAAGGTATACAAGACAAGCATTTACACTTATTGTATTTCAAATAATACAAAATGAGTTTTGCCAGATTCAGAGTTAGCATGAGCATTATAAAGCTCTTAAAGATAAGGTATTATAATGATGTGTGTATGTCCATGTGAGAATAGTTACACATAGACCAAAGCTTTCAAAACTGACTGGTAATTTATAGGTTAGTTGTATCAATTTAAATGCTTGGTCTCTTGAAAGTAAGGCATTATTTTTGAGAAGAACTAATCAAATGCAGCTGAGACTACTTTAATTTTAATAGAAACTTCACCTCCTAATTTCTTATTAATAAGCTTTAACTTGCAGGTTAGTATTCAGTGAAGCTTTCTACTGGAAAGTCTGCTATTTGCAGATTATATCTCCTTAAATGATAATAATAAGTTCCAGAAAATAGTTTACTGAGATTAAAAAAAACACAAGAAATAAGGCAAAAAAAAAGTTTTGTTTTTAAATGGAATCAGATATTGCAAAGTCATGTTTCTAACTAAAGAAATTCACATTACATAAGTCTTTGCATATTTCTACCAAGGTATCTGTGATGAAAAGAACTAAACTAATTCAATCTGAAATATCTGAGTTACACTTAAGGAAGCATACTCTTGATTTGCACTGTCTCCAACTTAAGTATTCAGTTCCAACTGGCCATGTCAGATACTTGATTATATCATTAGTTTTCTAGAATTAATCAACTGCCCTGTTTGATTCAGAGATTCGCTCCCTATTGCAATGTATTTAAGTGAAGTTGGCAACTAGGAATATAACATGGTAACCTGATGTCATAAAAAGTTAAAATCAATAATTACAGAGCTTTTAGTTGTGAAAGCAACAAGTAAATCTTGAGGCAAGTTAATTACATTTTCTTCTATTTTCTCACTAGTTAAGACCTTCCTTCCTCGTCTGAGGTGCATACAGATTATCAGGTCTGTGTGTGCTTTTAGGATTAGCTGTGCTCATAGCAATACCATCACCTTCAGGAGACAGAAAGTTTGCACTGCCCAAGTACAGATTTTCCACGTTCCTTTTCTCATGTCACAAAATAGCACACAACCACTTGTTTTCCAGTGATTGCTGCCTGCACATTCACCTACAGCTATAATTACAGTTCACAGTAGAGTTTACCAGATAAGGTGAGCATCTCCTGCTCTGACAGATAATAAGCCAAATGAAACATAGTAAATGACCTCAGTTTCTCAATCTATTCACTAGGCATGACTGTCAAAAAAATTCACAGATACATGGGGCTGGAGAGTAAAGAAAAACATCCACAGTGGGCTGTTAACAGCAGAGGACTAGAACCATCATTTTCCTGTCATTCACAAATTATTTTTAAATATATAAAGAACTGTTACTGCAGTGATCTTATAACCACAAGGACATACCCTCTTCCATTCAACATCTTGCACTTTACTAATAATGCAACCCTACAAATGACTGAAAACAAACAGATGTAAGCAGCAATTCCTTTAATAGGAGTTAAATAATGGAAAACAATCATCCAATCATTCACAGAATCATAGAATGGTTTGGGTTGGAAGGGACCTTTAAGATCATCTAGTTCCAACCCTCCTGCTATAGGCAGGGACACCTCCCTCTAGACTATCAAGTAGTGATCATTAAATAGTAATAGATCATAGATTTGATAGCTCAGTAATTAAGAGAAGTCTATACTCATGCAACTCATTGCTCGAAATGCAAGATGAAGACACAGGGCCACATAAGGACTCTGTCTAAAGCAATACATATGAAGACATTCATAGATATTAACTGAAATTTAAAATTGAGACCATATCTATTTAATTTAAGAGAACGTAACATACAACATCAGAAGTTCCACTATCATCAAGCTCTATCGTTTCTCTATACAAGAACTGACTACTTACTCTACTAACAAAGGAAATCAGATCAATTTAACAAAATTCATTCCTGGAAAATGTTTTCGCTTTCTTTTAACTTTGTTATCCTCTAACTGCTAGTAATGTAGTGTTTGTTTTAATACCTTCCTTGTTGTTAAAGTTAGGCCAAATGGTTTGAAACTCACCAGGTTAGCCTTTTCCTAAAGAAAAAAATACTGTTTGTCCTTTCCCATTCCAAGTAATCTGCTCTAAGACTGGGAATATGCAAAACATATCAAATTGTAAAATGTCATGATTACTTTCAGCAAGTCAGAACTGGTCGAAAAACTCTAACATCATGATATTTAGAAAATTTGATAAAACTAATCCTTTTAAGAATGTCACTATACCCATTATTATAAAGCTATTGATTGAAACACCTAATACAGACAACAGCCCATTACATTCCCTTCTACCTCACCTTTCCCCCCCCAACTACTTTTTGTATTCCCATGCTGTTATTTTTTTGTATTAGCAATCTTTTCTCACTGTTTTTTATTTGAGAACCTATGAATACAGCACAGAGACTCAGAAGACAGTCTTCTTGCTCTCGCTAGAAGAAAAGGGAAAACTTGTTTGGCAAATGTGCTTTCCAAGTTTGGACAAAGTTAAAACTGACACTGCCTTCCTGCTATCAAGGATAGCAGAGATAAACTTTGGAAATCAGTTTGCTTCCCTTGCATTAGAGGGAATCATGAGAACTCCTGGAGGTTACAGATATTGGAAAATATCTGTAATTCCTGTACGCTACTGTAGTTCTATTTTAGGTAGTATGAAAAGTCAAGTTAATGTGGTTTGTTTATATGAGACATCACAACGCTCTTGTTATTCATCACTTGGCACAAAGGAAAGCTTGGAGTGTTTCCAAACAATCCGCAGACTAGAGTAATTTCACATAACACTTGAGACAGCTGAAGAGGTAGCAGTAGCAGAAGGGTTTTATCTAGTTCAGACACAGACATTCACTCCCAGGTGTTACCTCAAGAACACTTCAGATCCATGATAAATTCAACTCCAAAAGGAACTACCCATACTGTACGAGCAAGCGCATATTACTGCAAAGATCCCATTGCTGTTCCATAAGGCTACAGGTCTTCAATACATCCTGTGTCACATCTGCCAGTCTTGTGGCTGGCACATCTCAAATGACATTAGACTTAAGTTTAGGCAATCATAGAATTGTTTGAGTAATGAAATCATTTGATGAAGAATACATTGAAAACCTTAAGAGAATTTCTCAGAGGCAGCAGATGAGAACACAGTACACAAGAAAGATTACAAGCTTCTCCAAAACTCAGAGATACACTATGGCCTTATTGCTGATGTAAATTCAAAGACAAAGATTGTTCAGTTATTAGCACATATTGCACATATTATCCCTTGGTGGAGGTAAAGATTCTCTAAAACATGAATAAAAGTTAATATTGCAGGATTCTGAAGTCAGAAAAAGCATCTGAAAAGATTAGTACATGCTTGTCTATAAAGTCAGTTAAGCTTCTCTCCATGAAAAAGGAACACAGTTTTGCACAAAGATAGATTCCTTTTGAGTCTCTAACCTCAATAAAGCATAAAGATGTTCAAATTGACATAAGTACAATTAGCTTAAAAGTTTCCCTAATAACTTTCTGAAAATGCATTTATAGTAATTGCAGATCATCAGCAACATCCAGATTCTAACAAAAAGATAATTGCTACTAATGGCAGCACTGCTATGACAGAGTCGAGCAATAGTCTTGCTATGATCATTGAAAACTAACATGAAAGGCAGATCACTTGTTACTTGCAACAACATCTGGCAACATTTTCCAAAGGCATTGGATAGTGGAATGAGCAATGCAGGAAACTGAACAGTGAAGGCAACAGTTCTTCTCTAAGAAAGAGGAAGCAGCTTAGTTGCCAGGCTCCTCGTCAGGAGAAGCTGGGAACAGCATAGGTTACACAGCAGGAGCCCAGGAAGTTTCTTATATTTCATTTAAGGGAAAATTCTCATTTTATATGCACTGCCAACCACGCTTGTCAGCAGCAGATCATAACCAAGAGAGACTGTAACACGAAGGAAATCACAGCAATGACAGCAGAGCAACAAGATCCTAGGCTGCCACAAGTGAGGATTTGCTCAAACACAACAGCCACGTACATAAAAACAAAGGAAAGAAACTACTCACCTCCAGAAGGCCTCAGGTACACAGGAGTCTCCAAAAAGATACCCTCACCTCTACTGCCAACCCTTAAATGAGGTCTGGGAAGGGGTGGATCCTGGCTCCACCTGTTCTGGTTACTCAGGGGCATTGCATGCACCTGAACGCCCCTGGGTTAGCCCTGCCTTCCCACCAGGTGCTCAATCACTGGTTGAAGCCATGACTTAGCATTTCTGCTAGAAAGACTCAATGTAGCCAATATTTTTTCCTATGTAAAGCTGTAATATTTCAGTGTTGTATAAAGTAAAAAAGACATATTGTGAGCATGTAAATCCAAACTAAAACACAATAAACAAATTGATTCTGGATTAGGAAGGGCACTCAGGTGTACAACATGCTCCTCTACTGAAGTTTAGGATTGATGTAGTTATTTCTGCAATACTTGGGTCACATGCACACAGCAGGTTTCATGAAGGCCGTTTGGGAACTGTGAAATGAAAATTCACGTCCAAGGATGTGTGTTGTAGCCAGAGACCATTATACAAGTAGAGGAAATAGAACTATTATGTCAAGGCTGTCAGGCAACAGAACAAGTCTGAACATGTCATGTAGCGTTACTGCAGCAGGCAGCTTCTCTACAGCAGAAAGCCCCTATTGAATGAACTGTAGGGCGTCTGTTTTGATAGCAATAGGTAGACATTCCAAATTAGCCGAGGTATATCAAGCACTTCTGTGAGGAGAGGCTGAGGAAGCTGGGACTGATCAGCTGGAAAAGAGAATGCTCAGGGAGATCCCATTAATTCATATAAAATGGGAGATGCAAATAGGATGGAGCCAGGCTCTGTTCAGTGGTGCCCAGTGCTAGGACAAGAGGCAACGGGCACAAGCTGGAACACAGGAGGTTCCCTCTGAACACCAGGCAGCAGTTCTGTGCTGTGCAGGTCACTGAGCACTGGTACAAGCTGCCCAGAAAAATCACGGAATATCCCAAGTTCGAAGAGACTCATAAGGATCACTGTGTCCAACTCCTGGCTTCCAACAGTCATACATTTTCTTTTCCTGCCTAACCTCTAGAAGAATCCTGTTCAGCCAAGCAGTCCATCTGCCCTAGCTGCTTAACTTCCAACATTTTGGAATTGCCTGTTCCTGTGCTCTTAGGAGGTAGCATTTAAAGTGACTGGAACTGACGGACCCCAATGCCTTCAAAAGCAGTTTTCTAGGGAACCCTACTAGCTAGTTTCCTGAACAGCCTGAAATCTGCTCCCTCTAAATCCAAGGTTGAAGTTCTGGTAGCAGTTTTCCTTCTATCACCATGCTGTGATTCTGTAGATCCAAGTAGCTCATCCTGACTGGCAGAAGCACTGAAGTTGTTAGGAATGAAAGAATATTCATGTCCAGTTCATCCCTAAAGATTTATAGGTGTCTGTCAAAATAAATAACATTGTATCACATCAGATCATTCACATTCTGCTAAAGGCAGATTTATTTAACAATAAAGTGGTCTGCTTTCTGCTTCTAAGCACAGACTACACACAGCACAATATTTCATCAATTATAGAGATGCAAAAACCCAAGCTTTCAGGGGTACTTAGCTGCTTCTCTGACTCTTTAGGCAACATTGACACATTGCAGGCAAGCACCCAGATGCCGCCTGAAGTTTCAGGCACTTTCACAGCTATAACTACCACAAAAAGCTCTCAGTGCTGACAAAAACTCAGACAAGTTGCTCCACCTATAGATCCATTGATGCTATTCTCAAAGCAAAACTGGATTAAAGTCTATAAACACATATATTTTAACTTGGATCAGTGTTATTGGTTTTGACACCATGAAAAACATTTGTGGAACTACAATCTCAGATTTGTCACTCAAGTTAAAGCCCTGACACAGGATTTTCTAATTGAATATTTTCTGTGATTTAGTAGTGGTACTCAGAGCTTGATGTACTTGATGCAAATTTTTGTTCAGATCCTTTATTTTCCATCTTGTCAAGGCTCTCAAATTTCTAAAGGAAGTGTTTCAATGAGTGACAGGTTGCTTGGAAAAGTGTCTGTCCCAGAAATCAATTTAAATTGATAAGGATGAAGTATGAGTTTTGAAAGACACAGCCTATTTCTCTATACCTTTCTACCAGGACAGACTACAAACGACTACATAAGCTTCCTTACATGAATATGCTAAACTGCTGAGTACAACTAACCCAACTGGACTGAGACAGATAGAAAAGGAATGTTTTATGTACTCTAAGTGGAAATCAAGTTATTTTCATGTAGATTAAACATACCTGTCTCAGAGAATCCTTGCACCTTCTTCCCATAAAACACTGCTCTGACCTATTCAGGAATAGGCAGAACAACTCTTATTTTTGCCTTTTCATGCGAGTTTCTCAGTCTGCTTTCCAAGAATATTTGCAGCAGAATACCATAGGAAATTCTAGTCAAATCTTGAGGTGATAGCACTTTCATCTCAACAAATGCTAGCTTTTCCATGTGTTAAATAACTCTCTACAGGTTTAACCAATTTAGTAGTCCATTCATCAAGAAAGGTGTTGATAACAAACAGCTGTTGTATTCCAACTCAATGGTGAATTAAATCTGTTCCTTTTAAGGCAAGCCCAGCACATGGTGAATCAAAATTCACACAACAATATTGGTATTTTTGTAATGCTACACTTTCTGACATCATACTCAATTCAAAAGTGTGAAACATTGATACGTTGCATTAATCTGATGCCAGAGCTGCTTCCTATTTCTCCCAAGAAACACTCAAGGATTTCACTGTTGGTTTTATGCAAGTAAAGTGACCATACATTGATATTTTGATAGAATATGCACAAATCATGGGCTCACCCATAGTAACTGACAAAAGTGATAACTTTCAAAGCAAGAAAAAATGTTAAGATTACATAGCCTAACTATGTCTTACACTCTTGTCTCATAAGTAATGCTGCTCTGTGTGTATTTGAAACCAGAATTTGTATTATATCAATCTATTTTGATACTGTTTCTCACAGTATCCTTCTGGACAAAATGCCCATCATGCAGCTGGACAAAAAAGTAGTGGGACAGGTGAACACTTCGCTGACAGGCTGGGCTCAAAGAGTTATAGAAGGTGGGGTTACATCAGGCTGGCGTCCAGTCACTGGTGGGTTCTACAGGGCTCCATTTTAGAGCCAGTTCTCTTCAGTGTTTTCATTAATGACTTGGATACAGGACTTGAAGGTCTACTAAGTCAGTTTGCAGACAGCTCTAATTTCGGAGGAACTTTTGACTCCCCTGAGGATAGAGAGGCCTTGCAGAGAGAGCTTGACTTATTGGAAAGCTTGGCAGTCACCAATTGCATGAATTTTAATGAGAGCAAGTGCTGGACTCTGTGCATGGGATGGGCTAGCCCCAGATGTATGTACAGACTGAAGGGTGAGAGGCTGGAGGTCAGCCCCACAAGAAGGGATGTGGGGGTTATGGTTAAGAGCAATTTGAACACGAGTCAACAGTATGCCCTGTCTGCCAAAAAGACCAGTCACAACCTTGGATATTGCTCCAGGCCCAGGAATGCCAGCAGGCAAGGGAAGGGATTGTCCACTCTGCTCTGCGCTGTACAGCCTCACTTCAAGCACTGGGTGCAGTTTGGGTTCCACCATATAAGAAGAGCATAAAACTATTAGAGAATGTCTAAAGGAGGGCCACAGAGATGGTGAAGGCAGGATGTGTGAGGAGCAGATGAGGTCCCTTAGTTTACTCAGCCCAGAGCAGAGGAGCTGAGGGGAGGCCTCATGGCGGCTCCAGCTCCTCACAGGGAGCAGAGGGGCAGCGCTGAGCTGTGATCTCCGGTTACAGCGACAGGGCCCGAGGGAACGGCATGGAGCTGTGTCAGGGGAGGGGAAGGTGAGGTTAGGGACAGGGTCTGCACCAGAGGGCGGTGGGCATGGAACAGGCTGCCCAGGACAGCGGGCACATCACTGACCTGCCAAAGTTCAAGGGGCATTTGGACAACACACACATCGGTTTTGATTTTGGGTAGTTGTGTGGATCCTTACGGGGATATTGCAACTCTGGATATTCTATGATTCTGTGAATTCACAGATACAGGTTTACCCTTCCAGTTAATTTGGACACAATTTTTACCCCCCAAAACATATTTTAATATGCTTTATCTCAGTTGAACAGGGAACAAAATTTTGTTTTAAACAGGATGTGTGCAGGATAAATTCTGTTCCTAAACTGTAATAACAAGAAGCTTTAAAGTAAATCAGACACTGCAGAGTAACTCCACAATGCCTTGGAAGGAACCCAAGATTGCTGGTACCTAAATATATTCTCTGTGGGTAAATGGAGCTGCCACCCTCACTGCGAACAATAACTGTATTCCCCTGATAACTCTGTAGAATACCCCACGAAACAATTTTTTTCTCTGATAAGGAAAGATGGAATTTTTTTTTCTCTGAATTGTTGCTTATTAAAAATGCAGAATACTCCAAAATCCTACTTTAAACACCTACATAATGGAATTTGATTTTAATGAACATTGTTTCTAAAACCTACTCCAGCATTTTTCAATATATATGAAATTATTTTGTATCACAATGCAGCTATGATACATAAATGTATTATTTAGTAATGAAAGGAGATATCCATAACAATACAGACTTAACACCTCAAGCATTCTTATGCTGCTTCTTATTGATGCTGTCACTGAAACACATTCCTGTAACGACTGTTCTGAAATATTCTGAAAACAGCTGGAAACAGAAAATTAAAACTGATTTCACTGTGAAATTCCTGGAGATGGCAGCAAGTTTTGGAACAATTGGTTTTAAATTTATGAATACTTCAAATTGCATTTTTACAAATGCAGTAAAACGTTCTGCATTTCTCCTGGTGCTCTTCATTTTGAGATTTTACTAAAGGCTTGTGATTGATCTGTTTTGTCTGTGTCAGGTGATACAGCATAACCTTGGGGTGGTTCCATTTCTTTTTTTATTTTCAACTTTAGCCAATATTCTAAAAACTGTGGCACTTTCAAACGGAAATAAGAAAGAGTAAGATATATTAATACTTTAATTACGTCTAAGGCAGACACCTTAAAACTACACTTAACCTCAAAAAAAATCAATGTTACAATGTACTAATTGTTTTCCAGACAGAAAGCCTTCGGTGGACAGTAAAACCACCCAGAGAAATCCCCTGTCTCTATACAACCATGCCCTCATTTAACTAAATATATTTTTAAATCACTAGAGTAAGTCAAGGTGCTTATGCATAATTTACCTGACAAGAAGTATAAAATAGTTGTCATTTATGACTATGCTGACATAGTTAACTTGCTTTTATTACACTACTAGCCTAGGTGTATCTACTTCATATTGTACCTGAATTTAAAAATCTGTATATTGATTCTGATTAGCAATCACTCAACATACAGCCATTAGCACCTTGGTTGCTAAAACACTTCATGTATTTCCCTCATATCCATATTCATTCAAGAATGGCTAAGCTTTTCAACAGGTAAATCAATAATTTTAAGAATGTCTGCAAAGGGAACAATATCAGTTCTGCTACATTCATATGTAAACACATCAAAGCAATGTGGCCTCTATAAAAAGTAAAGTTAAATAGGTCATAAAAATGAAATGATTTGATATATATGATTAAAGCATTTAAGAGCATCCATACCCAGATTTCCAATTTACTGGACCGGACTGAAGATATGGTGGCTTGAAAACAGGATGACCCTTCTTTTGTCCTGACAGAAGAAAATACAATCCCTTTAAAAATTCCAGAGATGTGCTGATGACCTGAGTTCCTTGGGACAGCCAGAACCACCAGCCACTGGCACATACAACACATTCAAGTGCATGCCCTCATTGTGCAGCAGCTCCAGCAAACCAGCAAGGAGTGAGGTGAAGGATTCATGCTCTGCTCTGCGCCTCCTGCATCGTCACTGTTGGTCCTGCAGATGCAAGCCCCAGCCACACAGAGCAGCTGAGCACCCAGGGCGTACAAGGGATGCTCTTCACCAGACTATGTGTAACAGAGCTTGCAAAGCAATTACAGAAAGGGACAGCATACAAGCAGAATTCAGACAAAGGGGAAAAGCTTGGATGCTGGAGAATGGGAAGAGAATGTACAAACCTGGCAGGAATGTTTGGGATGTCACACAAGAGGAAGAAATAAAATGTGAGTAACAAAAGGAATATCATCTAGGCAAAGAGCATAGTAGAAGGAAAATACAGCAAAAGCAAAGATGCTGAAGTAAAAACTTCATTATGTAAATGGAAAATCAAGCCAATTATTCCACAGCCCCAGTTGTCCTCAATGTTTAACTCAAAAACACACTGATAATGTTTGTTTCTTAATCCTCACCTTGTCTCAGGCCAAACATAGGCTCATATAACAGGATGGGATACGTACTGCATTGGATGAGGCATTCCTCAGCTGCTGCTTCATTGCATGCAGATAGTGAACAAATGTTCTAGGAAAAATCGGTATTAGAAGGCAGACAGCAAATGAAGAGGTCAAAGGAAGCAGAAAAATGGTCACCTCAAGGTTTAGGCAATTTAATGATACTTTGGAGAACTGCATTTTGTATTCACTACAATTGAAGTTCTACATAATTACAGCAACTTCAGGTAAGCTTTTTCAGTTTCACACACACTCACAGTTAAAAGTTCACTTACAGCAGTGAAAACACAGTTCCACTTAAGTGGATATAACCAGGATTTCCTCTGATCTACATAAAATGGCCTCTCCCAGGTAAAACACTCTCTGCTCAAGTATGCAGTTATGGGATTATCTGTTAGAAAATAATTCAGCTGGTGGTGTGTATTTTGCAGGTGTTCAGCAAATGGCCATCATCATAAATTGAAGTTACCATAACTTTCACAAAACTGAGCGTGGATTACATAATTGGAGTCTTGGCTGGATTTCTTCAATCATAATTCAGCAGTCTAAGAATCTAGTGCAAAATAAAGTACTTCTATCTAAAATTATTTATTATGGATGTCACCGATCCAAGTTTTCAAGCTCCATTTATGAATTAGTGTCTCTGACATTCTCATCAATTAACACCAGTTGGCCCCAGTCAGCATCTCCCAATGGGAATGACCACCAGAAGCATCTCTGTGTAAGCAGAGTTACAATCAGAGGGGGGTGTAGCTCTGTTCTTACACTGGCAATAAAGTCACAGGGCAGAACAGAGGAACACAGTGAAACAGCACTTGTCTTAATGGGTAATGGATACCAGCAGTTGGGTGAGAGCAACTGAGATGAGCATGTGGGCATTCTATCACCCTACCAGAGGATGACTGAACCCCAACAGACAGAACCTTAACTTACTCAGAGGTAGGTGGTAGAAAGCTCGTGTAAATACAGTATAAATGTCAATTGTGAGTTGCTGAAAATAGTTGGTTTTAAAACAGAAAGCAGCACCTCAAACCTACCTGGTTCCTTCTGTCACAGATGACAGTTTCAGGGCAGGTTTTCCCCAATGCATTTAATGACAATCACAAAATCTAGCCGGCAATTACAAAATGGAAATCAAACAAACATAAAATCACGAAAGAGGACCACATCTCAGCACGCTCACATAATGTCAGAGTCGAGGACAGCCATCGGCACAGCTCCACCCGCGCAGCGCTGGGGCAGGAACGCAGCCACACGAGAAACGAACGTCTTCGGCGAGATTGTTATGGCAACGAAGTCACTCGGCACCTGCAATCTCCTCACTCCGCCGTAAGACATGACAGCTTTTATTGCCACTGCGTCTCCCTACAGGGCCGTAGGACCAAAGAGAATGACAGAAATAGCTGTACAGCCATTTATTTTCCTGAAGTACAAAAAATTATATATAAATAGAGTACAGTTTAAATCAGCGGATAAAACCGTGCGGACAGTAACAGCACTGATGCAGCAAGGAAGACACTGATTTCGGGCATGGACGACAACTGAAGTGTTACCGCACAGGCACGTTAGTGCAAGACCAGCTGGAAACAAGGCTTTATATCTGTTCGGTAACGGCACTTCCACCCCGACGGGCTTTGCGAAAATGTCCCGAGAACAGTCCAATAAATTACATAAATAGGAGCGAGGCGTCCCGGCGCTGCCGCAGCCCTCAGCCGTCGGCGTAGCCGCAGTAGTAGACGGCGCTGCTGGCGTCCGACACCACGGCGGAGAG
>NC_034410.1:109027199-109029721 GCF_002078875.1 Numida meleagris | reverse complement strand
TGGGCTTTGCACTGATGGAGCGTATCCTAAAGCTAACACCCAGCCCCGCGCTGCACAGATCCGGGGTGTTATGTCAGGAACATGGGGACACAGAGACAAGGGTACGGGGAGGTTGGCTCCCTTCGGGCCCCCGGGACAGCTGTGCTGGGGCTGGTGCTGAGCTGGGAGCCGCTTTGGCACAAGGGAGAACGGGGACGGACGCCCTGTGGGGGCTGATACAAACCCAAAGGTTCCACGTCGGAAAATCCCTCTTTCCCCAACCTGCCTCGCTTTCCCTCTCCCTCTGCGTGGCTCTTCAGCGAAATGCCGTGCTGCCCTCCCGGGGAGGAGAGGAGCAGAGGCGGAGGGCCGAGAGCGGAGCGGGCGAGATCCCCATGGCCCTGCGAGGGACACCCGGGGCCAGCAGTGCCCTCCGACGGTACGCAGCTCTGCGGCCCCCGCGGCCCTCCCTCAGCTCCGCCTGCGGCAAACAAGCGGAGCGGGCCTGGAGACTGCTGTCGTTGCCCGCGGGCACCCCTGGTGCTGAGGGGGCCTCCGCGTCTGCAGAGAGACACGGGGCTCATTTGGGGGCTTTGGCGATTACCCAAAGAGGATGCGTTCAGCCCTGTTTCTCAGTCCCCGATGTTTATTTAACACAGCGTACTGGCAGTCACTGCCAGGAGGTGCTCAAACATACCAACAGCGTTAGAGTGATTTGGTTCTAGACCGGCTGAAAGCGATTTTCCTCCACGAAGTCATGAATAGGGTGAAGGGGAAAGTGAATCTGGGGATACTGGTGAATGGCAACCGGACATGAGCCAGCAGTGTGTCCTCACAGCCCAGAAAGCCAACCCTATCCTGGTCTGCATCCAAAGCAGCATGGCCAGCAGGGAGAGGGAGGTGATCCTGCCCCTCTACTCTATGCTGGTGAGGCCTCACCTGGAGTACTGCGTCCAGATGTGGAGTTCTCAGTATAGGAGAGATGTGGACCTGTTGCAGTATGTCCAGAGGATGGCCACAAAAATAGTCCAAGGGATGGAACACCTCTCCTATGAGGACAGGCTGAGAGAGCTGGGGCTGTTCAGCCTGGAGAAGACTCCAGGAAGAGCTGACAGCAGCCTTTCAGTATCTAAAAGGGAGCTATAAGAAAGAAGGGGACAGACTCTTTAGCAGTTTCTGTTGTGACAGGACCAGGGGAAATGGTTTCAAATGGAAAGAAGGGAGATTTAGGCTGGATGTAAGGAAGAAGTTGTTTTATGATGAGGGTGGTGAGGCACTGGAACAGGTTGCCCAGAGATGGGGTGGACGCTCCATCCCTGGAGACACTCAGGGTCAGGCTGGTCGGGGCTCTGAGCAACCTGATGTAGCTGCAGACGTCCCTGTTCCTTCCAGGAGAGTTGGACTACATGACCTTTAAGGGTCCCATCCAACTCAAACGATTCTATGATTCTATGAATTTAATCAAACCCCGTAGGTTTAAACTGTGTGAGAAAAGCGACACTCAGCCACTGCCCAAGCACTGTTAATATCCCAGGCACCATCCGGACACTGCTCTGCGTGCGGGGTTCTCTCGGATCCGCAGAGAGGTGACCGAACTCTGCCCGTGTTCGTCTGCTGAGCGCCGCTTCTGCCGTGCACTCGTGGGAGCCTCAAGGGAGCGCCCGGTGGGGCTGCAGAGAGCGCAGCGCTGGGACGGAGCTCTGCAGCCGGAATGGGTGGGTAGGGAGGGAGGGGAGGGCCTCTGGCAGGTGTAACGCGCTGTGACCGGTGACTCACGAGCAGCGTGTAAGTGACACTGCATTCTGCCAGCGGGGCTGTGCGGGAGGCTCAGCGATGGCGGCCAGTTTGCACCCGGCCGTGCGTATTTACCAGTGGCAAAGGTAATTCTATCTATAGGCAAGATCACTTTGTTACAGGAATTACTTTAGGGAAATCAAAAGTGAGGGGTCTAAAACGCTCCTCGCAATGAGCCGCTGCGGAGGAGCAGCAGCAACCCCGCGGAGCCACCTCCCTGCCACCGTGGGTTTAAATGCGGTCAGATCGGTCGCAGCCGTCACCGAAACCCACCAATACATGCTCAGAACATCACCTGGGGAGCGGGGGGGGGGGGGGAAGAGGCAATATCCGAGCACCGAACGCTGCGGGTACGTTCGGAGCAGAGGGATGGGAGGGACCGCCTGCAGCCTGTGCCGGAGCCGCACCCTCACTGCGGGGCACCCATAGGAGCAGTGCAAAGAGCGGCGGTGATAGATCGCACACGGCGATCGTATCTCTGCGAGGAGATAGCGAGGAGCGGTTTTATTATTGTCCCTTTATTTGAAAAAGTGCAAAATTACTCTGTACACGACCAACATATAAAAACCCGCACTCTGTACAACGTTACAAAACCATCCCGATCTCCGCCAGGATCTCGGCCGCTGTGTGCCACGCTGGGGTTCCGCGGTACGAACGCGGCACCGCGCGGTGGGACGGGGACGGCGATCCCGGCAATGCCCGGAGCGCGGCGCGGCCGCGGCACCCTCAGAACCCCGAGCGAGTTCCGG
>NC_034410.1:108876874-109025577 GCF_002078875.1 Numida meleagris | reverse complement strand
GCGGGGGCCGGCCCTGGCCGCTCCGCCTATTGGGACTGGGGGGCCTGGGCCAGCCGTCGGCGCGGTGATAATGGGGCGCTGCCGTCTGGAGCCCCACGGCCACTGAAACCGCAGTGACACGACATCGGTGGAAGGGACAGAGCATTTCCAGGAGCATCTACGCAGTCCATGGCACCACGGGACTGGGTTGTAGGCACAGTTGGAAGGCGGCTTGGTAAGAATCAGCCAAACCCTCATCACCTTCCAAGTGAAGACCGAAAATGTATTTGGATAAGGGCACCCGCTTTGGTCACATAAACCGGCACTGTAAGGATTCTCAGCGAAATGAAACGAAAGAAGGCAGCATTGCCTTTATCTCGTTCGAACATCTTATTTCCTCACTCAGGCAGCTTAAAACCCGGTGCCGTGCACCCGCTGGTCCAGTGCGGGTTTTATAAATGACGGAAACACAGCGGTAGTGAGCAAGGTGAGACACCGGCATCGTGGAGCGTGCTCACTTCGAGACACCTTGCGTTGACGTCCCCCTCTCCGTTGTGCTCTTCGGTTCCACAGCAGCGAACGGCTCCCAGAGCTCTGACGCCTCGGGGTATCCCCGATGCAGGGGCCGAACCGCTGTCTGAGGAGGGGCACCTGCCCCAGCCCAGCCAGGAGCCGGGGTTCGTTTCACCCCTGTTCGCACACACGCGCCAGCCCTACATCTCCCTTACACCAGGTACAGCAAAAAGCAGAGCAGTCAACGACAGTGTTCGTCCCTGTATGTGCGTGCACTGATTGCATCCAAACGCACAATACCACCATCCCTACAACAACACAATGTATTTGTAAAAGCAATTCAGCGGGGTATTCTGCCTGCAGAACCCAGCCCTCGTGTGTATATCTATATGTCATATAGAAATCAATAACCATAGGATTGTTGAGGGCACCCAGGAGCATACTGGGTGCCCTCCAGCTGCCCCCGCCGTCGGGGCGCTGTATCGGGCGCTTTTCTGAGGTCCCTGTGCCAGGAACTCCTTTGTGGCTGAGGTCTGCAACACGTCCAGACCCCCCGGCCCTGGGCCGAGTGCCCGAGGAAGGCTTGCTGCCGGGTGATACCCGGGGAACGTTCGGAATTAAGTGGGATCCGAACCTTATCTGAAGCACAGTCGCGCTCGAGGGAAGCGTACTTCTCCGTGCGCAGGACAGAACACGGAGAAAGCAAGCCGGCTTTCGAGCTAAGCAGTCAGTAAAAGGCAACGGCGCGGTGCCCTGACGGATCGGTGTGCTCGCAGCCTCCGCCGGGCCGGCCCCAGCCCAGCCCGGCGCCGGAGAACACAGCAGCCCCGAGGAGCTCCCCGCACCCCGGGTGCCACCTTGTCCCGAGCCGATCTCGTTACAGTGCCCGCCCGCCCCCCTCGTTGCGCTCAGCAGAAATGGTTTCTTGAGTCCAGGGAACAAACCCCGAACGAGCTCGCCGTGAATGTGCTTCACGGTAATTTTAGGGCTGTCGCTTTCAGCAGAAAACGTGAGGTGATGAAGTGAGCTGCCGCCTTTGGGCGATTTGTGCGGAGCGCTCCTCCAGCTCAGTGAGCGCGGATCAAAGAACGCCAGGTGCGCTCTGAACCCAACCGAGCCCAGCTTCGTGCAGGAGCGCTGCCAGCTCGGAGCCCTTCCAGCGCTCCACAGACGGTTTTTCTTTTTTCTCCCGTTCTGCTTTCAGCGTCGAGGTGCTTCCGAGCCCAACTCACCGCTCCCCGAGCAGCAAGGCCCCACATCGCTTCCCCGAAAGCTCCCGGCGCTTCCCGACCCCCCCGTGGCCCCGAGGTGAGCCGCAAACTCCCCCCCGCCCCCGACTCCCGATGACCTTTTAAACCCGACCGAGCGCAGCGCGGGGATCCTCCGCAGAGAGCCGCGCTTCTATTTCGGGGCCCTCACGGAGCGCGCCGTTATCAGAGCCGACCACAAATGCCACATGAAAAGCAGCAAACATCCGGAGGGTTTCCTGCGAACCGAGCCTTTCTCAAGGCAGAGGCCTTTTTTTTTTTTTTTCTTTTTAACGCGTACTTAAAGGCAACGCGCTTTGCCTCCTTTAGGCAGTCCCAAACCGTTTACATTAAGTGATGTGCAAAGAAATCGTCCCGAATAAAGAAACTTTCGGGACTTTGCGTTGGGAAAGTGTGCGGAGCTCGGAGCCGCTGCCCAGGGATGGCGTACTGCTGAAGGGATAAAATAAAATCTATTAAAATCTAAAATCTAAGTATCTATTAAAAATATATAAAATGTATATATAAAAAAAATCTCTTTCCAAACTCTAACATCTCGACATAACGTTAACTGCTTTCCACCCAAATCACAGCCCCCGGCATCCGAAAGGTGCCCGGTTCCCCTGCACCATCGCACACCGCAAGCCGAACTCCGCCGAGCTGCCCCGAGCCCTCCGCCCCCGCCGCACGCAGCGCGGAGCCTCCCCGGGCTCACAGAGGAGCCGGGAGGACACCGCGGAGCTCCCGACCCCGCGGCTGCTGAGGGAGCAGAGCGGCGTGCGGGATCCCGGGCGCAGGTAAGAGCGCTTCCCCCTGGCCGGCAGCGCCCGGAGCCCGAGAGGTGCCGCTGCTCGCTGGGGACCGCGGGTTCGGCCGCTCCCGAACGGCCCGGGGCAGGGAGGGGAGAGCAGCGCATCGCGGAGGAGCTCGGAGCTCCCGGGAAGGGGTTAAACCCCGTCCCGAGGCTGCAGGCGCTGCTCTGGGCGGCCGTGCCGCCTTCCTGACCCCGGGACAGGGCATCCATCAGAGGCGTGGGAAGGGCGGGAGGGACGCGGGGAGCAGAGAGAGCGCGGCTGGGGTGTGGGATTACAGAAACCCCAATGAAGCCGACGGGAGCCTGGAAATGGCTCTTTCTTCGTATTAGGAACAACGTAATCGAGATCGGAGCCGCTCATTGTACATGAAGATTAATTCAGCATTACAAAGATCTCACAGATCACTGAGATCGCTAAGATCACAAAGCGGTTGTGTTTTTCTCAGTGAAATTAAAATACGTTTGGACTGCACCAGGAGCTGTCATTACGGCTTTCCTGCCCTTCCGTTCAAGGCTGAGCTGCACAGGACCAAGCACAGAGCGGTGCCTGGGGCCGGGCAGAGCTCCCCAAGCCTGCATTTCCAAGAACACAAATCCTGTCCGTTTTTATACTTAAGTACGTGCAAGTAATTAAAAAAAAAAAAAAAAAAGCTTTATACAATGCTGGATCCACTCCAAAAGATCAGGCATCTGAACTGAACTAAACAATTCGAGGCAGCCCATTTGTGCTGGTTTTATGTCAGAGGAGCCACGACAAATTTGTACTGGTGCAAGGTATATCGGGACAAGCTAGATAGATGCTAAAGTTATGGCTTTGTGAAGGACACTCATGTAACCATACAACTAAAGCCAATCCCAACGATGCCGGGATGAAATGGATTTCCTCTTTGCCACCACTCAGCTCCCAGACTATGCTTACTAAGGCCAGAATGAAAGAATCTAATAAAATATGCTCTAGAAGGTGGACTATACTACTATGTGCTATGATGGTGTATGTTAGCTTTATAGCATATATGTATATATTGCTTTCCTAAGTAGGCAGCAAAGTCTCACAGCATTTCACAGGTGTAAAGAGCATTGTATTTAGCCCCCCCAAAATTGCTACGTTACACAGATGTGAAAGTTGCTGTGGCTGAAGCTGGGAAGCCAGTGTCCCCTCACACCGACTACTTCTCATCACAGAAGGGATGAGCTGGGATTTTGGCATATGTAAGCATCCTTACTGCCGGCAGCTCAGCAGAAGTACATTAGTGCTACTGACAACACTATGAAACGACAGCAACAGTTCCGATTTCAAGAGCTTGCTGCCTGCAGTTCTGATCAGTCAGCAGTGATGGACGAGCTCAGAAAGAAAGTAAAAACATATTTAATCCTTCAATGACGCTAAAGCCAAATAAAACCTTTTTTTTCTAACAAGATTGACAGTGAGATATTTATTGAAAACAAAACAAACGACAAGCAAAGAATCTCTCACTTTTCTTTCCTTGGGTAATATAAGAATATCTCTTCGTACATGATCAAAAAGGGCTTTCTTTATACCCAAGACCTCTGAGTATAAAATTCGATGCCGTTTTTGCAAAACAAAATATTAAATTGTTTAAGTTTGTAATCTGAAAATTTGCCCAGTGAAAATAGTCCCGATTTTCTCTTTTTTTTTTCTTTGTAATTATATTCAATAATTAGGTGCACTGCAGCTCCTGACATCTGACATTTACATTCATAAATTAAGCTATGAAAATAAATTAAATCAGGCAGATGGAAGGTTTGGGTTATTGGTAGCTGCAAGTGTTGAGATTTATGATGTTTATCTTTCCTGATTATTATTAATAGATAAAGAGAGAATTATTTTTAGCTCATTGATTAATATTCCACTCGCAATTTCACTGAAGCATCATTGAAAGCTGCAGACCATGGGAAAAAGCTGCTCTCCTTCCAGATCCAAACTAGTCAATGTGATCGTGTTTTTAACGATTACTGTTCGCCAAATGTGTCACGGTTTCAGAGCTCCCAGTTTCATCTGCTTGCTTTACCGGGTACAATTTTGTTTCTCTGCCTAGAATGCATGACTGTTTGGTGTTCTGATCATCTACAACTTATACTGAGCCATGAGAGAAAATGGAACTCACCCCATCACAGCTGCCAAGGCTAGCAACTGCATTGGAAAAAAAATGCCTAAGTAATTCAGGTGGGGTTTTTGATCCAGTCATTATTATTTGGCCTTGAGATATGTTTAGAATTATCTAGGTGTACTTCAGCATTCACACCTATTTTATTTGGTCTATTTCTGTTTGAATAAAACCTAGGGACCAAAAGTCCCCTTTCCTCCTCTTTTGTCCCCTTCACATGGCTGCTTTATCTCCACAACATCCTTTGAAGGCTATTTACTGAAAGGATGAGAGACTGGTTATCACAGAGAACTGAAAACTTTAAAAAGAAAACAGGAATTTCAATAAACCTGCTCTGGAGCTAGATCAAGAACTAGAGATTCTCACTTCTACTGCAAACAACCTGCAAGATCTAAGATGATTTCTCCCCAGCTCTCACCAGCTTCCCAGTTCCATTAAGACAGGATGCCTGTTTAACCAAGCTGTGGATGTAAATGCTGGGATAATATTCAATTTAGAAACCTTGCTTCAATGATAAATTTAATGATAAGCAACCTTTTACATTGTTAAGAGTCAGGTCAAATCTTGAGGAGGTGGTTTATATAGTACCTCACTGCACCACTTTCATATCCCTCAACAATTAAAGCCAGCAGAGATTTGAATTAATGAAGCAAAGAGGATGACTATGGAGCTTTAATTTCCAACATTAGATGTGTATACACACACTCTTTACAAAAGCAAAGTGTATTTATGTCTTTCAGTTCAGACTAGCAACCTACAAAACATAAAGGCAGTAAATCCCTGAGCACAGAATAAACTGAAAAATGCCTAAGAAATATTAACCAACAACATTGATGATTTACAAAGGTGAGAGTTAGGATTGAAGCAATCCAAAATTATCTTAAATACCTGTAATACCTAAATTTTTATAGGGTACTGACATGCCCGTGGTCAGTTTCCCAGTTAGCAAAGCATTGCAAGGCTCACTAGTGCAAAATGTTGTCCACTTCGTAAAATAAAGACAGCAACTGCTGGCGCTTGCCAGTAACACTTTATATGTGGGTGCTCAAGTACTGTGACAGTGCATGTAAAAATGAGATCCGAACCAGGACAATCCCGAACACCCAGGTGGTTCAGTTGACAAGCACTCAACCACTCACCAGAGGGAGCCCATTTTCCCCAAAAGCCAATGCTTGTAGTACGACCAACCTGCTGTCCGGGGAGCGTCCATACAACTCACCCAAATCTTTGTTCCAACTGAGGCAGCTACACAGATGTACCACGAAGAGGAAAGAACAGAACTGTAAAGAACCACATAGCTGCTTGATTAATAGTTTTTGCAGCACAAAAGGCACTTTAGTGAAGAAGCTGCTATGTCTGTCTTCCAAGTGGAACATTTCTCAGGGAAACCATCCTCATATCTGCAGCATCTGGACACGTAAACATTTTATGTTGTCCCTTCTGTGTACTGTTTGTGATATTATATTTGAAATATATTTCTACAGAATATTTAAAGCCATTACACTGAAAAGAAAGTATTACAGTTTTTAAGTAATTTTTTTCAAATAGAAAAAGTATTTCAGAAAAAAAAGACACCTCTCACTTCATATTCCCTCAAGGGAAAGAAGCAACCCTCTACTGTATTAGCAGTTCTTAGGCATTCTTTAAAGTCAAACTGAAGAACTACGTGATTACCTGCAGCTGCATGCCTCCTGGTATCCGTCCTTTTTCCCCCCCTTCAATATCATGAGATAATATAAAGTTACTACCTTTGCTTTGTCTTCTTTGCTCTCCACTTTGTTTTTTCAGCGTTATTCTTTCTAGCCAGAAGAAGTCAGTAGATGCCAAAGCATAGACCAAAAGTACTGATAAGTAAAAGCCAAAGTGCACTGATTATCTTATTTCCATTAAAAACAAAACAAAACAACAACAACAAAAAAACCCAAATCTATCTGTGGAATCAATTTTTTATGAGTGGGTGGAAGGATTTTTAATTCTTTAGGTTTGCCACCTGGCAGACAGATTTAATAGCAAACTCCAAACACTGAGGTCCTGGACACCCTGCTCTGTGTCCCAGCTTGGGCAGTGGTTGGAGCAGATGGACCCAGAGGTGCCTGCCAACTGCCGCCATTCTGGATGCTGAGATTCTCTAATGAAGACTTGATACAGTAAGCAGTACATAAGGGTGCAATTAATAAGCATGCAAATGATTTCAGACTAATTCTTGGGGGTTTCATTGCAGACTATAGCTTCAGAAACATTATGAAGTACAATCAGCTCATTTTTATTTCAATATGTGATCAGAGAACTAAAACTGGATATATCAAGTGTCTTTGGAAGGGGTCCTTGTTCCTGGAGACCTGCTGATCAATCAGCTTTCCCTGACTAGACACCAGACTTTACAATAGCAGTAGCAAGTCACAAGCCTATCACTTCGCTTTACAGGAGCACCAAATTCATTTGAATTAAAACAAGAAGATAAGACGAAGTTATTTAGTTACCAAATTGCATACAGGCATGAGTATGGCATGCAGAGAATCCCTTTGACAGATGCGTGCAGGGTTTACATTTGTGTCTCAAAGAGCTCTTACTGTTGAGCACACAAAATGGTGAAATATTCAATGGCTGATTTTTCCACTAAGCAGCTACGTGATAGAACATTTGACCATTATGCTTACTGACTTCATGCCTCTGTTTACAAAGCACAGCCTTCTATGTCATTGGCTCAGCCTGAAATCTCACATTTCACTTTTCAAAAAGTCCTTAGACTCAAAGCAACCACCGCTGCTACCTGAAAGTGATTAGCGAATATGCCTTATCATTTTCTCATTCAAAGGAAAAAAATATAGTGAAGCTATTTTTTCCTTTACTAGAGCTCCAATAAAAGAAATTTTAAAAATCTGTATTTGAAAACTGGTGAATTGTGATATGCATTCAGATGCTGTCACAGCAGAAGCACAGCCCTTGCAGAAATACTTTGCCAGCTTGTGACGTGTACACTCTCACAAACTGATTTTACTGGATTAAGTCCAGAGGGAGGAGGAGAGGCGTACAACACTCACTTCTTACAACACTAGAATCAAAAGCTAGTAGTGTTGTCACAGCAACTGATCAGACAGCTGCAATGACACTACTTACAATAACTAGAAATAACATGTAATACTGTAGTATGTAGTTGCCTAAGCTATATGTTTCATTATGATTTTTATTATTTATTATTTTTATTGTTTGATTTTTATTATTACTGAGAGAGCGGTGAGGTGCTGGAACAGGTTGCCCAGAGAGGTTGTGGATGCCTCATCCCTGGAGGTGTTTAAGGGCAGGCTGGATGGGGCCCTGGGCAATCTGACCTAATATTTGACCCAGCAGCTGGCAATGCTGCCTGCAGCAGGGGGATTGAAACTTGATGATCCCTGGGTCCCTTCCAACCCAAGCCATTCTATGATTCTGTGATTATTACTATTAAGGTTAAGACTGCTGATTATTTCTTGCTTTTACAAGGCACATCTTATATTCATCATTAATCACATATGAAGAACTTATAGGTTCACATATATTTCATGTGATTTCATCCACCCACTAACTATACATTAACGCTGCTTTTTATAAAGGTGAAGGTCAACATCTGTCCTACAGTACTGGAAAAGAAGTGAGTTGAAAAGTGTATCTCTGTGACAGACAGTAAATATAGTAAATAAATTTTCAGCTCCCTAAAATTCAGTGGTGTACTTTCAGAAAATAGCTCAGTTGAATATATTTTTTTCCAGGAAGAATTTAAATAATAATGTGAATTTAATACAATACATGGCACCAGAAGTAATTTGGACACGTGTCTGGGAAGATCACAAAGCATTCAAGGTCATGCTTTAAATTTCCAGCCAGAATCAATAAATCTAGTTACTTTGCAGAATGATACATTCAACAAGGAAAGTTTTCTTTTGAGAACAAGTTATTATGCATTGCTCTGTTAAAAACAGTTAAGAAATGACTAACCAGCTTGAATTCTAGAGGAAGAGTTGGTTGCAGTGTTGATAGTATTGAGAAATGTTTCCAGTTCCAAATCAATCATGTGTAAGTTTCACAGCAACAAATAATTAAAAACCAAAGTTCTCAATCTGAAGCATTTAACCATCTCTTGGACTAGATTGAAAAGGAATTCCAGCTTGAGCTCAGTGGAGCTCTCTAAATAGCAGTGTAGTCCAGCAAGGAAGAAACAGAGAACGATCATTTGAGAAGACTCTGAAGAGTGCACAACACACCAACACTACAAAAACAGCTGCAGCTTCACCTTTTTCTTGCACACTAAACTGGACATTACTTGGAACCACCATTGTATCACAAATTAGAGCAAGACAGTAAGAGGATATAGCACTACTTTAGAGTTCCCATGTAACCGCAATGCTAGATAATCAATCAGAAGTTGTGTTTATCAAGCTTCTACCTATTGTTTTTTGTCTTGCAATTGAGGGCATTCTGAAAAAATGTGGAGTTCACACTTCTTCCAAATGCAGCTTTTGTACAACTTCTTGGTACAAAAAGGCATTTATATAGTATTTTTCATCCAATAAGTGCTTTACAAATATATGTTAGCATTACTGACAATCTTCTGAAGCTTTGGGAACTGTGGACAAACATGTTCTAAACAACCTGCCCTATACTTCATTAGATGAGTAAAAGACCATGGATTGTGAACCTCTTCGTTTTCCCTCTTCAGGGCTAAGTGCATTTTCTATGTGGAGCTAAAATACTGGTTTCAGCTTCCCTTTTGTCCATATTCCTGCTTTTTAGCACCATGGGAATCAGAGCATCATTAGGACTGTTTAGCAGATTACGCCCAAGAGCTTTGGGTAGGATAACTAATCAGAGATTAGGAATACCAGACTGATTACAGTCAGTTGGTAAAAGGGTAAATCAATTGTTCAAAAGATCATTAGAAGAGGAAACCAAGCCAAATTCAAACTTTACTTTTACTGTGCATTCTGTGAGCTAATTCTGGAACTGTGGCTTAACTCTCCTCCTAAGTTTAGGTAACTTTTTTTCCTATTGATTCTAGAAGACTATAAAGTATAGTATCATACACACCAAATAACAATGGCTATATTTGTATATAAATTAGCATAATGAATAAGCAATCTTCCATACTTACTGTATAGTACATATGACTACATAACACCACTGTACTTGATCTTTTTCATAATTTTTGTGTACAAAAGGCATTATGGCAAGCTGCAGCTTTATTTTAAATGAGTACCATAATCTCTGACTACAGGAGTAGAAAACTAGGAAACAAGAAATAATTAACTGTGATTTTTTAAAATACTTATTCCACTAATAAATGAGTGAATGAATCAGATACTATTACTCCTTTTGTAAATCCTGTTTTACACCCAAGCATATGACATACAAAATTATCAGGAAAAAATCATTCAGAGATATTGAAAAAATTATACATCTAAACACTCACATTTAAATAACACAATATTTTTGAACATTCCATAAGAAAACATTTTTACCTTTTTGTAAAATTAAGTATTGAAACTGCTGATGTAATATAGATCAAATTCCAGTTTGGGTAATTTATTTCATTATAGTTTGATTTACACAATGATTTTATACTGCCTAATATTAAGCATTTACCTTACAGACTGGAGAAAGTTAATTAAAAAGAAGGAGGAAGAATCCCACAGAAGAAGTGTTGTTTTTTTAATTTTGCATTTCTAAACACTGGGTAGTGCCATTTGTACTACAGCCACAGCTGTAGTCCATCCAAATGACATCTACATGTTTTTTGTGATAAGTATTCCCTTATGCCTCCTAACAGAATTTTTGAATTCTTCAGGATAAGATCCTCTACAAACACGTGTAATCATTAGAAATATATATTGTTTACAGTAAATCACAGATATCCTTTGTTTCTCGTAGCGCGACCTCCACATTAGGAATTTCCATCATAATTTTTTCATTTGCTTTGTAGAATCATAGTCAGACATTGTTAATCAATGGTTCAGTATCAAAATGGAAGGACAAGTAGGCTGGAGTTTTATATGTATCAATTAGCAGTAAAAATACGTTTTCATAGAATCATAGGATGGTTTAGGTTGGAAGGGACCTTTAAGTTCATCCAGTTCCAAACCCCCTGCTATAGGCAGGGACACCTCCCTCTAGACCAGGTTGCTCAAAGCCCCATCCAGCCTGGCCTTGAATGCTTCTAGGGAGGGGGCATCCACAGCTTCACTGGGCAACCTGTTCCAGGGTCTCACCACCTCCACAGTAAAGAATTTCTTCTTGATATCTAGTCTAAATTTACCCTCTTCCAGTTTAAAACCATTTCCCCTTGCCCTGTTGCTGACTTTTCTACCTAGCTGACTGGTAGAAAGAAGGCATATATTTATTATACTTGCAAACTTGCAGCAATTTAGGAGGGGCATAAAGGAGCTTTAAGAACAAGACCGTAATTCAAAACTGTCTTGAATATTTCAGAACTAGCCTAAAAATTGTAGAAAATAATCTAAGGGACAAATGCAAGGTATGTTGGTGATGCAGAAAAAAATCTACATTATGGATAATGAACTTTGAAGCAAGAAGCAGTACTGAAGAAAAGGATTTGAGAAGTAATTGTAGATCACTTCAAATGCCAGACAACTGTATCATACTGCTGAAGGAAGAAAAAAAAATACATCACAGTGGGCTATGTGGATATGAACATTCTTTGCAGCCTGTAAAGTGAACTTTCCTCAGTCCTAAGAGAAGAGGGTGTCCAGTAGGGACACCCAGAGCAGGGAGTCCAGGCCCATGTCCGGGCAGCTGCTGAAGGTCCCCAAGGAGGAGACTCCAGAGCCTCCTGGCAACCTGTGAGGTGACAGATTAGTCAGCTCCTGAAGTTTCCTTCATTTATAATAACCCATAAATAGGTTTTATTTATCTTTTCTAGTGTGATTTTGTTCATTTAGGAACAGCTATTCAAAAACTGCTGAAAAATGTATCATTTCCTAAGTTACATTCAGACCTCACTATATTACTAGTTAATAATGCCCCTCTGTAGATCTCTAAAACAGTGAATTCACAGAACTGAACTTCTTTTTTTGGCATCAAACAAAAACTGTCTTTCTCAAATAAAATTAAGTATATAAATCTTACACACAGGTAGTATGCAAACAAATAATCTGACAGCAGTGTCCCCCTGGAGGGAGAGGTCTAACTGTGCAGTTCTGATTTCATGTTGCACACTCAGATTGCACAGTTCTTCACAGTCTATTTTTCAACTGCATAAAGTCAATTAGTCTCACTGCTCAGACTTGCTATGAACAGAAGAGAGGTGTTCCAGTCATTTCAGTTATCAAATACCTAAGGAGCTATTTCATATTCTCAGTAAACAGGACAGCATAAATCTTCTACATGCATGTATTACTAATTGCTCACACAAAGCTGTAAAAAAATATTAAAATTGTAATGTATAGAAAAAGTAATTATAGGTTGAAAAGCTGTTTTTCAGCTAACTTTTGAGGAGCATTTCCTAACTCAAGTGTAATGTTGGAGCTTAACAATTTTAAATTCAGAATGAAGACTCAAGTTTGAATGCCATCACAGAAAGAAAATTATGAAGATTTCTTTCAATGAAGCATATAGATACTTTCTCACTTTTAACAGATATTAAACATTAAGTGGTATATTTTATTTTGTCCTTTTCTAGACCATGTTGCATAAAGTTAAAACCGGTAATCAAGGATGTTGAAGTAATTAATCTCTCCCTGCTAGATATGCTAGATACATTAGAAGTCACTGGATTGCATGACAGATTCTCAGGTAACTCCGTATTGATTTTTTTCTGTATATTGAAAAATATTGTTAAAGAAAATAGTTCTCTCTGAAAGTTTTAAATGGAGTAAATTTACTTTCATTTTCATATGTCTACTTTATATCCTTGCTCCACTGTCATCCAAAATGGTTCCAGCTTCAGTACATGGGGGCACAAACCTGTTCTCCCTATCAATCAGCAGTAAATCAAAATCTGTCTGTTTGGGATTTTTTTTTTTTGGTCATTTATTTGTTTGTTTTAATTCACATTAATCACCTTGGAGAATCTAATAAGATTATCTGTGCAACAGAGATTTGGCCAGATACTTGATCAGCTATTGAAATCTCAAGTCTGAGGAGCAGTTTGGAAAAGAAGAAAACAAGAATAAATAAATCCAGAATCACATATGTGCAGTATTGACTTTGCAATTTATGCTAAGTACATGACAGATCACAGGTGATTAACTTCTCCGCAAGCATCTCTATGCTACCATGGTTCTGTTTAAGATATTCTGCTACATCCTAGAATACCTTTCCTAAATAAACTCCAGAGGGTAAATACTTAAGACAATAGCAAATGATGGGTGACTGAATGTAAGAACATCAAAGGTTCTCCGAGGGAGGTGAGCTACAAGAGAAGCTTTGAACCCAGGTTAAAATGTCACAGGGTGCTACCTGAGCACTGCATTTATCAATTTAATTCCTCCAGAATCAACAAATAAACTTTGTGACAAAGATAAAGAAAATCTAAACCTGTATTTATTTCTTGAAGGCATCTTTGAAGTTACCTCTAGTAATGGATAACTACCATTTCAGACACACATTTTAAAACATTTAAACAAATTTCCCAGCAAAGTAACGAAAATACACAATCGTATTGATTTACAGACCACCTTCTCAAAAAAATCATTGAAAGGCATTAAAGCAGCAAAACAATTTTTCCTATTTTTTTGAATTTTAGGATAAAAACTCTCCATGTAAACAGTGAATTTCTTTTATACAAACTGCAACTGACTTCCAATGTATTTGAAGTTCCTATAATATAGTAAAATGCATTGCAGACTATCAGTTGAGAAGCTCACAGTGCTGCCCAGATTGATCAACCAACCAATCAAAGCAAGAATCTGAAAACTATATCTGTCAATCTGTATTTGCAGCTAAAGCCTACTTTGCATTCATGTCTGTACTTTAAGCAAAAGGATTTCTTTAATTGATATCAGTTACTAGACTAAAAGGAACTGTGTTTCTAAAAGTTACTCCTCTCCCAAATCCCTTCACTTACTAACTAAACACAATTTTATTTTATTTTTTAATTTATTAAGTCCTGGTACAATTCTATTCCACAAAAAAATGCTGTCTCAAAGCTTTCCCTGTTCACACAGCATGAGGATGGGCACACAGCCCCAGTTACTGTCGCTGCTGTTTTTTTTGTTCACTTTGAAATTGCCTGAACTCCAGTAGATAAGAATGCTGCCTTCTGCTGTCCAGTGAAGAAAGTGATGAATGGGAATGTTGGTTTGCTCATGCTGCCCATAATTTGAAGATGATATGGGAATATAAATAATAAGCATAAATTCAAATACTACTACTACTAATAATATAAAAGCATTGACATGTTCTGCAAAGATGTAGCCATAAATTAGCAAGAGTTCTCTTATTTCATATGGAAGAAAAAATGCCAAGGAAGAATACACAAGAATGAAGTGTTCCATGCATAGATCTAAACTAATGGAGAACAGTTATTTCCAAAGGGTACCAATTTTACTTACCTACCATAGAGGAATTTATAGCAAGAATTTTTAGTTCTTTAAAAAACTTGTGGATTCTTCATTTTTCTCCCCCAGAGCACACCACGGATGCTGCCAAAAACTAGTGAATAAGGTTCACATTAAAAAAAAATTATAGTAATATTCACAGTTTTAATAACTTAGTGCTATACACAGTCATGTACATTCATAGTACCAACCACTGTTTTTTTCCACTTGTTAGAGAAGTTAATACCAAATCCTACATAAAAATACAACTTTATTGGATCTTTTGACTTTATGATTGTAATTACATTTCAGCCTACTGCATTTGAAATCAAGTAAGTGATGAGTAATCGTGTAGGGGTAACAATAGTTAAATACAAAGCAGTTATTACTGATACAGACACTAATGAAATTGATAATGAAACACTACATTTCTCAAACTTTATTTTATACTAATATGGAAATAAGGAAACACTTCATCTTTACAGTAGAGGAAACGCAGCCTCCCAAATGTTGCAACGTGAAAGATTAATAGTGATAGCTCTTAAAGGGCATGGCTAATTTCTCTCAAGTTGTAAGGCTTGGACTATCATGGATTGAGAGCATCCCTGTCTAGAAGGACTTGGGGGGTTCTGATGCTTGACATGAGCCAGCAGTGTGCTCTTGCAGCCCAGAAGGCCAGCTATATGCTGGGCTGCATCAGAAGAGGGGTGGCGAGCAGAGAGAGAGAGGATTGTTCCCTCTACTCCTCCCACGTGAGGCCCCATCTGCAGTACTGCACCCAGGTCTCAGGCCCTCAGTACAAGAAAGATGTGGAGCTGTTGGAGTAGGTCCAGAGGAGGGCCATGAAGACGATCAGAGGCTGGATCATCTCTCCTATGAATACAGGCTGAGGGAGCTGGGCTTGTTCAGTATGGAGAAGAGAAGGCGCAGAAGTCTCTCAGCCCAGTTTAATAAATATTATACTTGAATGTGTATGTTGTTATGAAAACCTGCCTTTCAGTCAGACCCTTCAGTTCAAATGCTGCCTTCCTGAAGACAAGCTCTATTGTTTGGCATGATTTTCTGATAAAAATCTTGTTCCAAAGCTCTTTAAGAGAAAGATCACTGCATTTTAATTCAAAGAGTTTATGAACAATATATGTATATTCTTGTTTGAGAAATACTTGGCAAGAGTGCTGCAAAGAAACTCCAATCCAACGGTCAGTGTAAAACATGAGCAGATTTAGCAAAGCATGCTTTTATCCAGGATTGCAAGAATCCTGAAAAAATTCCAACTTCATTCATTAGCTGTTTATATTGGAGCACCTATATCAATAACAGCAAAATATATTGCAAGAGTGCTAACTACTCATCTGCCTTACAAAATTGTTTTTAAACTGGAGAAGAAATAAAAGGAAATGAAAACAAAATGTCCTGTTCGGATCCGCGTGATAAAATAACAAAAAGAATTTACCAGCTAATTTATTGAGCTTTAAATGTTTACCACTACAACAATTCTAGGATATTTTCAAGTCTGAAGGATGAAACTGCCTCTGCAATTTGGAAAGGAAAATTCTATCAATACCATTCCACGCTAGCATGTCAGCTTTGCAATATGATTTCAAAGTGATGTAAACACCTTTATCCATGAAAGAAGGTAAGGTACATTTTAAAATGAAGCCACATCTATTTAGCTTAAAAAAAAAAAAAAAAAAAAAAAAAAGAACAAAAGTCATACGGGGTTGGCTAGATAGTTATATAGCTGGCAATGTGCTGACAACCTCCCTCAGCACAGAGCTGAAAATCTCACCCCAGAGAGCAGAGATGGGAGCCAAATAGTGAAAACAGAACAAGAATCTTCTTTCCAGGTAAGAGACAGCCTTTCACTAGATGAGTCTGTTTGGGTGTCTGTTTCAGTATCTATTAATCATACTTGGGTTGCTTTCCTATATCATCCTGATCAAGTCTCTGTAGACTATCTTAGATTTTTGCACAATTCTGTTCTTCCTGTGTGTTAGAAATGGGAAGATGTATTTATGATTTTGTTGAAGTATATGGCCATTCCATCCTATGCTTTTGAAAATTATTTTCTATTCAACACGTGTAAATCAAACGACAAAATTATGAAGCTGAAAACAGTTAAATCATAACAAGGCTTATAATCTTCATACACCAGCTTGCAGGTCAAAGAAGGCAGACTTTCTCACACCTCTGTTCTTTTTCTTTCAACAATTTCAACAGTTATCACGGTAATACTGTACCTAAGGGCAGCAAATATACACACATCAGGACACTAAGTTTTCTATCAAATTGCACTTTTTCTTGAAGTGGCTTTTTTTTTTTTTTTTGAATGTTTTGTATTTTCCTTGTTTTCCTTTACAGAATCTTAAAAATCTGTATTCCTAACTCACAGGGAGCTCCCAATGTAAAAAAACCCACGTGTCTGGTCTCAGAAAAATGCCAGAAATTTGTTTTCTCTAGCTTAGATAGTATGTGCTAAATTTCCATTTGGATTTTGAACTACAGGCAGGCAGAATTCTGCAGTGTCTCTCATTATGCTGCTATCTAGCTTTTTGAGAATTCTTTATATTCTTATTTCTTTGTTGCACTTTTCTATACATTATCAGAGCTGTCCGTTATCTTTCTAACATTCCGTCATTCCAAATAACTCTGGTTTTCCAGATACAAATCTACCTTAGGATAGCACATACGTGTACTTTCAGGAGAATTTCTGCACAATCCGTGAATAATACCTATTCTCTGTGGTGGTATCATTTAAGTTCAAGTTGCAGACTTGTTCAGCTGTTCCATATGTCTTATTTGACAAAAGCCACATTAGCATTGGTTAATAGTGACCTTCTACAGTTTCTCAGGTTGTCTCTAGAGTTTGATGTGGAAATGCACAGAAGGATAAGTAAAGCATTCACCTAACACAACAAAGATCTTATATTTGTTGTTGTATTTCTTGCTGCAAAGCTTGCTAGGTAAAAATATTTTGTAGTTATCTACAGACACTTTTTTTTTCCCCTCAGTTTCCACTTTAGAATATTTGTTGAACTTGGTTGTGTAATCAGCATTTTCTAAGACATTTTTTGGAAAAGATAAATTTTTATCAAAGCAATTGTCTGTGCCTTTAGCAAGATGCTCCCCTAAGACCTAACTTCGAAGAGTTACATTGTACTTGTGTCACTTAAATCACTTCCAAATATTTTCATACTGGGTGGCATCGGCATTTCCTGGACATTCAAACATATCCTCATAATCTGGAACACCTGTGTAATAAAATGTAGTGTCTAGCAGTGCAAAAGCATCTTTTCTAGATGTATTTATTACTGTGCTGGCCCCTATGACATTAACAATTACCACCAATTTGCATGACATAGGATTTGCACATTTATCTCAAAAGACTGTTTTTATCAATCTATCTTCACTGCCTGAAGTTTCAGATTTATTCACCCTGTAATTTCTATTGCCTTCTTCGTTCCATAACATTGAGTTACGTAGCTTTAACACTGTCCTTTGCAGTTTCCTTTTTGGAGATACATCACGCTGAAGGAGTCTCTGCAACTCAATAAAGGTACTGGTAATTTAGGATTCCGTCTCTTGTTCATTTACATTTACTTCTTGCATTTGTATTTGATAAGTTGTTAGTCCACAGCTCCAAAAGCACATATTTTTATATTACAATAATCTATACCAGCAAAAATCTCATACTCTGAATCACTGTTGACTTCCTGATACAATTTTTTTTTCTACCAGCTGCACCATCTTATTAATCTCACAATAATTTTCATAAAGGAATAGAAAGGATCTTATGTTCATTTTTAATGACATTATCTTAACATTAATTTTTTCTTTTTTTGTGATTGCATGTGTGCATTTTTATACATATGTTGGATGTATTTTTCATTTACTTTCACTTACTCTTTGGGTTGTTTGATAAACTTTGTCAGCCTCAGCTTTTAGAGATGAGCATGATTTGTACCCCTCTGTGGTCTTGAGTCAACACAACTTTTACCTAAGATCCTATTACCTAATTTAACCAAATTAACTCATCTTTTATAATCATATACATCAGGCACTACACAGCATTTGGCTAAAACTACAAAAAGATCCATGAATATCATTACTTTTGGGAAGGGAGAGACTGGATCACTTTTTAGATAGCAAGTAAATTTTTTACTAACTTATCTAATCACTATCAAAACACATGGAAACCTTTGTCTATTATGGTCACTAATGTGACTATTCTGATTTTGCTTTCTTTTTGTTCACTGCTACTCCAACATCACATTTTTTTCCACTAGAGTGCAAAGTATGTCTATTTTCTCTTTATTACATATCTTTTTTAGTAGTTACACAATATTTTTATTACATAATAATTACATAATAACCTTTACTCATTATTACATCTCTTTCCTATCACTGCTTTGTTTCTACTACTTTTCTTTCTTTGCATTAATTTTCAGCTTAGATTACCTGAGTTTGCAGAAGCTGACTGATTTCTGACAACATGAATGGCACTGAACACACAAGAGAAATCTAAAGCAGTGCAATGCTTAGGCTCAGTTCCCCTTTCTACCTGCCAGATTCCAAAAGTAGAGCTCTCCAAATTCCATACACAAAAGTGGCACAGTCTCTGTGCAACCATCCATTACAATACGGGCTTTTAATACCGGCTCATCAAAACGGGATGTAGTTGGGCTGCTTAAAAGGAAATAACTTGATTAATATACCTCATATAATAAAATTGGAGTTTTGCAGACATGCAGCATGATCAAAAAACTCACAGCTAACAACAATCTTGGAACAAGTGGTACCTGCCACTGTAACCAGCCAAACACCACCACTATGCTAAACAAAACTTGGAAAACTTTGATTGAATAGCAAGCAAGCTCAGCATGTTGGAATAATAAGGAAGTGTGAAATTTCCTCTCTCATTTGGAGTGTCTTTGCAGAAATATCAGCTGGTATCTACATCAGACTGCGCTATGTATAGCTTTGTTGATTTATGGAGGTCTTCAGATAGCACACACCCAGTGTTTTGCTTTACATGAGTAACAGTTACACATCAGCTGCCTAGCATACCTGAAACAACTTCACGGAATGAGAGAGAAAATTACTTTTTCAAGTTTAGGCCATTAAAAGTAATACTTGTTTAATTATCAAACTGTGGCAATTTAACGGAGTTAATTTCTCATTATGAAAGCTATACTCCAGACTTCCAAATGATAACTTGCAACACAAAGCAAGAATAATAACAAAGAGGGAATGCGTTATTTCATTCTGATCCCCATAGCCAATATTTTTTTTAATTTTTTCAAAATATACTTCCTTTGAGCTTTTCTATAATGTTCACTTTTAAAAAACTGTTACTTTTGATATTCAAAAGTGGAAATCAAATGGAAATACAAAGACAAATGGAGACATTAAATTAACAATTAAGTGTTATTTTTCAAATAGTCCAAGTTGTTATAACATTTCAACTGCTTACTTTACGGCAGTGCCTACAGGTTTCATCTGGGACATTTCTTTGCCAACTTACATCCAGTAAATCCAGTAAAGATCCAATTAGTGCTTCTTTTTTAATGATATAGAATAGAATTAGATGATTCACCTCAAGTCATATTGGAAAATCTGTGGCAGAGATCCAAATGAAACTTGGTCTGACGAAGATAAAGATACAGGCAAGTAGTAATCACCCAAGGAACCTCAGTAACATAAATGTGCAGTAGCTGTTCTCCATCATATTGAGTTATCTCACCCACACAGCTTGCTTTCCTCATTCCCTCTCAACATGCACAAATTTTTCTCAGATGTGAATGGGAGAAGGTGAGCAAAGCAGGAGAAAAGAATCAATACCATTTCTGAATAAATTAGTACACGGTCCTGATAAATGAAATTTGCTGATGGCACAGAGTTCAGGTAGGAATTCAAGTATATTTTCTTAAGAGATTTCCTAAAAATGCTGAATGCCAAACTGGCTGTAGTACTGCATTCTGCAAGATGCCAACTGGTCACAGAGAAGTGTTCAGCATTCCTATTTCTGCTCAGCATTTCTGCAAATCTGCAGGTTTTTGAAGTCACAACAAGCTTCAAGGATAGAAGTCACAGATCTGCAGATAACAAAGTAACTTCTGAAAACCATTAGCAAGCTTTAGCAATAAATACTGTGTGTATGATGAAGGGTTTACTTTCCCAGAAGTGCTTATGGGACTTGAGATTGCACAAAAGGGCTGCAAAATGTGTTTCCCTCAGTTCTACTATCAAGCTTTTCCCAAAGGACCTCTGGGCTCCTGCAGTAGCCAAACTTCCCTGGAACAGGAAACTCTATTTACACTGATGTCTTAAAGGCTGGTGCTCATCCATAAAAGGGAAAAATAATAATACTTTTAGGAACTGCATTTTTCTTAACCCTTAACAGACCACAGTCCGAAATGCACACTCTGTAGCTGAATTTTCACAACACTAAGAAAAACTATTTTCAAATAAGGAAAAAAAAAATAATTCCCCAGAAGTGCTTGCAGCATTCTAACAACATGCAATACATTGACAGAAATGTGGGATAGAAAAATACAAATTAACTTTTCGGTTTTTGCCCTCATATGAAAGAAAGGCCATCTATAAACAAACTGATTAAACCTAAAGAACAAAACTTTAATATCTTTTACTGGCATCTTTTATAATTCAGGTACAAAACTTTTTTAGGTTTTGAATAGTGAGTGGGAAAGCTTCTTTCTTACCTATCCACTCACAGGAGAGAATCAAAAACCTCTTTGGAGAAGAGGCCTTGCAAGAGATTCCACCAGGAACTGAGTATAACCCTCATAGTGGCAATGCAACTCCTGAGTATAAAGATCCTGTAAAATCTGTATCACGTGATAAAGAACAGTAGGTACTAGAAACATCAATTAAAAGTAGCTCTTCTTTAAGATCACAAAAAATATCCTTCTGAAAAGCAGACTGAATTGCTTGAGCGCAACTGAAAATAAGCCAGACCGTTCAATGCTGCAGGCATCTGAGCTTCAGCATAAAAATCTTCAGCTGTGAACTTTGTATTCAGATTGAGCTTTTGTTTTGAGAAGGTACTGATGTTTTCAGTAGAAGTTCCTTAATCACTGTTACTCTCCTTCCAAAATCAAATAAAGTAAAAGAAGGTACTTCAGTTTTGGATGCTTATTTATATTTTTTCTGAAATTTTCCTTCTAAATATTAATAAAAATGAGACCTCAATTGCATTGTTAAACTGAAGAAACTGTAATCTGATTACAAAGTGAAACTGCATCCTTTAATCTAGCTGCAAACTAGCTTTGCCTTAGGTCCACTGTTAACAATTTTTGATTTAAAACGGAAAGGTGAAACATGCCATCACCTTACTTAATAAGGTATTAAGAGTACCTGTAAGGCCTTCTCCATATCACACTTTAATGCAAGATCTCTAATTCTTTAAGGTCTATGACTCCTCAGATGTACTTCTTCAGGTTCTGGACAGTTCTTGGCCTCTGACTAGGAGATGGCTGAAGACATCACAGTTACATTCTAGGAGAGTAAAGAAAGCAGAATATCACAGGGGTTCTCCATAACTTTCTTTCACTATTCACAAGGACTCGACAATGTAATGTTTCTCATCTGTCATCCAGGAAATGAGTAAGGTCCCTAAAAATAACTGGGAGTATCCCAAGGTGAATAAATGTAGATCTATGAAAAAAAAAATTCCATATACTGTTACAGGTTTCTTTATCTTGGCATTTATCCATCTGTGTCTTGTTCTTGTGATGAATTTTCTTATCTTTCTCAGCCGCACCATCACCTCAATTCTACAAGCTCTTCAAAGAGGATGGAGAAATTTTTCATTACTTCCTATTACCACATGCTTGTTTAAAGCTGAAATTTAAGAAGAGAGTTAAATTTTAAGAGAGATAAAGGTGCAGTGATTTCTCAAGATGAACAAAGGTGGAACGTGGTAACACCTGTAGGAAGAAGATGTCTGTCTGACATGATACGGATTTCTCTTTCTGGATAATTTCCCACAGAAATATAATAAAATATTTAAGATGCTCTGTTTCACGTGTAAAGTAAGTCAAAAAATAAAGAAACAAACAAAATGATATAACTAGAAACCTCAGCACTGAACTCTTTTCCCCATCCCATCTCTTCTCCAAGTTCTAAAGATATCTGAAATATGAGAGATATGAGTACACCCAGTGTAACTACATTATCTAGAGTCAGCTCTGTATTAATCTGGACTAAATATCTATTCAAATTTCCTACTAAAACACAGATTTGCAATCTGACGTAAAGGAACTTTGCTACCTCTGACTGAGGTATTAATCTTTGCACAACGTACATTGTAATCTCAAATAAATTCTTTTTCCATCTAAAGATAGTGGACAAATTCACATATAATGTGACACTGCTGACTTCAAATCCTCACTGGAGATAAATTGGGTTAAGGATTTTAAAGTAGTTTCAAGTATTCCATCCTCCTGCAGAATTGTTTTATGGGAATCTTTTTAGAAAGTCAGTCATTTCCTCTTCCTTTTATTCCCTCATTCTTTCTTATCTTAACTTGTAGTGATGTGTTTATAATAATAACTTGCTGATACACTGTTTAAGCAGCAGGAACCATCTAAAATGACTTCATCAGACACAAGAAGATGGTCTTTTGCTCTTGACCTTGACCTGGTTATGGGAGGTAACACCAAAGCAGGCCTCACTAATGAACCTTCCATAAAGTTGCCATAAACTGCCTGTAATAACAGAATCTCTCCTAAGAACTGAAAAAAAGCTTTTTTGTTTTATTGTTATCCTAAGAACAATCTACATCAAAACTTAAAAAGAATTTCTAGAATTTTCTATTACAATATTTCAACTCCTAACTGACTGAAAATAGTAGGGTCATGAGTCCAGCCATTTCCCTTTCCTGACTATCCATCAGAGGTCAGTAATACTCAGTTCTGTAAGGGTTTTCACAATCACACAAATTCAGTAGAAACTATTATTCCTCTCTTGGAAGAACATTCTATTTGAAAGGAGGAATAGAAGCATAATAGAGGTTTTTCCATTAGAATCAGAAATTATGGTCCTAATGAGCAACGATTTCAACACATCTATGCAAGTCTTTGTGAAAATTACAGCATAATACTGCATGTGGTTGTACAAAGGACACCATGAGGTTGGGATATAAATTCTGATCACTTTCTAAAGTGTGCTATGGAAAAAAAAAAAAGTAGTAATTCACAAATATTGTAACAGCAGCTGGGAATCACGCTGAACATGGAGTTGTAGGAGCAAAAGAAATCTTCCTCTCAGCATGTGAAAAGATGTCAGTTTATCTGAACGAGGGACAACTTTATGCAGCATACACAGCAGGGGTGCACATTCTGCCTTTTTCAAAAGACAGAAGTTCCAGAACCAAACATGTACTCCTCTTGTGCAGCCCACTGCCATATGGAGGCATGAAAACAGGCTATACAAGTTTGCAGTCCATGCTTCTACCTCTCAGCTACTTCTGCCTCTTGTGTCACCAGGTTTCCTCTTTCTTCACAGCAGGAATTGATTCTCTCCCTTCCTCCCCAGCTGCCCAAGAAGTCAGAGCCTACACAAGACTGAAAGGAAAGGCTGGGAAGTGCTAGAAAAGCTAAAGACCCAGTATCTCAGCAGAATGTGGCTAGTAGAGTCCAGCACCCTTAGGCCTCCACAGCCCTCAGAAATCCTGTCAGGCATTTGATACTCAGTCTTTGAAATCTCAGCCAATTCCTTATCTTTCCCACCTGAAACTCTGCTTTTCCCAATCCAGAGGTTCAAAGTATTCACAGATGCCTCCTAACCCTTTTCTCTCCTTCCATGTTTTGTCCAGTGCTGCAAATACCAAGTTTGCATACACTGTTCAAAGGCATCAGATCAACTCTAGCATATCACATGGAGCAGGCATTTACATGGACTTGATTCCTCCTTATTTCTAGCTAAATATATAAAGAATAATATAATATAAAAAAATGCTAAAAGGCATTGATATTTAAAAAATATTGTATGTAGACATGATACAGGAATAAAGGGGTCATAACACAAGACTGCATTACAACCCAAAATGTAACTGAAGCTTGTGTTGACAGACAGAAGTCAGTTTAAAACAGCCTAAGCCAGGTATCAGTGCAGCCTGATAACACATACTTCAACATCAGCTGCTAAGCCAAACTAAGCCCCTAAGAAAGCAGTGACTAAATCCTGTGTTACCAATTCCCAAACTGGTGACATGAAAATAAGCTTAAATACACTTGAATGAACAAACATGACTCCTTCAGAAAGATTGGAAGGCATATGTAGGCAGAATAAAAGGAAGGAAGGAGTCCCAAATACAACTCATATTATAACGTACTCTACAGAAGGAACAAAGGAAAACTTGTCCCCTTTAATTAAATTAATTCACGTATTCATAATCTGATCAATGCAGATTAATTATTCAGGTGCTACATGACACTTCCTTTTCATGGTTCACAAATATTTCTCTATAGACCCTGTAAATATGTTTCTGCCATATATTCTAATGGAGAAATTAGTCTAATATGCACTTATTCTTCCTTATTCTCATGTCATATGTATGATCAAGCAATAAGAAAATAAAAATCTGCAGAAGATTGGGTATCTACACATTGTATGCACAACACTAGGTTTATGTAAACACATCACTGCTGAGTTGACAGAAATCCACAAGGGAAGGATTTCATAGATCAGTGGAAAAGCTCTCTTTAAGATTTAATTTAAGAAAAGAAGCATTATAAGATTTCAGACTGAAAAAAAATCAAAACAAAATGAAGCCAAATCAATGTCATAAAGCCTTCATCTTACTTGCCTCGTGAGAAATGCACGTGGCTTCCCACAAGATATGCACTGTCTTTCATTTAGACAGTGAAGTTAGAAAGCAATACCCAGAGTTTCTCACTCATCCAAGCAGAATTATCAAAGAGTTATCACCAATCTTGCACACATGAGCTGTACAGACACTTCTGCATGGAACTGGCCAACACACATACTTATGAGGTCCAAACCATGATGGAAAACCTAGAGATCCATGAACATATTAAATATCCACCCACTGCCCAGATTATCATCGCAGACAGATAGAACAGCAGTTATTAAGCTAATTATTATCATTTACATGAGTAAAGTACAAGGACAATCAGAGAGAAACAAAAAATAAGAGCTCTGATCTTCATGAACTACTCACTTCAAAGTGACATTAATATTGCAGTCTGAGGATCGTTAAAATTACAAATTTTTTATGATTATAAGTGGTGAACGAATCATCCAAATGGTGTGTTTTATCTGCTGAGCCAGAAGCAGCCATGGATGTGACTTTATGCCATGTTTTTTCAGGAAATTTTCAGATTTTATTTTAGACACCACAGAAAATGAAGAGGAACATCTGCTGAAAATATTTTCTTATATCCAAAATACAGGTGGGTATAAACATTTTTTGCATTCTGTAATAAATCTACAAAAAAAAAAAAAAAATCACATCCAAACTGGCATTTCAGAATAGGGAACTAAGTAGTCTGATGGAGAAATAACAATGCAGAGACTACACTTCCACCAGTAATAATGCGTGAAACAACTTCCTGATAAACTTTTTGTGAGGAAAAAAATTCCTTTTAATAGTAAAATTACCTTAAAACAAGCTGAATGATCTCATCTTCTTGGCATGCACATGATTCTAAAAGTACAGTGAGATTTGTGCATACAGGGAGGTTACACGTACAGATCCAACTGCAGGAATGAGTTCTATGTAAACCAATAATATATGTGAAGACAACGGTTATGTGAAGACAACGGTTATTAAATCAGGTTCTTCGTGTCTATCTCAGGGCAATTGCAAAATGTACTCATCTAAGAAACTACTTTTCTGTACTTTACTCATTCTGAGCCATTCATCTGATAGAATTGCAGAAAATTAAAAGTAAAATGCCTTTTAAAAATCTATAAATTTTCACTGATACTCTTTACTGATAACAGTAGAGAAATTAGTAAAAATATGTCCATAAAGGCGATGAGCAAGGAATGTATGGTGGGTGACTGAACTTACTGATAAAAAACCTCAGGATCTCCACGATCTGTTTAGAAGAAGCAGGACCTCAGTTTTCTAGGTCTGACTTTAACATCTTGTGCAGTGGTTCTTCTACACATCTAGATAGCTGATTTCATCATCTGTATCCTATATTTTTATATACAAGCATCAGCATTGGGAGGGTTAGTCATACACATGGGTCACTGAAGTAGCACAGCACACTTCCTTTCTGCAGATGAATATAGGCAGTAATCAGATTATAAGCATACAGAAAATACTCGGTGTTCATTAACATTTACAGAAATCAGGACTGCCTTACTCCTCTGTACCAATGAGCGCACAACATACCTCTAGAGCAAGACCCAAAACAGAATTAATATCATGTAGAACAGATTATATCAGGCTTTTTCTCAGGTTATTTTTTTAAAAGAAGCTGTGTGAGATAAAAAGCTATTTTCTAGTAGTTCTACCACCTTTCTCATCTATGAAATAGTTCACATTAAAAACGATTGCCAATCACTTCGCAAATCTTTACTATCGTTAAAATCAAGTGGAGAACAGAAGGTCTGATTTCAAATATGCTGTTCGCTTGTGCACACATTAAAATGGCATTTATTGCAAAGAGGTGCTAGATCATTAAGGAATTAATAAGAATACACATTCTTTAATGATAAAAAAAAAACCTTAATCATTACAAAATTTATATCCTTTCTACTGTATGGCTGTGCTGGTTTTATAGAACCTGAAATAGAAGCTCATTCCCTTTCCCTTCATGACTCATGATCTTGTCAATCATGACAGAAGAGACTAAAAATATAATTCATTACTGCACGCAGCGCCTGTAAATCCCAGGAAAGAAGTGGCTTTAGACATTTATACAGCAAGTCTGGCGACCAAGTGCTGGTGAGTGTGTCAGTGAGCAGTTGGAAGGCGGACACTCTGTGCTGCTGCTCTGAGGACAGGAAGCATTGAGAGTTTCTGCAGCGATGCTTGGCCTGAGATAACACCATTGTGCGAGCCGGCCAGCGGCCTCTCCCAGCGCTGGGAGCCCCGGGCCTGGCGTCTGGCGGCCTGGATGAGGGCCAGGACGGGCCCTGGGCGCTGCGGGGAGGACGGCTGGCCCTCCGGCCACACCTCGCCTCACGGAGGAAATCTGGCCACAGCTCCAGACTTTATGACTTCTTCTTTACGAGTCCCCTCTTTTTTTTTTTTTTTTTTTTTTCCACTTCGCTCTGGTGGCATTCACATTGGGCTCTCAGGGAACTATTTAAAGTTGCAAGGAATAAAGAGCTGATGACAGGATTAGTCAAAAAGTCATACTTCACTACTCCAAAAAGCACGTTACATTCCTCTCATTTTTTAAACAGTGGCCATTTACTGTCATCGTCATGCAAAATAAAAGATTCATTTCAGGAGGCAAGTTTCCCAATCTTTTTATTGCTTACCCCCTTTAATTCTCTTGAGTTTATTTAAGATATATGTTCTGTTTAAATGAGACATTGTTCTTAACACACAAAGGAGTTCAAGGATGTGGCATCAGTGCATTCCCACTCACCATGTGCTCTGATGGTCTTAGATTCTCCAAAAAAAAATCATGCTAGTTTCAGTGCAAGTATTGTGCCAAGGATAATTTTAAATTATGGGTTTTCATAATGCTAAGACAGAGATTTAAAGGTGAATAAAAGCTGACCCTTTACAAAATCTGTGTGAAGAAAAACAGCAAGAACAACAACAAAAACCCCACACGAATATAATATAGGGCTGCAAAGATCTGCTGCCTTTGCTCCTGAGAAGCAACAGCTTACAGTCTAGGCGGTTTCCCCAGAAGCAGTGCTCATATGCCTTCCATACATACATTTACACACAAGCATAAGTGCTCATCATGCTAGATTTAAGGTTCTCCTGAAGCAGCCTGCGGAAATGTCAGTAAATGGAGCAACAAGACATACAATAAATAAGAGACAATGACAACATTTTCCTTTTCAAAAGTGTGAGATGTTTATTAAAATCTATGGAAATTGGTGTAAGACTAGGAATGATTTTTACATTAATACTAAATAAATCAATACCTGTTTTCACATTAAACAACCTCAGTATGGAGTACTTCACCTTACCATAGCAAGGGTTTCAACAGGTGAGCTACCTTCCTGCATACATTTTATACAAATATTTTACAGAAGCCTATTATTAAGTTATACCAATTTAATTTATTATGTATTATGTATTTAACAAGTAAAATCATTACAGCAGCAAACCTTCCATTCCTAAACTGCATATGCAAAGGTGGGCTTACATTTAAGACGCTATATTTAACCTGATTCTACAATGGATGAGGTAGAATAAGATCTGTTCTGTGAGAGGTATAATTCAGACACTGTACAGGAGTACTGGACCAAAAATTCAAGCAGTTACGACTGAGTTAAATAACAGCTTGCTTTGAGAGAAAGATCTCAAAAATAAGTAATGGCACTGCCTTTAAATTTCATGTTTAAAATGCTTTTAAACTTGCTTTTTGAATTCTGAATCTCTATGATTTGCATTTTCAAGCCGTACTGTAATCAAGAAGAGTACTTTAGTATGACAACTTTCATATCTTTTAAGTGACTCTAAATATAGGAGGAAAAGCTTCAAAGAAAAACAAAATAACTTATTTAAAGCTTTGTTTGATTAAAGCAGTTTTTATATATTCCAGAAGAATGTAATAGCAATTATCTTACATTTCTAGCCAAACCAATTCACATAGGTATCAAAAACGACTCAAAATAGGTAAAACCTAAAATGTTTAATATAAATTATGTTCATATTGTATCAATATAAAATACTTAAAAGAGTGATGTATGTTAAAAGTGTGATGAGTAAATCTAGACATTAACTTGATGCATCTGACAGTCTCATTTTTGGGGATTGCTCATTTAATACAAAAAACAAAAAGCCAACAAACCATAGCTTGCTTTTGAACAATTAGGAGCAAGAAACTCATATTCAGATTTCTCAGTTTCTCTAAAAGTTGAAGTAGGTATGACATGCCTAAGGGTTAACCTCTTCCTTGTCACACATGTATTATTATGCAATGACAACACAGAAAACCCGTTAGCAGCTTAGACATGACCTTGGAGTGACCCTGTTGTATGCACTTCTGTGATGTCTCCTTTGGACTGATCCACCTCGTTGTCCAAAGATCCAGTAAATATTTGCATGCACCCAGTAAGGAAGTGGCACTTTCTGTGTAGAGCTGGTAACAAGACACAACATCTCAGCTCTGTGTCAACACCGAAAAACAAACAGTGGCTGCTAGTGGAGAACGTCAACTTTCATGTAACTGCCAGCACTCAGCCACTCATGACCATGACCTACACGCCTTATCGCATTTCAATCTGCATTGTGAAGGCAGAGTCTACCTTGGTGGCTGCCCACAGTGCAGCCCGTGCAGGCTCTCTGGCCCTAAAACAAGCTCATTGATTTTCCTCAGTGTGTTTCTTCCTGATCCATTCTAAACTCTGTGATGGAAGATTACAGGTATCTATGTAATTGTTGGGCTCAAAAGCATGTGCCTGCAACCCAGGGGCAATCATGAGCATCACACACATGCTATTAGTGGTAGGAATTAGGCTATGAGTGAAGAATTAAGCTGCAAGGAGCACTATAAGCTTCAGCACTGAACAGGTTAAAATGCAGTCCAATTTCATGGAAGTGATTAATACAGCATTTCACCACATGTGTCTACAGTGAGAAATCTAGTTAAACACTGGCAAAGTTTTTTTTCTAACTGAACTCAAGATCCTAGTCTGTCTTGGAGGTCTACAATCTATTCTTTCCCACCGAGTGAAGAACAAGCAAATTACTCATTCTGAACAAATGCAGAATACCTTGTGTCTCAGTAAATATATATGTTAGCCAAATAGTTAAAAATGCTTTGCTGAAGGGAACTTGTTTTAAACAAGAACTTAAACTGTGGGCTTTGTAGAGTTAAGAATCTATCTAACTAATCTGAGCCCGAAATAATTGAACTAGGATCTTGCAAAATCCTTAACAAAGACTCGGTGCATTACTCTTATGAATTGCTAGTTTTTCTGCAGCTTCCTGCACAAGGCATTTTGGGCTGCAGTTTCAAAGTGATCTACTCCTCTACAATTTTTCAGCAATAAACCACTTTGCTAAATACCTTACCATCAAGGTCTTTATATTATTAGCCTCGATTTGCAACTGAATTATGAGAGAATGGTCAGAAAGTACTGTCCTTTTCCTTTCCCACTCTGTTTTAGTTACATAAAATGAAGATTTTCATAGATTGACAAAAAACACAACATAGTCTCAGCTGTGCTAAGACATTCCAGGTTTGTAAAACTTCAGTAAAATCCCCTAATAGTTTTTGGCGGATTTTGGATCCCTACTTGAGAAACTCCAAAAAAAAATTTTATGATAACACATTGCAGAACCCTAATGATGATGCAGACTATATATTTGCACAGACTTTAAAAGAATGTGAGAGCCAGATTCTGTTTTATTATCTTCGATATACCTTTTTTTTTTTAAATCAGAAGGTGCCAAAACATGCAAAAAGAAAAAAAAAAATCCTCAGCAAAATAGTTTTTCAACAGATAAAGACTTAAATGATGAAAGAAGAAAGGTTCTTTAATGAAAAGGATCCAAACAAGAGTTTGGAGTCAAACAAGAGAATGGGTGTAAAAATAAGTGTTTGTAATGAACTTAGGAAGAACTGGAACAGTAAGTAATTGGAATTCTTTCATCTCTGCCCTTTCACTCATAAAAGTTTCAGTTAGGGCATTACGGAGTTCAGATGTGACAGCCTAAGTGATAATTTTAGAGCAAAGTGGTGGCAAGGAATTTTGCGATCAATGTCTTGTAGTGGTTAGTAGCTTCAAGACTGTCAGTAAGTAAAACACTACAGAGCAAAAATCAATATTCAGATCTGCAAGTAACAAAGATCGCGTGGCACTTTACCAGGAACAAAATTCCCTGCAGAGCACATGACAGAACAGGAGTAGAGCAAAGTTAAGGAGTCAAAGCTTCAATGTTTTCTGATTACAAACAAGCCACAGTTTATCAAATGAATTTTTTAAAATATTTCTCAAGTTCTTTGTAGCTGGACATCAGTGCCATACCTCTGTTTTCTTTGCCTTGTTCTTGTGGTTTCATAGAACCATAGAATAGTTCGGGTTGGAAGGAACACTAAAGTCCAACCACTTCCAATCCCCTGCCATAGGCAGGGCTGCTACCCATCAGATCAGGTTGCCCAGGACCCCATTTGACCTGGCCTTGAACACCTCCAGGAATGGGGCATCCACAGCTTTTCTGGGCAGCCTGCTCCACCCTCTCAAAATTCTTTAGAATTTTCTCCAAACACCTCATCTAAATCTCCCTTCTTCTAGTTTAAAACTGTCCTGCCTCCCTCTGTCAATATAAGACGTGTAAAAGAGTTGGTCTCCATCTGTTTCACAGGCTCCCTGCCTCTGCTCATGAGCCCTTCTCTCTGCTCACCCATCCCCAAAGTCTCTCCCGCTCCCTCATTAATCCCCACATGCTTCTGCAGTGATCTCTGCCCCACATAATTCTCTAGTACCATTGCCTCTTCCACATCTGCCCACTAGTAGATTCAGCAATACCAGCAGAAAGCCCAAATTACTAAGCTTTCCTGTGGACTGTTATGATGGGAGCAAGGAGATCAGGAAAATGGAAAAATAATTGACATTGCATATCAACACTGAGTTATTTCCAGGCTCTGAAAAGTAGTATGTTATTGCAACTGTAGACTTTTCTGCTCCTTCTCAGACAAAACAGAATTCCTACTGTGTTCCCTTTCTACTCCTAAGTAATTTCATACATTACTTCTTTCCTCCCTCATCTTTGCCCGTTCCCCAACATTATTGTCTCCCTCATCAGATCCCTTCTCTTTTTTTCCAACAGTCTGCATTTTAAGTTGTCTTCCTTTCCACAGGGTAACAGAAGGAGGAAGGGAAAAACACAGGAACTGCCTCCATTCGAATTCCATAGCTAGCTACAGAAAAGGCCTACCTTAACCTCTACTGCTGCGTTCCATAGCATGCTTGGTAGTGGCAGAGACTCTCAGTATACATTAACTTGACATTTCTTGAAAATTAAAAGCATATAAAATTCCTTGGTTTTTTCCTCAAGAAAAGTATAGGGGGTACTACTCTAGAGCTACAGTAATTCCCTGTCTCCCTCCATGCACCTGATATTTCAGGTCTGTTGTAAATAATTAAACGCAAAACACTACAGCCTGGCTAAATAATGCATTTTTCCAAATCTCATCTTCGGATGATTCATGATATTCTGGTTCAATCAGAAAACAAAACTAAAGACGCTATGAGCCAGAAACTCATAGAGGAAATTTTCCATTCAAACTACTTCAGTTTGACAACATTAAAACCTTAAAACGGGAGCTATTGGTGTCTGGGCTGGGGCCTGAAGAGGTGCAAAAGTTGATTAATTCCAGTGTGATCACTGTGCTGTGATCGCTCTGGTATGATACACCAGGAAATTCCAGAAGGAAAATAAAATTTCGGGTTCCTTGACCATTCAAAGATGAGATCTGTGGGGTTATTTTCACTTTTCTTACTGCTGACCATATTGAAAGTGCACCTGTTTCTGAAAATCCTTCTTCAAAACTCAACCTCTTACTCCTCAGAAATAAAAAAAATTAAAAAAAAAATAAAAAAAAACAACAGCAATCTTACAGCTGCACTAGATCAGAGACACTTAGAAAGAAGCAAAGCCTTTAGGTGACTGAATAGAGGCAACAGCCACACTGGTGTCCCATTACACTGTCTTTCCCAGGCCTTTTTGACCTGACATAAGAGAATGTGATGTCATGAAGGAGAATGAATGGAAAAAAAAAATAATAATAATAATAAAATGTTTGTACCATGATATCAGAAAGCAAAAAACTTACAGTTCTGCACAGCACTTGGTCATTTTTGGGTTCTTGTGACAGGTACCTGAAACAGAAAATCCTGGAATGGAAAAGCATAACAAAGTAAGTAAAACAGTGGGAATAAACTCACTTTAAATGAAGCTGAACACCAAGAATGTAAGTCTGAATAATGGCTTAAGGAAGAGAAAAAACATATTAAAGTGATTTGCATACTTAAAGGTAAAAATAATCACTTGGAGGACAGATATTTTCTACTTTTCAACATTATCCCTATGAACAATGTCAACCCTCTATACATACCATGACTTTGCTCAGTGTAAATTGAAATAAACTATATCGATTTTATAACAGATCATAAAATTTCCATGCACTATATATTTTTGTGTTCTTTCTAGATATGAAACCATGATGCATGCACTTGCTTCCTACTGAAAAAGAAGCAGTTTTCAGGTACCTTATCTGTACTATGAAATCGGGTGAGGGGGAGGCTGACTCACATGCTTGTTGATAGACATTGCAGACTTACAATGTTAGGAAATAAAGTAATGCAGGATTAACCAAAGGCACTATTCCAAGCTTTCTCTTGGTTTAAACAGCACCTATAACGACAGCTTACTCTTCCTGCACACAAAATGTACGAGATTCTAGGGCAACTACTTTATTTTTTTGCAGCATTAACATTTAGAATTATATGCATTAATATAATACCAGATATAAATTACATATTGTTCTTAAACCAGTTTTCAGTTGCACTGGGAATAAGGCAAAAAAAAAAAAAAAATAGTACCTTGCAGTTTCATGTGAACAAACTCATTTAGCAAAATGCCTGAACAGGTCACAGCTTACTGCAGTTGATGTTTAGAAATTCTATTTTCAGATACGAATGCAACATGGAGACCATGCTTACCATATTCAATGTTTTTATTATGGCTCATGTTTTGTTTCACATTTTTCATAAATTTATAGAAAGGAAGCTTTTTTCTTAGGGTGTTATTTACAGTTCAAAATGGGGCTCTGTGCAGCACGGACCCATCATTTAAATGTTTTGTAATATAGCTAATAGTAAGTACTTGATTGAGAGTTAAGAGGTATCTATTTGAATAAATAGGGCCATCTCAGAACTTCCAAAATTTTAAAATGCACATACAAAGCAAATTTTCTCTCCTGCTTACATCTTGGTACTTCCCAAATACAGTACATTGTAGCATTAAACCTTAAAGATAAACAGTTACTTCACAGCAATTAGTACTATTACTTTCATTTAATTTTCTTTAACAGCAGAAGTAGTGAAGACAGGCCACCAGGAAGGTGTTTGTCCGTGGAGATCTGATGATACCAAGCTTAGAGAACAACAGCTATTAAATTCCACTTGCTTATACTACTGCGTCCCCTGTTGCACCCTTCTTTACAAAGAAAGGTGCAAGGCTGATGTATTTGGTCCAAGCCATTAATATATACCTGTCTGGAGAAGTGAAGCAGGAAGAGAATGGCTACTGTAATGAGACATTAAACGTTTTCCTGCTTAATAAGTTAATTAGAAATTAAAAGTTTTTGTTTGTTTTTGTTTGTTTTCCCCTGAAAGATCCAACTATTACCTCTGTTATCTTGCCCTAATACTCCTCTAGAGCACAATACTAAGAGAATAGGACAGAATAAAACCAGCTGCAGTCACTGCTGGATTCACTTTGTCATCAGTCAGGCAAGTAAGAACTATATCTACTTCTGCGCTGCTGGTCAGGGAGCTGTAGGGACAGTTTCATGAAGTTTAGAGAGTTCTTGTGCCTCTTCAATACTCATGTTAGAATAGTACGAAGTGTTACAATATGGAACTTTCAACAACAGAAGAAATGAGTGAATTGGATTTGTTTTGTGTTTGAGGTAGAAGTACAGAAATTGAACAAAAGTTCTGTGATTCTTAGGCTTCCTGAAATTTGGAATCCTATTTATACTCTCACCATTTTTCTCTTGCCTCTTTATCATACAACTAACCATGAGCACAAGTAGCAATCATCCTTTTTTTTCTATCTTTAAGACAAGGCATTGTAAATGTTTTATTCTTGAAAGTATTTTTCTTACAGAAAATAAGTATTGCACTGACTTCATAGGACTGTCAGATGTTATCTTAACTTTCTATTTTTGCATTTATTCTATTTAGTTAACTCCTAGTTAAGAGGCACAGAACTCTAATTTCTTAATGTCAGCTTAGATACCAGTTTACACATAGGTTCAAGCATACCTTCTTTCTCTCAGTTTACACTGAACAAGGTCAAGAAGTAGGCACACGCTCCCGTAGGAGGCACATATTGTCAGGTATTCCTTACAGGAGATTCTGTTCTGTCCAGGCAAGGGTACTCATAGTAGCATTAGTCCTGCTTGTTTGTGTAATCCTTCAACAGTAGTAACCTGTGCTAATTTTTCTACAGCTATACACAGAAATTTTGGCATGCGTCTAATGTAAGCAGGCCTGGTCTTGTATGCCTAGCATAGGCAAGTCTCCAGCAACTCACTGAACCAGCAACTCGCCTGGTTAGAAGAAATGCATGATTTCATTACATTCTTACTTCAGTACACACAGGAAGAACAAAAAATCCTCCCTCAAAGCGCAGCTCTTATATTCTCAGTGTTTTCATCCAGCTGGACAGATTTCTTGATGCTTCACTCAACTCTATCAGCTACTCCTCTAAAAATTCTAAGAAAAATTTGAGAATGTGGGCCTGAAATCACAAGGCAGTAAGAAGCTACCTTCAGTCTTACAGCTAGAACTGCGATGTGCATGCTGAAAGCTCCTCTCCCTAGCCTTTATAAACTGCCATCAAACACAAGCGTGGGGAGATGACAACAGATCAGCAGCCACCCCCAAACCTTCATGCTGCTCACACCAAAGTGAGCATGCTGACATTTTCATGTGGTTGACTAACTTTTCTTTATGGCTACCATAAATTCAACTTGTTATAATTACTGTCAATAAAATTAATGAAATTACAGGCTGCTCAACAAAAGGAATATCAATCTGTAGCATTTTATTAGGTCAGTAAGACCTTAATTTATCACCGGTACACTTTGTGTAAGGCAGGGATTTGGCTCACGATTTGTAAGTGTTGTAATTTCTTAAAGCTACATTCCAGGATCTTAGAAGCATCTAATATATTGATTCTGCTTGCATGATCAAGAAAAAGCTTCTCAAATTAAGCAGAACTTCTAAAAGGCTTTCTACAGACTTACTACACTTTCAGTACTGTGCCAAATCAAAAAGAATAGTACCTTAAAAAACAAAATGCAGCAAATTTTCAATAACTGCCAGTTTGGGAAGGTATCTTAACCACAACTCTTTTTAAGAAGGGCTTGCAAAGTTTTGCACTTTGGAACAGCATGAAAAGGTCTACACCACATTAAGTTTCTTTTTCTATTAGAAAACAATAAGGAAAATGCTGCATTCTTTTCATTCGTGATATGATATTTTCTTTTTTCATAATTGACCTGAAGTCACGCAAAATCCTTTACATTATTTTCAAAATATGTGAACAACTCACATTCAAAAAAATGGAGCGGAATTCCATTTTATCCTCCTGTGTTATGGGAAGAAAAAAGGCTCCTGGTTATTACATGACCAACCAACAATTGCATTGCTCTACAGGGCCTGTGATTGGCACTGGCCAGCTGATAATCTGGTGCCAGAGTCTAATTGTTGAGCCTCAGACAACATGAGCAATGCAAAATATAATAGAGTTCCGCATTAAGTATTTTGGTTGACCTCACTTTCAAAACTATCTGACCGATTTCACAATCTACTTTCCATTTTCAGCCACATCCTAGTCACTGAAGAACAGTGAATTTCACTGAAAGTCAACGAGACTTGGAGTTTATATTATGGAAAACCACAAACAATGCTCTGAATAAATAAGAAAAAACACAACCACCAAAAAAAACCCCCAGTTAATATCTCCACAGGTTGTACCATTTAGTCAGACTTAAGAAAAACAATTTATTTACTTTCTAGAGTCTTCTGACCTTGCTTTAGTAAAAAGCCAACTTGGGCAAGTTATGTCTGGTGACCACCAGTTTCTGTCAGCAGCCTTGGCTCTCAGTGAAACAACCAGCTGCTGTTCATCAGAATGATAAAAGACCTGATCTTATTATTTTGACATATTTATATATATATATTTAATACTACAGCTTTCAGCCATTTGCAGAGGTGAGATAATTTTATTATACATTTACTTTGCATAGGTTTGAAGAGAAGAGTTTTGGGAAGAATTCTGTTGCCCATTTGGAGATTATCTTATATATGTAAACACAACTGTTGCTGCAGACTGGAAACATAAATGTACCTATATGGGAAGAAAATACCAACACTAACATTTGCTCCCTTTTGTGAAGTTCACACACAGCAAAAAATTAATTATGACTACTTTCTGTTGTGCATGTCATTTAGATAAAGATAACCCTGTCCTTTTCCAGACCTATACCTAGGGGATCTGAAGATGTCTCTTTCCTCTCCCAGCAGCACAGGATATTGTCTTGAAGTACTTCTCCAGCTATTAACACTCACTTTGCAGACCAATCCCAGCCATAATGAAGAGAGCAAAGTCGATTAAGTAGAGACCTACCAAGTTTACGTTTTTGTTTTTTTTTTTTTTCTCGTACATTCGTTTTAGTAATAAACTGGAATGAGGTTCTTGTTTCTATAGTGTTTACCTCATTGCCAGGTTCACTTAAAGTAGTCAGGAAATTAAAAATAAAGCATCTCTTAACATAGCTATATGCAAATTTACCTGCTGTAGGACAGGATACATCGCCCTACCCACGGCGAATGAGGAAGATCTGCAATACTCCACAGTTCCTTGAACACAGTTAGATCTATTTCTACTTAGAAAAACGTGCCATGAAGACAAGATCCTTTCTTGGTGTGTGTGTTTTTTTATTCGCTTGGTTTGGTCTTTCTCTTATTTTTGGGGCTTTTTTCTGCCAACAATTCTCAGCTCAAATCTCAATAAAAAGGCCGGCTTGTACTGATTACCTGGGAATGAACTTAAGCAAAATTATGAGACTACTTTAAGAGAGAGCAAATCTCCTCTACAGTAAAGAAAATCCCTCCTCGCTCTACTGATTAAGGACTGCTACCGACTGCCTAACCACAACAGCAGCCATAAATGGAATTGTCATAGTAATCAGCCCCCAAACTCCCCACTATGAACATCAGTAAAACTGATTTAGAAATACTTGGACAATACTTATTCTCAAAGAGTCAATTTTTAAGAAGTAATAATAGAAAGAATTTTACTTTAGAGAAGAATATTTCATTCTGTACCATTTAAATCACTTATGTAGGAAAAATAACTCATATGACTGCCCATATGAGGAACTACAAAATTGCCACAAAAAGCAACTTGTCACATCTCTCACAGCTATTTGCCTTTCAGCTACAGAGAAGCAAAGCTTTCTCCACTTCTAGTTTTAGAATGCTTCTGGCACAGTCTCTCCGAGGAAACACTAGAGTTAGTCTTCCTTTAATTTTCAGTGTGTTTTTCAATACTTATTCCAGCTGAAATATTTTAAGGCTCTAAGAAAAGGCTTTTCTTAGGTGTTGGCTTTGCAGCTTGGGAGAGTTTATCAAGCAAGGTCACGTTAAAGAGTGCTGGGTTATGTCCTCAGATAATTATTTAATTTAAAACAATGAAGTTGTGTTTGGAAATTATACCTGTCACTTTAAAATATGCCTCCTCCTGATTTAACACTGATTCATGGCACAAGACCCAGTTTTAAAATTAAGTCAAAATAAAAGCAGTGCTTTTTAAATGACAGGTCAACTGAACCTGAGTGATTTCAGTGAGTCATATGTAATTGTCATCAAAACCTGATGTTTTTATATATAATTTTAAAGAGAAAGAAAAGGTGTTACAGGGATTTTTTTTTTCCTCCTGCTAAAGGAAAACAAATACCTTAATGTGAAAATCATCTTCTAGTGAAGTAGAAAAAGATTTGAAAAACAGTGACAGCACAGGGATTTTATTAAGTAATTATCTCTAGGCATAAAGTAGCAGCACTTAGAAGACCTAGTGAGAAGCCAAGTGAAAGAATTAGTACAGGTACAAAATAAAGACTCTTTTTTCCAAAAAGTTTATATTTTAGTAAGTCCTAATCACTTCATAGCAACATATACATTTATTTATTTATTTATTTATTAAGCTCTTTGTTTTCTCCTGGGACTCTTTTGTGAACCCTATGATGTAACTGTTTTGCTTATTCTGAAGATATAAAGATTCAGAAACATTCTGACTTGCACTGTAAAAAAAATGGTTAGGCACTGGAAAACAGGCTTACCAGGGAAGTGGTGGAGTCATCACTCCTTGAGGTGTTTAAGGAAAGGGTAGATCTAATACTTAGGGACAAGGTTTAGTGGGCAGTATTAGTAGTAGGTGGGCAGTCGGTCTAGAGATCTTAGAGGTCTTTTCCAACCTTACTGATTCTACGATTCTACACAGTTTTTCAGTTGTCCTGCAAATTCAACTGTAGGACAGTTGTGGTAGATGAAATATATATGAAGGAGACATTAACTTTGAATCCCTCTGTATGTTTTCACTGTTTGCAAAAATACACAGTTGTTTTCAAAGTTCAGATTCCTAAGTGCTGTGAAGAGCATGCGGTATCTAACACAGGTCTGCATAGCTGCAATTACCATGCTAGTAGTATGCCATTTTCAAAGAGCCTTTCTTCTGAAGACTTGTGTACCGGGATGCTAATGCTCTAGGATGTTGAGACCTTTAAAGACTCAACCTGAGGCTCTCATGAGGCCTGAGCTGAAAGAGGCAGATTCCTAACTTTCATTTTCACATTCATTAATTTTATCAGTGTTAGGCCTAGAGAGGTGGGCAAATTAAACACAACGTATTACACCACAAATAGCTGTCTCTCACTTATTTTGTTATTTTAGCAATGTAGTTTCAGAGGCTTTCCTCCGTATAATCACATCATTTCATTAACAGACTCAAAGAAATGAACAGCCTCTAGTAGGGAAAAGATAGCAATCACATTGCTACAGGCCTAAATAGTCGTCTAAGTCATTTGGTAATCAATGTATTTTTGCACCAAAACAAAATACTTTCAAGTTATTGTTACTTTCCAGTAACTACTACAATGTAGTAGTACTTCAAAACATTGTATATTTCAGATGTTGGATCTTGCGTACTTTATAAGCAGAAATTTCATTTGGATAATAACTTGATTCTTGAAAGACACAACACCAATTGAAACTATCAGTTTTCTGGAGAAAATCCAGAAATGAAACCAAAAAGCTCACTGCAATGGATTGGAGTTGCAGCATAAAGTCATGTAATATTTTCTGTAAGCAGAAAGCTACTGTGGGAAAAAAATATTTCTCAACCCAATCGTTTAAAACAGTGCAACACCAGACAAAATGTGCCACACTGGGATGACACATCTACTGCACATCCTCTGGCAAGCAGGCCCAATATTCTAGACAACACATAAACAAGTGTCTTTTTACAGAGGGACAGAATGGCTCCAGTTCCAAATCATAGCTTTCAATAACAAAGCAGGGAAGTGAAAACTCCAGTTTATTTACAAAGCGTACGTGCTACAAATGACAGAGATAAAAGCCTTTCCGAGAAGAAATTCAAGGAGCATGTTACCATGTAGCTTTATAATACTCGCTTTGATATTCATTAGAAGTAGAGATGCATGTGTAACACAAACCACTTGTAAAACTAGGGCAAATTGTATTTGAAAACTTATAAAAAATTAAATAGTATATTAAGAGTAATTAAAGCATATCTATGTATAAAAGACAGCTTTTCCAGAGACTGCAATTCTAGCTCTTGAAAGAAAGAAATTACAAGGTTTTTCTTGGCTAAGTGTTTTTATGGGTCAACTGCAAGGAGAACATAAAAGTCAACAGGAGTTTCACACAGGGAGGGAGGAAGAAGGAAAGGGAATGTGACAGAGAAGAGCAGAGGGAAAAATCAGATGGTCCTACATAGTTTGCACCTTCTGCAACAATTTTTTTGGATGAAATTTCACCATCTGTTAATTATTTTTTTTTTAAGTCACATAGACACCTCTATTTCATGCATATCTTTCTCTAGGAGTGTATTGTACTTAAAAAAAAAAAAAAGAAACAAAATGAACAAAATCCTAAAGTGTGTTTTCTCCATGCTCAACCTAGATTGTCATATTTCCTATCCTCATAATCCATGAGAAAATCTGTGCTACAAAACTACGTGTGCTATAAAATCAGTTCTTCAAATTCTCCTGACAGCAGAATTGGAACTTACATGGACTTGCCAAATGTTCTGGTGTCTTTTAGAGCATTTTTCTGCACCAGAGAGGTCAGTCTGACACTAACTCTTACATACCAACAGGATCAATATAGCCAACTGATTTCTCTTAATAGAGCATATCTAACGATTTCTTTCTGTATCAGATGGCTATGGCACATTGTTTATAGAGGAATATTTGTATAACCATAGTTATTTTCCTGAAAATACAGGGAAGTCTCCTGCCACCAATTTTCAACAGCATAGAAGCTGGCTGTAACAGATTTGACCTTATTTCCTTCTTGTTACCAAGGCTGCTTGGAGAATGACAGAGCACACTGCTGAGAATTTCACAGTGCCCTTGAAAAGAGAGCCTATGTCTGGCTGCAAAAAAGATGAAGCTATTCTTCAGCTTTCTCCAGCTACAACAGAAGAGGGAGTTTAAACCCTCTCTTCCCCCAGAATCTCACAGCCCTGCTGTGTATGCTCTGCTGTGGGTGTAGACATGGCAGGCTGGGTTGGACTTGCCTTGCTGGAGCACCTCCTTCTGGAAGCTTCCACGAGGCCTTAGCCCTCCCACTTCGCCACAGTCAGCCACTGCACCACTGACCTCACCTGCTTAATTGTTCTCACAGTCTTAATTCTGTTCAACTCCATAAGAAAAGAAAAACAACATAAACTTGCAAAAACCATCCATCTTGGCGAGCTCAAGTGAATTTTTCCTGTCAGCATGCTGGCACAGAGTGCTGCTCTCCCCTCCCACCTCCAAGCCAGGGTTGGGGCTTTCATCTCCCCAGCATCCTGCTGTTGCTTCCCTTTGGGATTTGTACGATCTCTCCATTTTCATTGTCGGACCTCCTTTTTGCTCAATCCGGTCCTTTTCTGAGGAAAAGGTTAAAAGCAGAAATTCTCAGTGTCCACATTAGCCACAGCCCAGCTGCCAGCAAGTGTGAAGGTCTGGGTGCTTCCAGGCAGCAGCCAGGCCAAAGGTATATGAGTTTTGCACCTGAAGCTGAGATTTGACCTCTTTGTTACATATGCATTCCTCTAAATTTACTACTCAAACACAGAATTGATCTTACGAAAAATTCCTAATTCAGTTTTTTTATTAAAAACCCATGCAAAGATAACAACTTAGAAAACTGGCACCCAGAACCCTCTTCTTTCATCATAAATACTTAAATGGAGGAAAAAACAGCAGCAGACATTCCTGAGATTTTCTCTACAATTAAAAAAAAAAGAATTAAAAGCTTATGGTATTTCACATTTGGCTCTCAGTTAATGAAAGCACAGCATAGCAAAAATCCTTTTGTATAACCTGCTATGCGTCACTTTATTTTTGGACAACTGCATACTGCTTGCAGCTGCTTTATAGGAAACTATGTTTTAAAAAGTTAATTATATTTCAAATATTCCAAGGAAAGTGTCCAGAAGAGAACATAAATGACATAGTTTTGTTCCTGCTGTCAGACACTGGCAGGAGCAAAAGTATGTTGTGATTGTGGTTTTAACACATTTCAGAAGCCTGCTGCCTGAGATAGTTTTGTGATTACGTACCCCCTGATCTATTTCCCCTCCATGTTTATGTTGGAAGGATGGCACGTTATTTTGAAAGAAATGAAGAAAAAAAAGCAGTTTGCAAAGGAAACTGTAGCAACTGCTCCTGATTTAGAGTAATTTAACACTAAAGCATATAAGCAGAATGCATAAGTCAAGTGTCAAAATAACAAACATGCAATAAATGGTGCTTTAATGCTTTCAAACTAGATTTTGTAGTATTATAGTCCTGAAGGTAATATGAGTCTACTCCTGGACCCAAAATGACTCTGAATTACACCTTATATGCAGAGCCTTCAGGCTGTCATAGGAGGATGAAATATGCCATTACTTTGTAAGGAGAGCAAAATATTCCCTTCAGACCAGAGGCCAAGCCTGCTCACTGGTGCAGACATAGGTACAGGCATTGCTTCCACTCACATTTTTCCCCATTTTTGCAGTTGAACTATTGAACTATCTACTGTGCTCCCAGTATTTCTTCTGATTTGGGCAATTCCTTTGGTCATCACTCTTCTGGAGAACTGAAAAGAGCATCAGAGTTTTAATGACACTGCACAGCACTCAGGACAAGGCATGGTCTAATGCTAAACAATGAAGTATAGCCCAGTGTTAGACAAAAATCTGTTGGATGTCCTGTCACTCCAATATCTCAAAATAAACTTAATTTCAAAAAAAAGAGAAAAATAAAAATTGATGGCTATGAGTTTTTTAAATAAACAGAATCTTATTAGAGCTTGTTGCCAGATTTCACACTTGCTCCAGGGGATTCCAAAACACAGAAAATCAGTTGTTGGGTTGTTTTTTTTCCCTGCTGTCATAATAGAATGCAACTAAAAAGAAGATGAAAAAAAATTACCTGGAGAAACTGTAGTCATTTTAAAAGAAAACCAAAGAACTCTGTCTAATAACTTATCCTCTTTCTGGATAAACTAACAATTCATAGCATAAGTACCAAAAACATTGTTCAACATCTTCTTTCCAACAGTGGAGAATTAAAACTGCTAATAAACAGATGGACACAAGATTAAACGAACAAACAAAGAAACCACTGAGGACTTCAGTTAATGAAGAGGAATTTGGACAGATGAACTTTTGAGTAACATTCTTTGCTTCAGTCATGGTAGGATATGTATAGGTACTGAAGCAGGATAGATGAAAACTCACCTAATATAAGGAAGGCTTCTAATCACAGAATCATAGGGGTTGGAAGGGACCTCTGGAGATCACCTATTCCAACCTCCTGCTAAAACAGGAGTTTTAGCTCACTACAGGAGTTTTAACTCACTACAGTGAGTTGCCAGGGAAGTGTTCAGTCAGGTTTTGAGTATCTCCAGAAAAAGAAACTCCACCATCTATCTGGCAGTTTGTTCCAGTGCTCTGTCACCCTCAAAGCAAAGAATTTCTTCCTCATGTTCTTGTGAAACTTCCTGTGTTCCAGTTTGTGCCCATTGCTCTTTGTCACATTGACAGGCATCACTAAAAAGAACCTAGTCCCATCTACTTGACACCTGCCCTTTAGATATTTGTAAATATTGATGAGATCCCCCCTCAGTCTCGTCTTCTCCAGACTGAACAGTCCTAAGTCTCTCAGTCTGTGCTCATAAGGGATAAGCTCCAGGCCCCTCATCATCTTCATGACCCTCCACTGGACCCTCCCTAGGCGTTCTCTGTCTTTCTTGAACTGAGCAGCCTAGAACTGGAGCCTGGTGCTCCAGATGTGGCCTCTGCAGGGCAGAGTAGAGGGGGAAGAGAACCACCCTCAGCCTGCTAACCACATTCTTTTTAATGCATCCCAGGATACCATTGGCCCCTCTGGACATAAGGGCACACTGCCGGACCATGGCAAACCCAGTGCCCACCAGGACACCCAGGTCCCATCCCACAGAGCTTCTCTCCAGCAGGTCAGTCCCTGACTTGTATTGGTGCATGTGGTTTTTCCTCCCCAGGTGCAGGCCTCTGCGCCTGTCCCTGTTGAACCCCATGAAGTTCCTTTCCACTCAACTCTCCAGCCCATCCAGTTCTCACTGAATGGTAGCACAGTATTCTGGTGTATCAGCGATCTGATGTATGAGCATAAAGTCTCTGAAAGTATCTGAAATATTGTTTATATTGCTCCAGTTCACACTGGAAATCACTTTCACTCCTATCTAAGACACTGCACTAACAAGAGATTAACCACAGACAAGAATATATCCTGAAATATTATGAGCCTGTGGCATACACCACCTGCTGTTAAGACCATAACCTCACAGATAAATGTGCATGTTAGATAAAAACCATGCTTAAGCAATATTTGTCTTTTGTACAAATAAGTATTACCTGGGAAATGTGACAACAAATGCCTTTGTGAGTAAAGCTCAAAAAATATATCACCAGTAATTGTAATGCTGTTCAAAAGAAGGGGAGAAGAGGTTATCCAATTGTGGTAGGATCTAAAAGAGATCACAGGTTGACTTGGATAACAACTATAGTGATTTTCACAGAAAATACTGTTGTTCAGCTGAGTGTAAGAAGGAAATAACACAGATGCATGAACTTCTACAGCAAAAGACTGGGGAAAGTCCCTGCATTGGAAGACACTTGAAGTGAATAGTTCCTGCAAAAAAACAAGGTCAGCAATCTGCAAGGTAACTGGTATTCAGCTAGTCACAACACTATGCTATAAATTTAAACTTCTGAGACCCAAGCAAGATCTCACAGACACTGACTCAGAGTTAATAACTTTCTGAAGCTGGTACATGTGAGTCAAAATCACATCTGAAAGCAATTGTCCTTGCCCAAAGCTGAAAATAAGTCCTACTGTAAAACAAATGTAATTATGTCTATGCAGGAAGGAACACATCCAGAACGATCATGAAGTTGGTTGTAATCAATGACCTTTTCCGAAATACCTTGAACTCTTTCTTTTGTTGATGGAACTTTCTAAAAGTATACTGGGAGCCATAGGTTTCTGGCTTGTACCCATTTTAAACACTGCTTATCGCTCAGTGCTACAATTTGTTATCAGATGACCCTGTGCTCATATACAAACACAACCACTATCAGGCACAGACAGGCTAAAATCTGGCAATAACTCTAAAAAACAGAAACAAACACAATGTGTAGGGAATATTAATAAACTCAAGGAATTCTGGCACAGAATAAGACTACTAATAAGTATTTGGAGGGAAGTACAGTAGGACATGATAAAAGTCCATGTTGATTCAAAATTCTATTCCCTATGACATAAACTATCCTAAATCACTACTGTCACTTGAAGTGCTCTCTTTAGAGTAACTCAAAATCCTTTTTCTTTTTCCAGCTTTTGAAAATGTGATAAATACCTAGTTTTATAGGATTCTGTTGCACCTAATGAGTTAAAGAACAGATATCTGTACAGAATCATTTTATTGTAAACATTATTCTTGCTTTGGAAGAAGCCCCTTACTCTAGCAAATATCATATTAGCACACACGACAGGATTAATCTATCAATTTTCACAAGTCATCAGTATCTGTAACAGGAGCCAAACTTTTTGAGAACACTCCCATATAGGAACCTGTGTAAAGCACTCAAAATTACAGAAATTATCATCAGTGATCCTAGTTTATAATGTGTCTTAGTTTCATAATCTCTCATAAGAATATCTTCTCAAAAATGACACCTCATTGAATTACCCTGCAATAGAAAGTCAATGAATCATTGTCCATTTACTCTGAAGTGGGGATTATTTCCCTCCCTCACAAGAATATCATGGAAATAAAATCCAGGAGTGACAATGCAGTCATTTACCTACTCTAATGATGAGGGCTGTATGATCAAGTGGATGGATCAGAAGAGAATCTAATTGTGTCATTCTTTTGTAAGCATCAGCTTTGAAGAGCAAGGTGACTTTTTGGTTAATTAAAAAAATTGCCTGCATCAAAGACTCATTTGCACTATTAATAGGAAACTGTGCGTGAAATTTTCAGTGGGATAGCAGATAAAATAGAAATGGTGAAAAATTCTAATTTAAGGTTATGCTAAAATGTTTTTGTGAAGAACAGTGTATTTGTCCAGATGCAAATTCATTGTCCTTGACCGTGGTATGGGTAGGATTAAATTCCCCATTTTTCATCTCTTTCTATTCAGTCATCTGGTAAAAACTGGGAGGCCCACCAGCACAGTGTCTCAGCTCACACTGTACCCAGCCATGGGATCCAAAGCCCGCAACGCAGCTGAAAGTTGTAACCGGAAACTAGAGCATGGCACAGTCATGGGACAGATATGGTCAATATCTAACCCGAGAAACAGCACATGCAATTTCTTTCTCCATTACTAATACGTTAAGAGATCATCATACTATCTCCCTCTAAGTTTTTGGATTAAACCCTGCATCCCACTGATTTTATACTATCAAAATCTAAAAACACTACTTAGCACATGTGGGTGGCATTAATAAGGCTCGCTTAGTAATTACACTTACCAAGTGTGGAAATAAATGGGATTCCATTTAAATGGTGCTATTTCTTCCTAACCTTATCCCTCAAGCTGATGCAAGAGTTCCTGGAGAACTTCACACTTTGACATTTTAGAGATAGGCTTACTTAAGAGAGCATGGAGTATTTTAAGCCACTCAGTACCATTTTTCTTTGATATGTGAGGCACTTTTTTTTTTTAAGATCTCAGTAGTTTATCTCCAAAAGTGAAAATAATCAACATCTTAGAGAGAAGAGTTTGATTTTGAAGAATCCAATCTCTAGACTGATCGTTCATCTAGGCGTTTTAATACAAATGCTCTTCTCTCATCATTACCATGATGTCACTGACTACAACTGACTAATCAGGAAGGAGCCTATGCCTAAACTAGATGAAGTTATGACTCTGAAGTGTTATCTTTTTTCTGCTACGGAAAGATCAGTTGGGGAACTCCCACTCAGAAATTATTTCTTTAGCAAACCAGAGGAGCCAAGGTGCCTGTTCAGTCTGCCTTGTCACATACATCAGTAGACTGCACCCATGCAATAAATCCATTCATTGTCTGTTGTTAACTTTTAATATTTACATTAATATAGCATGCACAATTCTCACAGCACCTTTACAAACATGGAAAAATAAAATCTTCCCTAGAGATACTTGTCATCTAATACTATCAAAAAGTGCTATCAAAAAAGAAGGCAGAGAGAAAGATAATCACATTACATGTACTAGTGGGTGAATGCAGGCATACAGTTTTTATTAAAATCAATATCACCAAACCTAAGTATTTAAAATTACAAAGATCAAAATGTTATGTGATAGGAGGATGATTTGCTGATATCTTTTAATCAACTAATATTAGTCACCTGAATATGGGCTATAGAAACTTTGTATAAGGAAAGTAAAAAAAGAAAATCATACAGAATGACATGCGGGATGGTATGAGATGCATAACATAAAAATAGTTATTTTTATCCTGCAAATCTATAGCTCAAAAAGAAGTTAATATTTGATAAGACTTATTTTTCAATTAATCACATTGATTTAATAAAATATTTAAATTAGGTTAATTTTAAAATAATTATTTAAGTAACCATGCTACCATTCTTTCCCTCAGATTTTTTCCCAAAGGGCTATCTCAAGATAACCAATTTCCTAAAACCAATTCAATTTATGTATCTCTCTACATCAAACTACTGTTCATATATTCTAAAATGCCTCTCTATTTTACACTAATTTACTTAGATGATTGATGTGAAATTTTAATCGAGTAAATTCTTCTTTCATTTATATTTATGTAAAAATATTCTAACATATTTCACTTTAGCAAAGTGAGTCAGTTCAGATATATTCTAATAAAGCTAAACATGGAAATTAACTCTTTGACGTTGCAAACCCTAGATTAAATTACAAAAAATACTACAGATATAAATTTTATTGAATATGAATTCCTCATCTAGGATCATAATTTGAGCCTACTTCATCTGAAAGATAAGATTCTGAGACAACACAAAAACAGATACATAAAAAATACATAAATACATAAGCAGAAGGTGTTAAATAAGAATAAAATGAAAATATCACATTTATATATGGCACTAAGGAAACCATTACTCAAATATTACGTCTAATTCTGGGAATTACACTTCAGAAAAAGACATTGAAGGTTTGGGCATCATTTTTAAAAGTATAGGAGTAAGCTGACACTGGAAACTTTAGAGGAAGGCACTAAAAAAGCATCTATAGGTTTTTTCCAAGAGACAGTAAAGTATTTTGGCTAGAAATATGACAAACATATGATGGCTAGAAACCAATGGAACTCAACGTACCTGGAATACTTCCCTAACTTACCCATTGGAGTACATGGCCTGGTGATATTCTGATTTCTATATCACTGTGATTAGACTGAAAGCTGATTGCTTTTAAGGTGTGTGAATGCCACAGTTTCAATAAGTGATAATTAATGAATGTTCTCTAAAAAAATACCTTGCTCCTTAGGAGTATTTGAACATGTTATTCTGACACGTAGCTGTGGCTGAATTGTTTCATGTAGCTTTGCAACTACTTGGGCAGAGCACGAGGTGCACTGCACTCATTTCTTTAGCAAACACAGTGCTTTACTTCAAAAGATTTATTCAAATCTGTGCTGTTTTATCTTGTCAGCTTAAGTCAGTAGAATCACTCTTTTGACATCCTACAGTCTTATGTGGTCTAAGAGCCCCGGGATGGCACTTTTTAGGACCTATGAAAGAATTGGAGAAAACCAGTGTTTTGTGTGGGAAAACTGCAGCACTGGGGCTGCAATTACACTGAGTTCTCATCTGCCACCCTCATTTCTTGTACCTACAGAGCCACTGTAATATTCTTCTTTTAAAGTGTTTAGAGCAAGCAGACATATTCCTCAAGAGATCTAAACTGACAGAGGGCTATTAAAGTTATTGCAGTGTTGATTTTAGCATCCCAGGAGATGGATTCACAGACGGTAGAAAAATCAACCTAGAAGAAACAGTTTTCCTTTCCCTTTTTCCTTTTTTCTTCCCCCTTCTTCTTTTCTCTATTTTGAATAGCATATCTAAAAGAAAAACAACTATCTGTAGGAAATTACTGAGTGATCTACAGATGCTAGTTGTTTGCAAATGTAAATGTGAGAGTATTTCCATTTATGGAGTTGAAATGCATTCCAAGTGGCACAGCCAGTACAGTGTCAAGCTTTTTGCGGCGATAAGGCCAGCACAGGAAGCCATGAGAGGCCAGGAAGGAAGTACTATCAGGCCAGAGAGGGGACCCAACAGCAACAGCAGCAGTGAAGCTCTCATATTTAGGCTATGTAACAACTGCACTATTTTCCAAAGATAAACAGCTGCAAGTGCAAAATCCCAGTCCTGTCACTTTAAACTTACTGAGGAGAGAGAAAAAAAAAACAACCTTGTTTGCTGTGTTTGCCTTTTGCTTCTAGCAGCTTTCTAAGGGAAGGAGAGGAAGGCAACAGGGAAAGTACTTTTTCACATAAACATTTCTTCTGGGATGCAGACCAGTTTGTTTATAGCAATTCAGTTTGACCCTAGGCATGCTAAAGGAAATGGCTTTAGTATTGGTTTTGATCCATTACGGTAGAGGTGACACCAAGAGGTTTAGTTTGCACTGCTGTTTCCAAACATCACCTGCTTCCCAGTATTTCCCAATGGGAAAAAGGTCAGGGAGCAAGTTAAGGAAAAAGGCAAAACTCTTACAAAGTTTGGCTTGTAAAAGAGCTGTGCAGTGAAAAGTCTAGGATTGTTTCTTAGTATTACAACACCAAAGGTTTTCAGAGTAGATTAAGGAGTTCAGATGAATGCAGCTGATAAGTAATTTTCTCATCCCATGATGTGGGTTGATTTACATGTTCTTCCCTCTCAGTCTCATGATAAAATAAAGACATTTTACATTTTCACTTTGCAAATAAGAGAAAGGAACAATAGAAGAGCCACTTGCCTGCTACGGTGGTTCTTTCACTCGTTATTTTGCTTTCTGTGGCTGAGGTTTTGCTCTGCTGTTCATCTGTATGTGTGTTGAGATAACGTGGCAATGTGCCTTTTGGTAGTTCTGAGGGGTTACCTCTAGAGAATAAAGGATACTGAAAGAGAACATCCTGTAATGCCCGATTTCTGGCAGGACAGACATGAAAGAGGGCAGTAATCATAATGACAAATCGGAGAGCACTAAGATTTTGCCCTAAATTTCATTCATACTTACTATCTTGTTTAACTAGCCTAGATCAAGCTAGGGTCTTTCTTGGTCCAATCATAAATTTTGCAGAACTTCCCATATTTCCATGCCTTTAAAAATCAGCATTTTCCCCTCAAAACACTGTTTTTTCCAAACGTCGCCCACTAGAATTTAACTACGGTTATAAACTAAGTTGGTCAGAGTAAAAATACATGGCCATATTCCAACAATGATATGACTTTCAGGCATAGAGAGACTTCAATTTTGCTCCTACTATTTCATATTCATATTGTTAAATGGAAGCCAAACAATTTACTATTGTACTCAGCCATCTAAAACATGAAAGGTAAAATCCAGTGCCCACTGAATTTAACGAAAACAGGATATTAAAAATAGTACTAGTTCCAAAAAGCTGCCTAGAAATACAATTACTCACCATAGCAAATTTTTGGGATTTGGTCCCAACTAGGTGCTGAGGAACTCATTCCTGATTAACTGATGAGATTGCTCAACTGCACTCCTTTCAGTTATGAAATAACAATAAAGACATTTATCCAATCTATAGCAAATGTGAGATTTGCACACTAGGCATCACAATTCTTTTTCTATAGGGGAAGCAATGGCAATGGCAAAGAAAAAAGCAAAGAATCATAGAATGTCATGGGTTGAAAAGGACCTCAAAGATCATCTAGTTTCAACCCCCCTGCGATGGGCAGGGTCACCATCCACTAGACCAGAGCCACATCCAGCCTTGCATGGAGAACATATATTCAATCAAACTCCTTTATTAATTATTATTATATATATATATATATTTTTTTTTTCAGCCATAGGACCATCATTAGTTTCCTGTGAAAACAGGAAACTCTTTGGTAGCAACTCAAGTGAAGCCTTTCCAAGGGTATGAGATTCATTACAAGAAAATAAACCTTGTTTTCAATAAGACCAAGCAGTATCTCAACCTTTTTGAGGAGCTGCATACTATAGGCACTTTACTTCTTCAGTTAAATCCAGCAGTTTCATTATATACTGCTACTGTATTTGTTCACTTTCAATACAGTAGGCAAAGCAGCGCAATGCAAAGGAAGAGAAACAGCTTCTTCTGAGTAGGTTACAACTGTACAAAGCAGAGAATACAACTCAAACTCAGTATATATGTAAATAAGCTTTTTCTACAAATGTTTGGTTTCAGTAGGTTTTGGTTGGATTTCATGTTCCTTTTTTTGAGAACAACTGGTTATTGCTGTTTTCACTGAGATTTCACTGATAGCATCAAATATGAGAAAAAAAATGATTTGGAGATGTATTTGCATTAGAAGAGAATGTGTTTGAAAATAAAGAGGTTTCTAAGAAGTGAAATAAAGTGAAAAATAGAAGGTATTCTTGAGAGAAGTAATAGATAGATGGGAAGTGTGAAGCTGGAATGCACTGGTGGAGGTATCAATCAGACCTGTTGTGATGCCTATGAGGAGTGGTCATCCAGCAGTGACTAGACAGGAGATGTACCAAAACTATGATTGCCTATATAAAACATTATAGCTTACTTGTCTTCTCTCACATGTCTTGACATTACGTTCTTTAGGTCAGCGCCTCTCTTTTGTTATGTTTGCGTAGGTCTTAGTACCATAGGGCCACAGAGCAACATAAATAAGAAAGTGTTAAAAAAAAAAAAAAAAAAGAAGTACAAGAAGACGGCTTTTATAGTTTGTTTCTATCACTAAAATATTAAAATGGAACAGAAAAAAAAGGTTCAAGAGATAGGCAAGGAAGACAGTTTTAGATATTGCATTTTGAGTTATCAGAAAGAGATTAGAGGCAATTCAAATGACTTTTTATTTCAGGAACGTAGCCAGCATTCAATATGTGATGCATTTTAAAGCCCCAGCTCCCAAATCTGAGACGCTATTATTTTTAAAAACCTTCATTACTGAGTTGCTGAGTAGAATAAAAATATGAATCTCAATAGCTCAGAAACTGTAATAAAGAAACTCAACATTTTGTTATTTCTGAAGTTTCACTAAGTCAAATCCAGTTTCTTGATCTGGAAATTAGGAGGCTCAGATTCATGCATTTTGAACACACCAACCACCAATAATTTATTTTGTTGAAGCAGAACCTCACTTTCAAAAGGTGAACCTACATCAGAAACTTTTGATCTCAAAATGGTTTGAATATAGAGATTTTACTTCAAATAACAGTTATGTTATGAAGATTGTACCAAAATGGGAAAACTGATTATCTGAAACTGTAAGAAATGTGGAGTGATTAGATATCCATTTAGCAAGAACTATGAATACTGTAATAGCACCTTAAGTCACATTTTGGCTCGGTGCAAAAACTGAACTTATGATAAAACAAAAACCGTGGCAAAAGTAGAACTTTCCTATGAGGGAAGTAGACTGGGCAGCTCTTAGCATGCATGAGTGTGTTTGTCCGCATGTTTGATCAAAACTCCAAAGACAGATTCCCTTCTGAGTCCCTTCTCAGGCTGAACAACTTTGCCTTTGAATACTTTTCCTGTTCAGTTAGAAACAAAAATGTGTTTCATCAGAAAAAAATAATTGACTGATTTAATAGGAACACAAAGAGAAATTCAATGACTGAAAAAGTATCTGAAACACCATATAATTCTGCCCCTTTTAAGAGTCAAAGCTTTTTTCTGTTGGAGAAAGGTGAAAAGAAGTTCACTCCGCAAAAATATATTACCTATCTGAGTTGCCAAGGTCAGTGAGACCTCTCCTGGGTTGAATAAGTACCTGGGTCAAATGAACCAAACTGGTAGCTTTAACTTACCAACCACACTTTTGTTAAACATGCTAGGGAGGGGAATGTGGAGAGCAAAATTCTCAGTACAGTTGTCTGACTGCGTTACCTTAGCCATGTCTGAACAGAAGCAACAGAGAGAACGATTTGGTTCAAGACATGACACTTGTTGGAAAGTAATTCTTTGTCATTAACAACAACACCATTGTGTGGTACTTCCATAACGAGAGAGTTAATGGAGCCTGACAAAATTTGGCTCAATTTTCATCAGGTTCTGAGCAAAATTAGGACAATTTCTGGCACAGTCTGGAGATTTTTATTAAAACGGAACTGGTGCAAAAATAGGCAGGTCCAGCTAAAACTCACACCAAACGTTTACACTTACTTGAACATCAAAGTGTAGTTTAAGAGGGGTCCAAAATAAATGAACTGAAAGTGTATCCACAAATCCTGTAAGTCAAAGCTAAACAGACTTTTAAAAAACTCTGCCAGCTACCATTTGTGATACACACAACTCTTTCCACGTGTGTGGCAGTTATATAAAGTTAATGCTAATACATCATGAGAAGAATGAAATTGTGTTTACAGTGTTATGTTCAAAGGCATTAAGTTTTTTTTTACTTTTACTTTCCTTTAGTTAAATCTGACTGCTTTACCTGCTCCATAAAGGTACCTCTCTCCACATACAGGTTGCAGAGTACCAGTCTAGAGGCAGAGGCATACTCTACAAATCCACTCTATGTCTGATTTGCCAAGCAGGGGCACTTCTCTGTTTTACTGTCCATAAGTACATATTTTTTCCTTTCCACTTACACAACAGAAAAACATATTTTTTTGAGATTACATCCAGCAACCAGTACTCTAGGATGTGTGCTGTGCTACAGAGTAAATTAAACTGCATAAATTGATTAAATTGCATATTGAAATGAAGCCTAAGTGATCAAGGTAGATGACAAATAAGGTGACTTTGTGAAAAGGTAATGCTAGCTATGTGAAGGATACTTTAGAAATACCTTAGTGAAGAAGATTAAGTAAATGAAAATTTGAAATAGCTAAATGGGTTCCATTAATACCCTTTTTCGTCAAATGACTAAATATTTTGGGGTCTTCCTCAATGTCAGTCAAAAACTGATTTTCACATCTTGAATTGGGGCCATTGGTTTTCATTTCTGGTTTTCATTTATGAAATGTTCTTAGACCAGATAGAACGATTTACCTGCTCCCTCTTGTGTGCCATTACAGAAATGGTTTGAAAAATATGCCTTACTACGGAGCCAGAAGAAATCTCAGCTAAAAAATGCTGTTTTTAAAAAATATGAATATCTGGATTAAGCATTGCCATTCCCCTGTTAAAGACTCTGTCAGAGGTGCTTAGTGGATAGAGTGGCAGCAACTGAAGGTATGGCTGCAGTTTACTTCTCCCAGAAGTCTGCCAGAGATTACTATCCACAGAGCATATGTACACCTCTAAACAATTCCATTTTACAGCATCTCATAAGAAATAACTGATGAACGCTGATGTGTATCACTGTATTTTGGAGACAGGTACACATCCCTCTTCTACAGGTACCTCAGGCACTGCTAAAAGTATTTGCCTTTATAGGAGAGGTACATCCACAAAAGCTAAATCTACCACAGGCCTACAAGTCAGAGCCTTTCCAGCCTGTTAAATGCTAAATGATCTTCCATTCCTGGAGTGGCTTCTCCTCTACTCTAGATTACTGTAAAAGACTAAATACCCTTTAATAAAAGAAATAACAAGAAAACAATAAGAAAGGCCTTTGCTGTGCTTGATAAGAATAAAGTAGATATTTGAGTATGACGATATCACAAAGTCACAAATGCACTGAATACAGTAGTACTGAGTGTAGAAAATTTATGAATGCTGCAGCTCAAAAGAAAGGGGCTCCCTGCTGGAGCAGGAGTTGGACCAGATGACCTACGGAGGACCCTTCCAACCTCAGCTACTCTGTGACTCTGGAAAGAAGCAGTAGGTCATGCCTTCCTGGAACCTCTGTGTAAGTAGCCTAGCAAGTAAGCAAGATAGTCATGGTATAGTCATAGTATCATCCCTCGTTCCAACCAGAATAGCAGCCATGCTTGTGGATCATGTCTCACGATCATGAGTATTAAAAAAACCAACAAATCTACCAAATCATACTGGAGAGACCATCTTGTGAGAAATCGTGTCCCATGAAGTCACCTACTCTTTGTTATTTTCTCAGTACATAATTTTGAGTGAAGCTTAAAAACTCCCCATTCATACTGATATTTTCACATGGGAACCCAAGACATTATCCTCTTTTGTTGTTTGGTACCAAGTTATTTACTGTGATATACTCCTGAGAACCTGAACAGGAAAGAGCAGTAGATGACATCTGGCAGAAACATAGACAGTTATGTAGATCATAAACAGAATGATCTATCACTTTTAGCAAATATATACCAGAACAAAAGATGTTAAGCAGTAGCCTACATGGCAAACATAGATGGCAGGAAGGGATCAAAGAAATCCTGCTCTTTGCTATATGAATAGAATATGTGAAATTACTATAGAAGGAAGAGTCTTATATAAAATTAGCATTGATATGTTTATCCTTGTTTTGAATACAGCTTTGTTTGAACTGAGAAAAAATCATAAAGCAGCCAACAGTATTCAAGAGTGAGTATCCTTTATTGCTGCCTTATGTTTTCAGGAAAGATTGATTTCCACCCTCTCCTTTTCTTACCCCCTGCCATTAAGCATAAAGGCTTCTTCTACTAACACATTTTTATTCATTTACAAGCATTGAATAGAAACACTGTATAGACGTTTGAGCTAAAATACATGAAGAAAAACATTTCCATCTTAAAAAGCACATTAAAAAGAGCATTTTGAATAGGCCACTTTGTGCTATTATGACAAAAAAAAAAAAAAAAAAAGACAACAGAAACCTAAAGCTTTCTTGTCACTAAGAGCAGACTAGGAGCAGATAAGCTGCCTTTAGGCAGCTGTCAGAGACAGCAGGGGCTGCAGTAGTGATAGGGTTTGCCATCCTGCAGCCACTCCCACCTCCCAGGACCTGGGACATGTGCTGCAGTAAGTGATGCTATTGGGAGCAAGGGCTCTGCTGGGGAACCTTTCCAGAAACTGCAGCCAGGATGGCTAAACAAAGTACTTTCATTAGACAAACTTTGTTACAGGAGCAGATATAATCAGATAGATGCTGCTACCCAGTACCTAAAGGCTGTTCTTTAAACATCAGCAGCCAGCCTTGCTGCCATGATGGTACTGACACATTAGCACTCAATAAAAGGTAATAGAAGACGTTATTGCTATCAGAATGTACTTTTGTGCCAAAGAGTTGCAACGGGATCAATGAAATAGGTTATACATGGATGTTGCTGATGCTTTAGAGTCCAATGACTGTATAAACTGTCAGCAAATACAGTCTTAAAACTAGACAATTTTTGTACTGAAATAGGTATGATACACATATATATTTCTTTTAACACAGGAAGTTGTAACCTTCAGCAGAGTCAGAAAGGGGAATGCCATACATTCTCCAGCTTCACTCACTTGAATATTTATGTCGATGCCTCAGTTGGCCAAAACACCCAGCTTTTGTTCTGACTTAGCTTTTCCATGTGTCATTGTTTGAAGTATGTTAAGAACAGTCCAACAGGACTTTGTATTTCACTGGCTTTTATCTTTTCCCTAAGAATTCATTAATGAAAGTGAAATAATCAGCTCCCCCACATTTTCCTAATACACAAAACATAAAAAAAGCAAGTTGGGCAATGCACTATATAACACATTTGTTAATTTTCAGTAGTGACAAACTGAATCAGACTAATAGTGTACATAACCTGGCAACACTTACAGTAGGTGGGTACTGTGGTTTGTGCAGAGACCCAAGAAACCCTGCAATGTCCAGTTATAGAACAATATAGATAAGGGAATCTCCCTTACTAATTGCTTTCAGCATAAATTTGCCTTCTGTCCTAAGGCATCAGAGTTCAGACATCCTTCTGGTCTCTGGGATTTGATGCTCATTTAATTATCACACAATCTGCATTATATATCTATACAAAATGACCGACATTTTAAATGAAATATGCTGTGTTCTGTGATTCATTAAAAATTATGTGCACCAGTAACTGCTATTCACAGCTGTTAATTTTTTTTTTTAATTTTTTTAATCTTTGTATTTGAAAGCACGCATATATGGATAAAAGAGCATTCCACAATAATGTTGTCGACACAGTACTTTTAACAAGTGAAATACTTTGAGCTCATGAGAGAGCTTTTACACCTTTCTGTTCAAATACTTGGTCAAGTAGTTTTATATTTTATTTGAGTAATATGGAATCATAGAATGGCTTGGGTTGGAAAGGACCCCAAGAATCATCAAGTTCCAACCCCCGCCACAGACAGGGCCACCAACCTCCAGATATGGTACTAGATCATGTTGCCCAGGACTAATATTAAACAATATAAATAAAAATAAGGACTTAAGTAATACTTGATTCTTGTTTTTCTGAAATTTAATGTTATAAGAAATAGTCAAATTTACTCTTTCGCACAAAATTAGCATTTTTGCTTAATACCAAAAACCTTGCTGGCTTGATGTCTTCTGTAGTTAAGACTTGCAGGCTGACTCCAATTTACAGAGACCTGTAGGTATGCATAACCTATTTCAGGCATTCAGTCTAGACGACAGTTTCCCTGGACTCTCTGCATGAAAGAGTCCCTGAGAGGGCCATTCAGCACAGGTACCTAAAAGCAGAGCACATGAATATCTCCTGACAAAACTGTTTTTAACCTCCCAGAAAGAAAGCCTTACAGTCTGTGGAACGAAATCCTGGACAGTGTATTCTGTAAAGGTTGTCTCATACTGTTTTAAGGTCTTTGGAAACTTTGTTTTTATCATTAGCTATATAAGTAAGCAAGTTTGCTAACATTCTATCTCCTCTGCAGGTATCTTTTAGTTGTTGGTTACCAGCCACACTAAAAGAACTGAACATAGAATCATAGAATTGTTTGAGTTGGAAGGGACCTTCAAAGATCATCTAGTCCAACTCCCCTGCAATGAACATCTTGAGTGTTACCAAAGTTCAGTGGTATTTTTGTAATCATTTCGTCCCCCACTCATGTGGAGACTTAGCCACAGAACATTACGAATATGAGCTTGTATGCCCAAGTGAGTATAAAATTTTTGACAATGAAGCTCTAGCAAGTAGTGTGACTTGGAATGTCAAGTCCTCCATTTCACTTTTAATACCAACAGTGATAGTAACAGCGATCATCATAAAACTTTCTGTTAAGTAAAATGAGTATGACTGTCAGAAATACCAGATTATTTTTTTTTTTAATAATTCAATCTTTTTGAGGAAGAATGTGCCATTGCCCAAACTGAGAGCAATGGATTAGTTTGAATGTAAGTATTCTTGAACTTTTGGTATTAATTTCACCACCAGCACTGCTACAATCACCACCACCATCTCCACCAGCAATTCCTATCTCTTGGAGAACTGGGTTAATAACATCAGTCACAGATCAGCTGGTCAGCTCTGCAAAGTGTTATCCTTCAGCACCACTGAACACTAGCCATTATTCCATTCGGAGAAAGAGGACAAGCATCTAAAGCAGAAATATCACCAAAAGTTCTCCCCATAGACGAACTGCAAATGAAATAACATTTTTATTAATGTAGCCATCATTTTGGTTACTTTTTCAAATTCTAGATTTCAAATTCTGCCTCAAATAACCATACAAACGCTACTTCTGTTCTATAAAAGGTGCACACCTCCAAAAAGATGACAGTCTTTTATAAGTTGGCACTAATTGCCAAATCTTTATTGCTTTAAATTTCAAAATTATGACCTTTATAAACTAAGAATAAAAGGCTGGTCTCCACTGCGTAGATGTTTAACTTCAATGATGTTAATCAGAGGTGAATTAACAAGAGATTCTCAGTAACAGTTAAAAATCTTCATGCTGTTTGGAATAAGATTCATTGGCATCTCTTCCATGCAGCTGTTTTTTTCAACAAGTCTTGCTGGCACATGCAGATACTTCTTTTAACTTCTGTTTATACAGAATGCTGGTATACGACTGCCCCTAAAGGACACAGTTCTAACAACACTAAATTCATTTCTCTTTGATGCGCTCAGTAACTGTAGCAGTAGCTCTATATATAACAGTTATCAAGACAAGCTTTCGATCTCTCGGGGTCTAAATAAATGTCATGATATGTTTTATAAGCACAATATTACTATTCTCCATGTACACCAGTTTAGACTCTTTGGCGTTTTTTTTTTTTGGTTGGTTGGTTTTTTTGCTTATCTAAAATTGCGTAGTAATAGTTGGAAAATAAAGAGTTCATTTTTGATCAAGCCATTCTGTCTTCTTTCATATGTGGAAGTACTCACACCAAGCAATTCAAGGTCCCTCAGCTTGTCTCCCTAAATTCCCCTTGCAGGGGTAGGCTGGCTGCTCCAGATGACAATTCATAGCGCTGCCTTCCATTTCCAGTTCACAGAATTCTATATTAGAAACTACTTAAGCAAACTTAAGCTGACAAGTAAGAAACCTTAATTAGATGCTTGAAACTGGGCAGCATGAATGTTCTTCCTGCTGTTAAGTAGATCCAGTGAACAGCTTCAAATACCATTAGGAAAGACTTTCCAGTATAGTCTAATCTGCGGCAATGCCCTCATCACAGCAGTAAGGCTATGAGAGATGAGGTTTACACAGAAGGAGATTTTAAAATCATATACTATTAAGCCATTTTATTTAACTGCAAGCAAATATTTGATTCAATCAGCTCCTCAAATATGCTGAAATTGTAAAACTTCTCTGAGTGGAAGACACACAAGTTCAAGGGGAAAGCCAGAGGAAGAGAAATTCATGAAGGGTTACAACCTAGATAGAAACCTTGTCCAGCTCAGGAAATCTCTGATCCATAAATGGTTGCAGGCTGGGAGAGCATTCAGGAAAGTATTTTATGTGCTTACCCTGTTCTTATAGTTCCTCCTGGGCATCTGCTCTTGGCCGATGCCAGAAATGGGATACAGTGCTAAGGAGACCCTGTTCTGATCCCAAACAGCCACTGTTATGGACCTACGTATGTTTTTTAAAAAATAAGCCATAGAAAGGAATGTTTCATTAAAAAACAACAACAACAACAACAACAAAACCTGTGGATATATTTCATAGTTGAAAAACATTTTCAAGGGGACATTTCAGACAAGTCATTTTTCTCTACATGCATGTAACATTTTGAAGCATTAAGAATTATCAGTAAGTTACTTTCTGCCACATCTCAAGAATATCTAGTTTATACAAAGCAATAGTTTTACTTCAGAAGGTACATTAATAAAAGGCATAACATTTTCTAGTTAAGGACAGATCTGCAAAACCTCTGTTTACTAACAAATACTTCAAAGCCTTTAGAATGCATCCTTATCCCAATTTTGCTTGCTAGCCCTCTAAAATGTTTAGGAGATGAAAGCAAAGCTAATCTGCAATCCACTCACCTTCCTGGTTATACATGCAGCACCAATACAATGCCTTCTTGATTAGAAGTGAATCAGGCCCAGAGCACAGGTAGAAGCCAACCATAGAAAAGATGTAGATTACCATTGTTTCAGTTAGGGATGGACATCCTCTCAAACCTAATCTATGCAGTGCTATCAGGTGCTAAAATATTCCCTCTGACAGTACAGCAGCAAACAAACAAGGTCTTTATTGTACTACTCCAAAGTATCCCAGATTCACTTGTGATCCCATGCTGTTACAAGAGGAATGTGAAACAATAACAACACATCCCTGGTGAACATGTTCACAAGATTTACCTGCCAAGAGGACAGAGGACACACTGCATTGAAAGGCAGGGATGATGGCCCATTTCCTTGCTTTGTCTTATTTGCAGAAAAAAGGACCTTTCAGAGGGTTTGCAGTTGAAGGGGGAGAATAGACAAGTCTCTGTTTCTTAAATTAAAACCTGGTAATGCTAATAGAACTTTAAAATGTGATCAAAACACAAGACATCAGTAGCCTTAATATGTAAATTGTTCTCTGGTTGATCTGTTGTTAAGCCTAGCTGAGAGCTTATGCTATGTAGTGATGTCTTACAACATAATATTAAAGACAGTGCTACCCGACAAATATATTAAGGGCCATCAGTTGTTGCCAAGTATAGAAACTAGGGCAAGAACTGAGCTTAAAGATACCTACTAAAAGCAGAGAAAAGCACTATCTTTGCAGTGACTGCACACTACCTGCAAAAATCAGTAGAGAGCAACCAGGAGACCAAATCCTCTTTAGGAACCAGCAGCTACTGTGAACTCTAGCAGAAATCAATTGGCCCAGAGAGTCCTTTACCTCCAGATGCTTTAGAGGAAGGGGGACTGACGGCTTCAGTCACAGACACTGAAGCAATGTCTGCATTGCCATAATAGCTATTAATATCCACTAGCTCTACTATTTTGAAATGCACCTGGAGACCAGGCCTAATAGCTTGTACAGCACAGCTAAGAGATTAGATCTATTGTCTGACAAGGAGAGAATGAAAAAAGATTGCTTTTCTTCAGACTGGAGAGGAGAAGGCTGAGTGGGATGTGATCAAGATCATAAGGAAGATAAAAGCATAAGTGATGAAAGTAGAGTTTTTCAGTAGCAGAATGGTAGAAACTTACTGAAACTAATAGAAGGTGGGTTTAAAAGAAATAAAATGAAGTATTTATTTGCACAGCAAGCAGTAAACTTTGGGAACTTGCCTCCATCAGAGGCCGTGGAGGCAGGTGGTTGCTCAAAAACGGGTTAGACAAATTCACAGGAAACAACTCCATAAACAGGTTCTAGAAGGAACAGGCAGAGATGTGCCTCAGACATCCTTCATGCAAAAGCCATGCTTGTTGGGAAGCGTAAGGGGAAAGCACCCCTGAACATAGCCAGACTTGCAGGCCTTTCTCCAAATGGTATGTCGTGGCACCCTGTTAGAGGTAGGCTGCAGTCAGACTGTGCCCTGACTGTGTAGGGCATTTCTCATGTCACGTCACAAGGACTGAATACTCACTGTATCTCCCTTCCTCTCAACTTAAACTACAAGTCTTAGATCTACAGAAATATTTTTACATTAGCTAGCCAGCTTTCCCTTCTGTGTGATCTTCTAGCACATGTTCATGCTTGATCTTGAATACCACAATGAATTCTGTCAGTTTCAGTGTACCCGAGGCACCTGGCACTTATTTATTCTCTGGAACAGAGAGAACATAAGAATTCACATAAGAAAAGGTAACAGATAAAAATACAATGAATGAAGACACCAAAATATCATGAATTTTTTCCTATTACAAGTAGTCCATCGGTTTTCTTAACTGATCTCTCTCTCCTTTCCATCTTTTATCTTTACCTGTTAGTGAAGTAAGTAAAAGTTTGCTCTTAGACTTCCTTCCTCCCCTCTCATTTTCTTTATGTCCTTTTCTCACTCCCTCACCTATTCATACCAACAAAGTTACAAGGCTGAGGCAACTATGACCTACAGTCTTAACTGGAATACACAGTGCTTTGGAGAACTTCCATATGGTCTCTAAATCTCCATCAATGACAAAAACACATAGAAATTCTTACAGTTCAGAAACTATTTGTTGCAATGCTTATCATGCGCTACTGAAGTACTTGCACAGAAAAGCTCCACATACTATTACTAAAGCCAAGAACACACAAAGAGGTGGGTTGCCAAGTTCAGCAGTGAAATGGTAGCTAGTTGTTATCGCTTTTTGCTTGTCCATTCTAGGTCCTAAAGTTGCTGATATCTAGTTCAGACAACTATTGGTCGCAATCTCTCTCAAACATGCCACATAACATATGGGCATGGATACACCCAGAGTCCTGTTTCCAACTAGAACTACAATTAGATGTAGTGTACAGCAAGGTCAGCATCCCTTGTAGAGTAATGTAATTATCATATTTTTTGCATAAACATGCTATCCTCTATTTCACATACGGGGCCAAAAAGATGAAGAGAAAGTCACGATTTCTCACAAAGCCCAGCTAAGATCTGCTGACTGATAAACAGGAAGGTGGAAGGAGAAGACATGCATGCCTGCTGTTAAAGAAAAGCCTATTTGCACATAATGCTCTGGAGAAATTATTGAACATTTCATCCACACAAAATACAAGTCCTGTCACTCTGCCAGGGTCAGTGAGACCTGGGCTGATGTATTGAGTCAGTTCTAGTTATGCAAGTTAAACGGTTTACTGGTTGCTTTAATTAGGAACCTCATTTTATTTACAAACTTCCAAAAAATTGTAGCAAAGAATGTTCCATGCTCATGCTTACCAGCCACACTGCTTGTCCCAGCTCTGAGTCCTCCAAAAAGTCTTCTCTGCCTCCTTCCGCTCATGCATGGCATGTTGCCAGAAACTTGTTCCAGAATATAACAAGTATACATATAACAGCATAAAAGTGAGATGAGAGACAAAGCTTCTTTTCAGCAAGGATCTCATGTAGTGAGGTGACAAAAAAGACTAAAGAATTATTGGCACGGTGAAGAAAACAACAGGAATTTAAATTAAAGAACAATTTAAAAAAATATTCACGTTTTCCTACATCTGTTAACAACATCACTGCAAATATTTTCATTGTTACATCAGTTGTCCTTCACATAATACTCCTCCATAATACATTCTTATCTCTTGAACAGATCCACACCTTATTCCATGCTGCTCTTTCTAGCAGATAGGAATAACTTTCCACAGTATAGCTGTCTGGTTTCACCCCAACTTGACATAAAGGAACTTTTTTTCTTTTTTTTCTTTTTTTTCTTCTTCTTCTTTTTTTTTTTTTTTTAAACCATTGCTTCATTGATATTCTACATACAGAGACCAGAAACTCATCAAACAACTCAAACCATTTGGGTAGCCATACCTCATCTTATTTCCATACCACACCCTCATTCCTACTGCTTCAGCCTCTTTCTCCTGAGGTTGTTTCTTTTGCTGTTTGTACTGTTGTATACTGAAAATAACTCAGTTAAAGCCAATGGGCCCAAACTCCTGCTGCTGTGAATGGAAATAGTACAATATAATCAATAATATAATATATAATATATATAATATAATATAATCATCCTCCATAGAGACTTGCTGAATTTCTCCAGTTTAGCATTAATCTCATGTATTTGTCTGTCAAGTTCATCATTTATTAGTGATACAAGCATTCGGTGGGTCTGGGATCCTCCTCTATGCATCCCATGTGACTCACATACTGTGTTCGTAAGTGCTACCATCAGCAAACAGCAGTAAAAAGTAGTATCTGTCACATTAGGCATAGGTACACAAAGCTGACTCAATATTTCTCAGAAGCGATGAATTTTCCTGCTCTAAAATACAAAGCAAAACCATGACCACTCCTGTTATAGGAATCGGGAAAGGGAAAAAGAGTCACATCTTGAATGGGCAGAAGGAATCCTGGAGATTCTGGCTAGCTGCTGCAAGGGTCCCTCCTTGCTGCCACTGCCCTGTGGACTCAAAACTCTCTGCTGGGTGGAGGAGCAGCAGTTGTTTCCAGTCTTGTCTTCTTCAGGTCCAGCAGAAGCAAAGAAGGCATGGCATGTATTGTCACTGTACTGCATCAGCTGCCTGCCTTCTCTGCACCTAGAGACTGCTTCAGCTATACAGCTTGTTCCAAAGTATATTAAGAAAATGGCTTTGAATACCCACTTCTTTGAACAAAACCTGTGATTCAGTGGGAACTGGCTTTACTAATTCAGATTCAGCTAAATGTCCTCTCCATAGAAGAAGTACTTCTCAGAAACTTTCAGGAAACTGATAGACAAGAGAAAAACATCAGGGTTTTCACTAACCTGAGGTGAAGAAGGCGCCTTCCATATTCACATTGGAAAGCTGTCTTGCTAAAATAAGACTTTGAAGAGTTGCGATAAAGGCAAATCTGTGACCTGACCAATTGCTCTGCCAAGGGAGGAAAATATGGAAAGACAGAGAGAAAAATTTAGCCTAATGCCAGGTCACCATACTGAAATGACCAGTTAAGGTTCAGCGTTGACCAATTAATACCACACTCAGCAACGCAAATTGCTAGTTTGTAAACATGCCTAATGAGTCAGGAGAATGACCCTCCAAGATTTACTGAAATCCAAAGGAAAATACAGAAAAATTTGGGCCACAGCAGGACCAGACATCCTGTTCAGAGAAGCTGTTCTTCTGTCAGCTTCCTTTTCCCACTTCCTCTTGGCTCCTAGTCCTGTCCTCAGGTCATTAGACCACATAACTTCTCTGTTGTTAACAGGTTATAAATTCTGAGACAGATAGGTGCTGACATGATACTGATAGCAGTTTGATATTGACACATCCACACTATCGGCTCTATCACTTGCCTAAAAGCTGACAGAGATTTACCAGGTCCCTCTTCCTATTAAGAACCAGTTGCAAATTTACAGCTCCCTTCCTGCAAGCCTAAAATGTTTTTCCAATGTTAAGATTCATTCAGCCTCACAGTTTATTCCTACACAGCTGAAGAATTACACTGTGCAGAACACGTGAAGATCTGATCACCCACAATAAGTATTTTGACCGGTTTAAAAAATAATCATATTTTAAAAACAAACAGAATAACATTCTTTACCACTGATTAAAATGGGATTCTTGAATCAAAGTGCTTCGAATCAATAGCAAAGTACCTAACTTTTAGCTTTACAGATTACATCTCCACAGACTTAATTCACAGGTTAATCATGTCAGCTCTCCAGATCTCCTCTTCCTTGGAGCCAGACATGGATTGTACAAAGCAGAGAATATCTTCCTGTCGTGCTCTTGTTCTTGAAGCTGATTAATCCAATCTAAACACATGCTGGCAAGTGCTAGACAGCTTGGTGGTGTTGCTGTCACCAGCAGCGGGAGAAAAAGGATCCTCACCCAGAGCTCTTAGCCTGACCTAGGCTTTCAGCACATATCACAGAGAAACATGCTCTCCTTTCTGTCACATGGAAAGCCCCACTGAACTGATATTGTCAAGAGTTCTCAGACATCCTTGTAAATCCCCCTGAATTATTTAGTTTTCCTCAGAACAAAAATTATTACTTTCTACATTAGAAACAGCACCAACAAACCTACCAACTATAACCTATAACTTTCAGGCAAATTTCCACACAATGAAGGGGGATAAACATCAACACAGAAACAAGTTTCAGAAGACAACATTTGAACATACCCTCTTAATTTGCAGGAGGAGACCAATCAGCAAGATGCTATCCAACTGACTGAAGAAGCAAAGATGCAATCTGTGTGCTCTAATCAAGTCCTTGACAAACTCTTTTTGGTAGCTTCCACTCCAAGAGCATCCTCTGTAATAGCCCGTAGGGAGTTTATCATCAATTTGGTGTAGTGGGAGAAGATTTTTGCTATGCGGAAGAGAGGAATAAGTGATTTGAATGAAGAGGAGGAAGTGCCATTAAGCAGTACAGCTGTGTGTCTCTTCACAGCTGTGCTAGCTAAGGCAAGGAGGGGAAATATCCACAAAAATTTCTCCCAAGATCAGTCATTAGCCGGCATTCCTAAGGGGCTTTGTGAGGGGCTGCTTCTCTTTAGATCAGCTTTCTGCAGTAGATCTGCTGCCTGATCAGCTGAGAACGGAAAGAGAAGGAATTTAAAAACTTGCAGTCTTTGCTGCCTATGATGGGCTGCTTCCATACACTGTTCACGTTTTGAAGGCAACATTCAGCACTACTGTGTAAAAGCTCAACAGCCACAGCAAAGAAGGAAGTGGCAATCTACCTGCAGTAAAGCTGAACACACTAGGATCCTGGCTTAACTCCAAATGAGGGTGAACATATGACCCAGAAGGACCCAGAGGAGGCCTCATGGTGGCCTGCATTGTCCTCATAAAGGGAGCAGAGGGGCAGCGCTGAGCTCTGCTCTCTGGTGTCAGTCACAAGGCCCAAGGGAATGGCGTGGAGCTGTGTCAGGGGAGGGGTAGCTGGGGTTAGGGAAAGGTTCTGCACCAGAGGGCTGTGGGCAAGGAACAGGCTGCTGTCAACGGTTTACGGGCGTTTGGCCCGGTTCCGTGACGAAGGGAACGGGGGATCCACGGGCCCATGCCCTGGGAAAAGGGAAAAGGGGAAAAAGGGTAAGGAGATGGCCCTGAGAGCAAAGAACAGCGGCAACAATCTGAGGAGAAACAAACTAATTTACTAAATAAAATATCGGAATGCAAAACAACACACTATAATACAATATAATTACAATTTAAGCTGATAAATCCAATACAGAGAGAGAGAATGTCAAAATCAAGGTAGGCCTTACTCTACTACCGACGATAAGACGGCTGGAGAGCGAGGTGCTGGCAAGACGAGAGACGGCGGAAAAAGGGACGAGGTCTCGTGATCTGTGAGTTTTTATACTGCGAGCTTTTATCTTTTCCCTCCAGCTGGAAAATGGTAACAGAGGAGCAAAGTACCACGGAGAATGTAGTAGTCCTTCTCTTCTGAGAACCAGGTACATCCACTACATGATGTTATGATGTGGAATATCAACAACCGAAAATCGCAAAACCATGACAGCTGCCCAGTGCCCCACGCTGGAGTTCGAGGAGAGTTTGGACAATGCTCTCAGACGTGAGGTTGGTTTTTGGGTGGTGCTGTGTGGAGCCTGGAGTTGGACTTGATGATCCTTATGGGTCCAGCTCAGGATATTCTGTGATTCTGAACCTTCTTGTTATTCTTGTGCTCTCTATAGTTCAAACCGCGTATCTTTGCTCCTGGAGGGGAGCAGAACCTCTGTTCCTTCCCAAAACACTCCTCCCTAAGGGTAAGTTGTTTCTGTAGGTGTTACATTTATTGAGTGGAAGAAAGAGGACAGAAAGCTGCACAGGCCAGAGAACAGCAGTCCTGTGAAGAATGAAGAGGGCTAATTGTGTGGCTCCCCAGGGAGGGGAAAGATGGAGGGGAAAAGAAGGGAGGGTAAGCGAAGCCCAAGCCAGATTAAGATCTCTCTCACTCTTTCTTCTTGCTGGCTGCAGCTGGGTCTCACCCACTCTCCGCCTTGAAACTGTCAGCAAGCCAATGCCTGGCACAACGGCCAAGTAATTACTGATGACAAGTGAGAGGTATTTTTTTCCAGATCAGCTTTCCTGCCTTTCTGCAAGAAAAATAAATGAAAAGCCGTACCCCAACAAACATGACAGGAAAAATAACAAAACTTGCATGGGACTGATACTGGAAATGTGCTGCTCCTCCAGCTGCAAGCTGTAGAAAAGTACTGCCACCCTCACCCTGCATGGTCCCAGCAAGGAAGGGCACGACTGGGGACAGGATGGGAAAAAGGGCTCTTTGCTAAAGTCAGCATATCCCTTTTAGTCAAAACTCAGCGCCGCACCAAGAACAGGCAGAAGGCAGCAGGGCAGAAGTACTGTGCATGGTTTTAACTGATACAGATACAACACATTGTGTATCAGGTTTACTGGAAAGTGGAAGAACATTATCATTCAATCCTCCCCTGTTTACCTGAGTTATGTGTCCCATTCGGTTACCCATTCAAGACTAACAAACTGATATGTGAACTGTCATGCTAGTGGGTCCCCCACACGATGCTTTCAACAAGCCTTTCTCAACTTTCAAGCTCTTCATTTTAAGAAGTGAATATCAAATTCTGAAATTATCCTTCCATATTACAGATTTGGCCTTGATGTTTTGTACAGCTCTGTCCTGCTAGCTTATTCAATATGCTGTCTTATTCCATCCCACAAATCAAGAGAAATCCCACTATATGAAGGAAATCGATATGTACAAACAAGATCTCATTTTTACCACCTTTTCTTTATATTCTTATAAAAATTCTGTTCTATAAGTCACAGTAGCAGTCACATAGAACTAATCCTTTAGATGCTGCAGTTTGTGAGCTATTTATAATGTCCCCCTCTTTGGACAACACAAACAAAAGTACATCTATTTGCTAGAGGAATGGATATGGTTCATTTGGAGGTCTCATGGCCTTTTATTTTGCACTGAGGACCTTGTTTATCTTACCTTCATACCCCCAGATTACAGGGAAGTGCCAGAAAAGATGACAGTTGATTATACAGTTGATTTTCCCAGGATGTATATTTATTAGAACTCAAATCAGTTTGGATTAGGAGACAGAAAATCCAAACATTAAGCCTATATTATTGTATAGTTCAATGGATGAGCAAAAGAGTTAGGATATGACTTGACACAAACAAATTGATTTATGAGACAAAAGAAAAAAACCTCATTTTACAACTACAAAGACTCAGAATATGAAAGAAAAAGTGGTTCATTCGTACTACAGTTACACTGACTGCAGTAGTTAATGATCATTCTGAAGAACTTCCTATTCTAAATCCTTGTTCTCATACACTTCTCACTAGAAAGCATTACCATTTGGGGGTTGGTTTTTTTTCATTCTATTCAAAAACTTACTCATTTACACTCTTCAAGTGTTTTTTCAGGAAATCTTTTCAACTACTTTAGAGCCATGTTTAGAATAAAAAGTCTATTAAAAAGAGTTGCTGTCTTACTAGACCTATGAGGTTAGTTTAAAGCATCTTGAATTTGAAAGCTTCTAGTATGAGGCTTGGTCCTCCATACAAGACCAGACAGCCAAAGTCCTTCTGAGAATCAGTGGGACATCTCTTCTCAAAAAAAAAGCCTGGTGAAACTTATAAAGGTTTACACTCATTTGAAAAACTGATGCATAATAGATCTTGTGCCTACAGAAGTAAGCTATCAAAATAGCATGCTTTAAGATGACTTAAACTACCCTATTGTCTATAATAGCACAATAGAGCAGAACACACATAGCCACTGTTCCTCAGCTCAAGGATAATAACTTCCTGCTAAGGGATAGCAACTCCTTTAGATGAGTTAACTCATTCACTTTCAATCATGTACCCAAAACAATGAGCAGCTTGCCAAAAGATGTTATCGAAAGAGCGCTGGTGTTAACCTAGTCTTGCTCTGCCTAAATTCCCCCCCCCCATCTTGTCCTGGTTCAAATCCCTGGTTTGTGTTCCTGATGGATGGGAATGCTTTCCCCATCTACTGGGACCATCATCATTGCTTACCTGGTCCATCTCCGAAGCACTTTCTGAACCACTGTAGTGTGTACACAAATTGCTTAGTTGCAAAACAGAAACCAGAACTCAGTATGTGACCAGGAACAGACCCAATCCATGCCTGGCCTTGTAGCAAAGCAGGGCTAATATGACCCAAAAGAACAGCTCTGTGAGACAAGCATTGCAACGTCTTCAAAATGGGAAGATGAAACAGAGATTGTAAGCATAAATATACTTCTCTATGTTTTTTTCCCCTTTGAAATATATATTCCACCTGTAAATTCATAGGGTATTATGAAAACATAAAGAAAAAATTAAGAAATTAAGTTGCAGAAGGAAGCATTTCCACAAGAAATATCTGTGTTGCCCAAAAGCAAATTTTGCACTTCTTCCTCCCACCCTTTTTTCTGACTACATTGATATACACAAATCTGCCTGTTAAATCACTGCAGTAAAGTTATAAAAAAATGAAATCACACCAGCCAAAATGTGCTCCACATCTGCTTACAAAAAAACATGCATTTTATGCATTCAGTTTGCCTTCTCTCCAGCTCTGCAACCCAATGCACCATAGAATCATAGAGACACAGAATGGTTTGGGTTGGAAGGGGCTGTAAAGCCCATGCAGTTCCAATCCCCTTCTGTGGGCAAGGTTGCCACCCACTGGATGAGGCTGCCCAGGGCCACATCCAACTTGGCCTTGAATGCCTCCAGGGATGGGGCATGTTAGTTTCTTGTCATACAGATCAGCAAGCCCAAACTGTTGCACTGCAAAGGAAGCTGTCTCTGCACTTCACACAAATCAGGTATTGAAGATACGCTGGTGTGTGCGGGTCCACGGATGTGCACATTGCTGCAGTGTATGGTGCATAAACCTTTGAACTTTAGCTTAAGCTCTGTACCTCATACTTGAAATTTCAAACATGATCCTCAGTGTGTCAACCAAAGCACCAGCAACTATCATGTTTCTTAAGCATACCTGTTCTGCAAAGTGGACAATATCTGGTTTTGTTTGGTTTTGTTTTGACTCCTGTGCTGCTAAATAAGTGGAGCTTGGTTTTTGATACTTCAACTCTGTACATAGCCAGTGCTTTTCTAAACTGATTGTTTCTTTTTTTTTTTTTTTCATATTTCTTGTTTCTCACTGCTGTTTCTTGCAAGAATGATAAGATGAATAAGGAGACATTTACAGGTATTTTCCCTTGGGAAATTCAATCACGGTATCTCTGCTCCAGTCATGCACTGCCCCATTGAGCGCAGAGATGTGGATGCAAGGACTGCATCTCCAGTGCAGTGATCAGATGTAGAAGGTTTCTGTACAGTGACATGAAAGAATCAAAAGGGGATAAAAAAATAAACTGAAATGTATCTGCCAGGTTCTTTATTCTCCAAGTTGTTTGCTCCACCTTTCAGTATTTTACTCACATCTAAAACCTCCCAAAGTCTTTACTCTGTAAGAAAGTATCATGTCCTCTTCCATGACCTACATTCACTTGTACTGCAGCGAATGTGAAGCCATCAGATTACATACCAGGTGAGTTTAGAAACCTCACCTGAAATTTTATTATGGAAATCGTGTGAAACGTTCAACTACTGCAGCTTTTTTTCTCACTCTCTTTCCCCTCACCAGCTCCAATCATTATTTTCCCCCATATTGTAGCATTTCCAAGTCAGGTTTCAGGATGTTAATAAAGCGCAGAACTGAATTTTGGAATGTGTCCAAATCTTTACCCCACCCTGATGAATACCTGGAAGCACACTGTTACCATGGCTATCCTGCCAGACTGGGATCAAGTGTGGCCTCAGCTGGAACACATTTTGAAAAGATGGCCCTGAAACAGGTAACCATAGGACTGATGCAGCAGTATGTACTTTATCATTTTATCACTTGCTGCTAAATACTTACATTTTACTGTATAAATCTTTTCATGTAGGACCAGGCATGTTGGAAGCAACTATTAGTGATGTCTGTTTTAAATGTACTTTATCTCATTATTGCCTAACCTAATCTGATTATTTTTGCAAAATTCAAGAACTGAGTAATGTTAGGATTTTATTTTTTTCAAGACTTGTAATGTGTTCACTTATACCGTCTATACTGCCCAATGTCTGGTAATACAATATACAATGTGTTTCATTGCGTGTCAGCACTAGAACTGAGAATTTTGTGGAGCATAACATGTTTCACACATTATCTTTTGGGTTCAGATCCTTCCACCAAACCCAAAGCAGGCAGCTAATGGGACTCTCCAGCTGTTTCTACACTTTGGAGCCAGGGACACTAAAACTCTTTAGGTCCTTGGCTCCAGCTCCAATGTCCCGCAAGTGAGAACTCTGTGTTGCAAAGGTCTGAGGATTGGCTACAGCACCTCCAGCTCATTTGTGCCAGAGGCACTTCCCAAAACCTCAGCTCCAAAAGAAATTTTCCAGGGCTTTCTTGTCCTGTACCACAGAGACAGAGATCTCAGGTCCCTCCACTAACCGCTGTTTGTCTCCTGGAGCTGTAGTCAGGCCAAGTTTCTGGTCTCCTAAGGTCCCCTGCCTCCTCAGGAACGTGAGGTAGTGCTCAGCATCGTGGCTGGGTGGCAGGAGATGAGGAGGCATCTCTTGCCACGCTGTTGGCTCTGTCAACGCGCCCTGCTGTGATGTTGTGTGAAGTGCCATTCAGACCGAGACTGCAGCAGACAAGAAGACTAACAAATCATCAGACAAAACCAACCCAGAGTGAACATCAGTGCTAACAGGAAAGCTAGCCTTTCCCTGTGATCTGGCCCACACCTGGACCCCTCCACATGTGTAGGGAACTGCCATAACTTTGCTCCCCCCCACACAGAAGTGTTAGGCACAATGCCTGACCCTGCTCTCCCAGCAGAGCAGCAGCACTTCCTTCCTGGTGCCCCATCACTGCAAGCCACCCAAAAGAAGCAAGGGGCCTCAAAATGTCATTATTTACCTCACTACCTGTTTTCTGCACCAGATAACAAAGCCGTTCTCTTTCAGGGTGCTACAGCTGGGTCATTCGCTCTCTGTGACACAAAGGGTTATATCTCTGGGGACACGGGTTCCTCCGGGTCTTCCTCTGCGCTGACTGGCTCCAGTGAGCCCTGCCATCAGCCTGCCTGTGTCTGGCACTGAGTCTGGCCCTACTGATTTAGTGGCCCATTGTCCTGTGGGAAAAGTACTTTGTGTCAGACACCAGAACACGATCAATAGCACATAACTTCAAGGCTCTCTTTTGGAGCTTCAGTACCAGGCCTGGAGCAGCAGAAACTCCTCAGTAGCACTGCCATGAACCTCACAGCACTGCGACGAAGGAAATGGAATAAATTGGGAAGCACCAGGAGCAGGCCAAGGACACCCTCTTTACACGCCCCAGGTGCCTGCCAAAATGTCACAAACCATCTGATCATAACGCATTATGACTCTTTGCAAACCTAGGAGTTCAAAAGTCTGATTCTGATTTCATATTTGTTATTTCTGTACTTCTGAGAAACCACTAATCTCAGTGAAATTGCTCCTGCTTTTTAGAACAGTGAGCTCCAGCTCCAGCTCTTTCACGTTTAAATGCCATCATAGTGCTGCCCCAACTCCAGGTCTGAAAACATCAGCAGATCATGCAGATGCATCACGTCCGCTTTTCCCTTTCTTAACCCAACTCCCTGCTGCCCACCAATACTCCCTACTGCAGCACAAATAAAGCTGCAGCAGCATAGTCTTGTAAATCAAAATAGATGAGGTTTGGAGAACATAAACAGCAACAAACTAACCCTGTTCATCATATGATCCCAGGCTCCAAACAAAAGGGCAAGGGTGGGGCACACAGACTAGTCCAAGTGTCGGGTGGGTCCATGTTTTACGAAAGATAAGAACATATTCTATTAAAAAAAAAGTCTTTTGTGCAATTGCTCTTTGCGACCCTGGAGGGGGAAAAAATTATCTCCACGCACAGACTGCAGCGGTGTGGGGCGGTGCACGCACATACACGCGCTCGGGCGATGGTGTTGCCAGGCATTGAGGACGTGTACGTTATTCACCAGTCGGCACTGCCAAGGGAATGTCAGTGGAAACTCCATCACTCAGTAACAACACAACAACAGATTTGCCCTCTGGTATATTTTTATCTTGTTTCACTTTTAACTCAGCTTTTTCTGTTTGTTTTTTTTTTGTTATTGTAAATGACAGTTCTGGGATGCTGTCTTTTCCTATTACCAGGATTTACAAGGACTGGACATTTTTGTGGGTGGGGATATCCACCAGAATAATTCTAGCATTGACGAAATGCAGATATCTTCATGCTTTAAAGCTATTCAGATGACATACTCATGGTCCTGAACCACAGTGGGTCTGTTTTACGTGGGCCTTGCAAGGACCTCACACCTGGAGTGTCCCATCCTACTGCAGAGCACCATGTTCCCACCAGTCCCTAGGCCTTGCGGAGCAGCTGCGGGGCCCAGCAGCCCAGCCAAGGGGAGTCCATATACCATAGAGACCTCACAGTGACATAGAGAGGAGTCTAGCAGACAGAACAAAGCTCCTCCAGGTGCAAATGCTCAGTTAACTGTCTGATACTGGATATTCATCAGTTTCAGTGATGAAGTGAGTGATACAAAATTGCGTGAATCAAAATACAGTGATACAGAATTGAGTGAATCTTCGATGTACAAACCTTGGAGGTGTTTTACACCTTTGTTTTTGTGTGTTACACTAAGCACTGCTTGAATTGCAGTATTTGGATTCACATCTAGCTGTGAAAGTAAATTTCTCTAAACTTCAGGGAAATGTTGATGTAACTCTGGGTTCAGACTCCTCAAACATTTGTGGTGGCTCAGATACAAGACCCTGGGGTCAGCTTATCTTGGGAATCATCACAAAACAAGTAATATTATAGAGACACAAGGAAATTAACAGGCTCCTATGAAGTCAAAGTAATAAATCAATCCACATTGTCCTATTACTTGTACAGGTAGATCAAAATGTTATGTAGATGATTTTTGCAATCCACACATAGGTTTCAGTGATTCAGCCAAGGATTTTACATCTACTAACATTTTGTTCCTCTCAGAAAGGGTTAATTATGTGTAAATAAATATATGTTTCTTAGGAGGTAACTTCTATTGTTTAGGAAGGCACATTTGACTGTTTATCCTAAAGAAAATCAGTCAATCAAATTTAATGACATGTAATATTGTCCCTAAGAGAAGGCATGTAATGACCCATCTATTCCTGTCTATTCTTTGTAATTATTCATTTGCAGTTATCTCCATCCTGCCTCATGTTTTCCTAAATCCTGCGTGAAAATAAAGTAAAGCAACAGACATGATAGTTTTTTGAATTTCTATCAGGCTTTGTCCAGTCAGTGAAGTAATGGTGTGGAAGGGGTTATGCGCTGTGTTCAAGTTCCTCTTTTTGTCCCCAAGGAGAGGAAAGAAGCAGAATACCTCCAGAAGCTAATGAAGTGTGGAAACAATTTGTGTACAAGCAAAAAAAAACAAGGTTTGTCGTCTCTCTCTGCCAATAATAATACTTTATTTCCTATTTGTACTGTATAATGTTCAGGATGAAAAACAAGTGATATACTTCATAATTCCCAAAGATGTTGTTTTGTAGGTAGTGTAGCCATCTCCCTGAGGTCACAATGTATAGGAATAATTCTGCATCCACACGAATGGTAATTGTTTTAGTTTGGGCATTTTTGATATCTCCTTGATGAAAAACTTCAGGAATTTTGGCTTCTCTGAAGAATCAGTTTTAAATTGAGCCATCATAAAGTCAATTAGAGCTCTCTGTCTATAAACTGAAATCAATTAAACATCCTTTAGCAGTAGCATTTAAAGTTTTATTTTTGCCCAAACCCAGAGGACTCTCACGGAGCTGTGGGATCAGTGCAGGGCAGAGTGTGAGGGCGATTATTACAGGTCAGCATTAATTATCACCGACAGTTTCCTCAAGAAAGAATTAGTGTCAAAACCAACTCCAGCTTAATGAGGGCACAGCCTCATTGACATTCATGGAAATTGCCCACTATTTTCACTAAGTCTGGCCCCATCCAGGGAAGAGGCTGAAACCTCCTACCACAAAAAATGTGCAGAGTAACAGCAGGTGTCAAAATCCGTAAGAATAGCTGAGAAACTACCTCCCAGATAAGCGCTGGTGTCAGATGAGCAGAGATAAAACCACAAACAGATGAGGTCTCAGTAGGATCCGCCAGGCACCACGGGCAGGGAGCTGAGCTTCTCCCTGGGCTGTCACTCATCCCTCCACTGGAGACAGTGGCTTGAGAGCCTGCTTTGTGGCCCAAGAGTGAAACATCAGGACAACAGCTTTCCCCTAGTGTGTTTCCAAAGAGTTGGTCATAGCTGAAAACTTGGCTTCAGCACAAGTGCAAATGTGCATCCAGTATCCGGTTAGACCCATTCAAGTTCTCAAGAAAATGTCACTTGGGGTTTCTTCTGACAAAAAAATGCATTAAAATAGCAGTTCCATGTATCCACACATACATCCTTGGTATGAGTCTGCTGTCCTGCTGAAGCAGGTTACAAACTCACAGAGAACCAGAACACATCTGTCAGACAAAACCTCCTGGGTTAATTGATTGGCACTGGGTCCAAAATGGAATATCACTGGTGCCAGGCACGTCACCCACAGGTGAGGTGAAGCCTCAAGTCACTCATTGGTAGAGCCAGAATTGTTTCAGAATGGTAAGTGTAGGGCACCAAGAAGTTATTACTAGAAATATTGTCCATATCTGTCATATTTAAAAAAAATAGCCTGGCATACCGCAGTGTAAAGAGCCAGAATAAAGCATGTGCAGCAAATTCTTGTTAGGCAATCTAAGCCCCATCGTAGCTCTCCATGCCTTCACGTTCATGAGACGAGCATGTTGCACCAACACAGACTGAACTGCCAGCCACGGGCAGTCTCACCCCACAGCCCTGGGTTTTGGCAAAGGCTGGGTGCAGATTTGGGGTGGATGGCTCAAAGCAAAGGCTGGGTCACTGCTTCACTGTGCAGTCATCACAACAGTGATGTCTCTCATAGCTCAGGGAGCCTTGCTGCCATGCATGCAATTACAGAATGGACTTAATGCTTACAGTGATTTAGAAGGCCCATTTATGAAAGGAATGCCTTATCCAGGTACAAGCTGCAAGAGGAGATACAGCTAAGTTCCCCATAATTTCCTAACTCCTAGACAGCCCAGGATTAAAGCCAAGTGAGAACAACATTGTTTGATCATGTCCACACAAAGACAAGAAGAAGGAGCCCCATCTATCCCTCCTTTTCACATTCACCATGGCAATACTACTTCAGCATGTCTGGTAAATGTCAGCTTTGGAAATGGGGTTAGGAAAGCTAACTTGGTAGGAAGGGATGCTTCAGATAAGAACTCCCTATTGCCAACTCCCTGCTGTTTAAACCAGGAGATGTCTAGTTCTATGAAATGCCTAGAAAATAATGAGGCAATCTGACATTGGATTTCTCACTTATTCCTTCAGACCTTATACTTCAAATTTAACAGTCACCCATCATCAGTAGCAAATACATATCCCAAAACAATATCAAATATGCTCATCACAGGAAAACCCACTACTGTGTATGTCTTGCCATCACTGAAACCCAGCACCGTTCTGGTCATAGCTACAGATGCTATCTGGTATGAGAGAGAGCTCCAAGGGCAAATCCAGACGTTACAGACCCTCACAGGGCTAGATACTATGGAAATGAATCGCTAACACTGCTGACCAGCTCCATTGTTTAAAGCAGCGCCCTCTCAGACTTCAGCAATAATTCAACAGTGAAATAAACAGCCCTGATCAGATAGCTATGGAAATTAGATAAAGAGCACAATAGCTGTGAAGATAGGAATATTTCATGACGAGCCATATATCAGTTTATTCCTGATTTAAGTTCCTTTTGATTACTCTTTGTTGATACCTCACATGTATATGACAAGTCAGAAACAAAGGCAAATATCTTTTCGGACAGAAGCCATTTTCCCCCCAACATGACATATGCACACTTCATAACTTCAGTGGCTCCACCATCCCCTTGTGACTCTTTCATGTTACTCAGAATAATGACTGCATTTCAGGACATTGCAATTTCCTCAGCCCTAGTTTTTATACTTGAGTGTGCTGCTGAGATACTACACTATTCAAAAGTGTTCTTTTCCTCTACGTCTGTTCCCACAGAAGTCCAAAGCAACTCCTGTGAGTCTCAGGACAGCATCCTTGGAAATTTCTTCCCCCTACTGCTTTGAACATAAGCAAGTTAAACCCACGTTTAGCAATTATTTTATCCCAGTGCTTATTTCCTTCAAAACAATTCCCTTTAACTACAAAATAATAAAAAGTCAAAGATGCATGGATATAATGAGATTAAAAAGATCACCACTTTTTTCAATAGTATACTTTCTAAAAGTGTTGCTGAGAAGGCTGAATGGGGTTGGTCAGGATGAAAGAAGCAGCAGGAGCAAGCTTTCAGCACTGGGAAAGAAGCAATCTCCACCCTTGCTCAATGGGGCTACTGTGGAATTCAGGATGCACCGTACACACAGCTGGCTATAAAACTCCTCAGATCATCTAGAGATGCCTCCCCCTCAAGCAAACAACTCTCTTTGCATTTCTTGTTTCTCTTATCAAAAGTAAATAGGTTGGGTATTTCATAGTACTCTCGGGTTTTTTGAGGATATCCTTAAAGTCCTGGTCACACTGCAGGACCCCAGCCCATGCAGGGAGGCTGTTCTCTTGACACGTTCAGGGGCTACTTTTTAAACTAACACATTGTGAAAGGAATTTCTTCTTCAGATAGTTCTGAGAGGTAGACAAAAACTGAGCTAAAACATGCATATCTAAGTTATAGAACCATTGTAAATCATTTCAGTATCTGATTGGTTATCATAAATTCAATATTGCATCCTTTCAAATTAGTAAAAAAAGGTATTTTTAGCTGATGGTACCAAACTACTTGTTTTCCTTTTCCTTCTTAAGAGCATCCCACTAAGCTGACTGTCAGGCGATCCCCAACCAGGAGGTGCTGTGGCCCACTCTCAGTTTGTTGCCATATGTTTTTAGGAAGTTATGCTTTAAAGTGCATAGGTAATGCCTACCATTAATAAAAAGTCAGACAACTAGAAAACTAACCACAGAAATCTAAGATATCCAAAGATATTTTCTTTTCCCCTTGTAGATCTGAAGCTTGGTATCTCAAGTTCAAGTTTCCCTTTGGTACATCTTATGTTGAGTTCCCTGCACTTGGAAATTGCAGTGAATGACTGTCTGCAGTATTTTTACAAGCAATTATATGTATTAATCACCATTAATTATTATCAATTTCAATTTACCTTCAGCAAAGTATTTGCAGGGAAAAAAAAGATTTTTTTTCCCCAACAGCAGTTTACAGAAAGGAAAATTCATCTGTGGTTAGGAGAGCAACGCGATAAAAGATGGCTCTCCTGAGGTAATGAACAAGTCTTAACCATTGCACAGAAGTACAAAAAATTTCCTCACATTTACTCATTTTCCTTTCTGCTCAGCTCTGCAAAAGTAGATTCTCCTTCTCCTACAGATCTGAGGTTGTGACCTAGACTCACTGTAAATCGTGAGAAACCAGGCAGAATTAGCAAAGACCATGCTTAATCATAATGATAAATAATAACCAACTGTAATATAAGTAGATTGCTAATAATCTCTCTTATTTGCTCCAGTATAAATGTAGGGTAAATTCATTAACCTTACTAAAGTAACTTTGGAAATACACCAGTGCAATCAAACCAGTTGATTATCTGATGCTGATCATTTATTATGAAAAATCTAAATCTATCAAAAATTAATATTTCTGTTCAGATGTACTAAATGCAAAGTTCAGCATATTGAAAAACAAGAGCAATAACAACAAAAACCTAAAACCCAGTACTGCTTGAGCAATAGAGTGAAAATCACTGGTTTTAGTTCACCTTTACACAGGAGTAGTAGCGATTAAAGTCTGTTGCACTTATAAGCAAAGGAATAGAGGCATGCACTTCAGTTAAAACTGTAAATACAGCTTCTCCAAATTCTATGGCTCAGCTCCACAATGAAAATAAAATCCAAAGATAGTTTTAAATGAAAGATTTGAACATTTCTTAACAGTGATAAAATCTATGGAAATTCCTCTTATTTATTTTTAATTTATCACATTACTGTAGCTAGGTATAAGAAAGATTGAATTGTATTTTGCATATATTCCACTGTGGCCAAATCCTGCAAGCCTTACTTGGGAAAGATATTCCAGTTGGGGTAACAGGTTTAGTCTCACAAATAGGTGCATCAGAGTGAGGTTCCAAATGAATTCAGGTTTTGTAGCGCAAAAGCTTTCCCAGTGCTAACTATTCTTTTAAGAAATCTGCAGTGTATCAACAGGAACGCAGAGAGTATCTTGGGTTGCATCATTAGCTTCAGTTTCAGGAATTACTAAAATCCCCTAAGCTACAATTTGTCATGATTCTCATTCTTGGGAAATCCTTTAAAGAGACTGTTAAAGTAATTAAGCTAGTGTCCTCGATTTAATCTTTAAGGCTGCCTAGCCAACATTGAGTCACAGCAGTCTTCTAGGTCGGACAGGAAAAGAATTGACGTCATTGCAAAAAGCCACTGCGTAAGTGTCTCTGAAAAAAATGGCAGCCAGGCATACACAGTTGGATAATCAGATGTTGTGAATAACACACTGCCCAACAGGTGAGCTTAGGGAATTTGGCACTTCAGAGCTGACTCGAGCTCTTCCTTATGCAGATGATAAAAGAACTTTCTCTGACATAACATATTTAGCAAAGTTATCAAGATGTTTCCTCTCTCCAGAAAGTCCACCAGCCTATTAGGAATGATAATTTGGCAGATAATATACTCGAGGGACAAATACGATAAGGGATGTTTCATACAAAGGGGCTTCCACTAGTAGCCAGTTATGTCAATCTGCAGCTAAAAACAGCGGCATAAAAATAAACTTTAACTCTTCACCCTGGGCAATTAGGCTGTTTTCTAACAACACAAGCATAGCTCAAACAGGCACCAGGAAAGGCAGCTACAGCTCAGCTGCAACTGTTGCTCTTGAAAAATCAAAATCAAGCATTTAAGCAGAGCACTACATTCTAGTTGTTTTTCCAGTCAACAGTTAACGTTTCCAAATTCCATTTGAATGGGAGAAGAACCACATTTTTCAGAGACCCCAGCTTGCTCAAAAGCTGGAGACCCTTCACACCAGAACTGTTCTTGTTTGGACTCATTTTTAGACAAGTCACAAACAGGAAGCGCATGTTCTGCTATCCGCAAGCAAATGGAGGGAGAATAAAGCTGTGTTTAGGCATACACTAACCTTGAACCTTATCCCCGTGACTTGTACCTGTCCAAGCACTAATAAAAGGCTTTTGTCATGACTATGAAAATCCTGCATCCTTGCAGTGTTTCATATGATTCAGAAATATACCTAGTTCTAGCTGTCCAGAATGCTAATCCCCAGAGAAACCTCACTGCAGCCCAGAAACTCTTTCTATAGCAGAAATAAAAATAGCACACTTGTTCTTTAGATATGCTAATGGTTCTCATCTTCACTTTATCTCTAAGAGCTTTATCTATCTAATTCTAAAGCCACCTCTCTTGGAATTATCCTGAACTTAAGCCTAAATGCAAGCCAAAACCTGTGTAACTCTTGACTGTCACAAATTCTTCAATATGTTGTTCACTTCAGTTCTCCCAACAAGACCAGCAATATGACGTCCAGTAACAATTTAAATTCTTCATTGTTCTTTTACTAAGTCTTTAACCTAACCATAATGTAGCAGCAGCCCAAGGACTTTGTCCACAACCAGAAATCTTCCTGTCCATACACACAAGTGCTGTGACTCCAGCAGGAGCTAGCACAAACACGCATCTTCTATTCTTAGTTGTGAGAAACTTTACCCAGCCCTAGCTTGATCCCAACATATTTTAAAACTTGCCTTAAAATATTCTCACCTGTCAGACTGAGCTTTCATCCCAGCCCTGCAGGGCTTGTAGGATCCAGCAGTGAGCTGTCTTCAGCTTTGTGGTACTCAAACCTAAGGCTTAATCACAGCTGAATGACCCAGTGTAGCTTACAGCATAAACATTGATGCAAAAAGTGTACTTCAAAGCACATAGCTCTGCTAACACAAACATAAAATTAATCGGGCTACAGTCTCATCTCTGGCTTAGAGTTTGTGTCCAGGACAGAGCTGATTTTGTTACTGGATGTGCAAGGCTGCAGTAGCGGGATGAAGACTAAGCCAAAAGAGTAAATGGCTTCTGCTAAGTTCTGCACAGATACAAGTTTGCTGTGCTGCACCTTACCCTACAGTTAGTGTTGGGATTGTGTTTTGGTCAGGCACAACATGAACTGAAAAGATTGCTTTATCACTGAGTTTTACAATAACTGGAGGTCTATGATGAGGCAGGCACCAACAGAGATGCCTGACCTGGATAAGATGCAGACTGGTGTTGAAACAACCATCACCGGCAGGGCTGGGCTTGATGGGCCATCAGAGCTGGGCTGGAGACAGTTGGAGAAGAAGGCAGCTTGCACAGCCCAGCAAAGGCTGGAAGCATTAACAAAAAACTTCAAATTTACTAACAGGGAGTCTATTGATCACTTAACAAGTCACAGTTAGGTTTAGCTTTGGAAGTGGGCGACAAATTTAGGACAAAAGGAGCCAAAAAAATGGGGTGGCTGCAGGTTCCAGCCAAACCTGACTGAAAGCTCTTATCGTCTCAAAGCAATGACTAGAGACAATGATAGATCACATTTCTGGTTTATGACCATAACGAAGTGGTCATATGCCATTATGAAACCCCAAAATATGGCTACTGGTAAGGCTAGAGTCAGCAGTTTTGTCTAATGACCCAAATATATTTCCAAAAGTCATTGTCTGAACTTGTCATTAGTAAGGCTGCAGCTTTTATAGGATCTAGCTGAAAACCTAGCTTTAGGTTCATCTCATCTGTGGCCTTTAATTCATCACAAGGGGTGAAAAGCTTGCAGAATCCCTCTAATACCAGCTTACACCAGGAGACAGGAAGGCAAAGATGGATGCAGTGGTTTTTATCCCTGTTAGAAGGTGTCATAGAGCTGACAAAGCCCAGCATAGAGGGTGGCTGAGATTTATGCTCAAGACTTGGCAAGGCTTTCCCTTAAACTTTAGGAAACCAGGTCTGAAAACACTGTGCAAACAACACAATCAAAAGGCAAATTCCCACAGGGTTAGCTACTTCTTAAAAATAAACATACATTGGCATTTGATCTCATCCTTAGCTAGATGACACTGTATAATTCCTATAGATCTATAAGAATGATGTTTAAGATACACAAGTATTTGACAGAAAAGTTGTCCTAATTTCCAAGAATATTTTCCTTGGCTTTAAAAGAGGTAGCCAGAGAGCAAAGAGAAACAAGCCTTTTTCAGTGGGACTTGGAGCCTCCCAGGCAAAGCAGATGAGTTGGGGTGTACCTACACTGGTCCCCACCTTGGTGGCCAATCCACAGTGCTTGTGTCTGCCACCTCTCCGAACACCTTATTTACATGCCTAATTGTCTTCAACCACAGGCAATCAGGCTGCCTGGAACAGAGGGAGATGGCCATTTAAAAGGCAGGTCTATATTTTTCACTATCAAAAACGTAAATACTCAATGTCATTTTAAAGCACTGTAGGAGGGGAAGAATTAGTGGGAGTTATCAAAGGGCTCAGAAATAGCTGTAAAATCTGAGCCAGTCTATCTCTAGACCAGTCCACAGTACCCAAATTAGCAGCAAATGTGAGCAATGAAAGCACTTCCAAGAGCCAAATGAAATCTCATTTGTTCCCATTGTGAGCTAAGACTCTCATTTACATTTCCTTATAGCATAAGGGCAACAAATCTGCTTCCAGGAGATTCTACAGCTTCTATTTTTAATTTACAGCTGTTGCATTAACAGTTAGATGAGGCACATATGCAAGTACGTGATTCCTGACCCTTACGCTTGATCAAATCATGATTATGCTGAAGGGCTCTGCTGATCACTTGGCCCATCACACATACAATTACTTCTCCCACTGCACAAGTTCCTCTCCTTGAAAGGTCAGCCTCATGATCCTGCTTCAAGTACAACGCAAACCATCTTCTGAGGGTGACAAGAACAGACTTGTCCAAAGGGCAAGCAAGAACTTGTTCGCTCAGCAGTCCTTCCTCTTCTGCCCTCTGTTAGCATTGCGTTTTACTGGGGCAGACAGAAGTCTGAACCATGAGCCACTTGGCCCCAGGGAAGAACTTTTGACTGATGAGCTTTGTAGCGTTTACCTCTAGCTGAACCTGTAACAACCACCAGGTTGTTACCTGGCCGTATGATGGAGTTGCTCTTTGGAATGGCATGATCCCAAGACTTCATTCATTTAGGAATTTTTTCCTGTTGAATGAGTCTGTAGAAACTGCTGTATTTATGTATGTATTTTGTATGAAAATCATCACTGACACAATTTGCAGATTTCTACTTTAGATTTTGAAATTCTAAACTTAGTTGGACAAACGGACAAATAAATTTCTATAGGTTGGCATTCTGATATTTCTATTTTCAATGTATAAAATTCTGAAAGGTTGCACAGTGTCGCTTAATTTGGGTTTTGTAGGGGGAACATACAAAATTTGCAATGCCAAACGTTTGTTTAAGCAGCTACTGTGTCTGCAAGATCAGAAATGACTGAGGAACAAATTGTTTCTGGTGAAAACCTTTGCCATTTTGTGCCACCTTGGTGCTCCGTTGTCCTACAGGAATGCCAGCTGAGGGAAGTCCCTGTTGGAGTGGCACAGTACATTACATACAGTCAAGATGTCCTGTCCTGCGTTCTCACCTTCCTAGCACTGCAGCTTGGCTATGGGCCCACGGTAATAGGAGGTTCTTAACTGATTGCTAACAACAAACAGTACTTTCGGATCTTTAACCACTGATAGGCAAAGTACAGTATGTGCTGTAAACTGCGTTTCTGATTCAGAAGAAGAAAGTGTCCAAACAGGGCATATAAATTATGTACAAAAAGTAACTCAACAAAACCAGAGCTCCAGGTCTCAGCTTCACCTCAATGTTATTTTAGTGAAGCATCTGACAGTGACAATTTCAACGCAGCCAGCTATCAATAGTGCTGCTTGAAGAGCCCGTAACAATCTCAGCTTTACGGCAGACAGTAGGTAAGCTGCTCAGTGATCTAAATAAAGTAGATGAATGAATGCAACAGTCTGTCACATGTGCATTGTGTGCAACAAAGGTAAATTTAAGTTGAGCTAAAGATGTTTTAAGAGCAAGTGTGCAAAGCTGAGCTTCTGAATAGGTATTATGTCCTATCAAGGACTCATTGTTTAACAGATCCTATATCACAATGCCTCATTGTGAAGGCTCCAAAGATCAGTGCATTAAATACCAGTTTTTCAGACCCCTTCACATTTTCAGTGTCTTCCAGTGCTGCAAACACTTGGATATTCCTGCTGCACCCATACCTGCATGTGCGTCTATTGGCTGTGTCTGCATTACTCTGTGAAAGGGAGAAATAGCTCAAATCATTGTGTTTAATTCCGCAAGAATTTTACTCTATCCCATTCCGTCTTCTTTTGGGGATATTGGAAAGCTGCTGCACATGCAAGAAAAGAGATCTGGATTTCACAAATGGTTCCAGCTGGATGGCTACTTCAGAGGGAGACCAGGAGAAACACCACTGTGTAAGGCCATGTGGTTAACGTGCAGTAAGACATCCAGTCTGTGCGCTTTGACTGCAGGGAGGATATGGCCTTCCGCGGGAGGAAAGATTCTGGTTCATTATACTGTGTGTAGGAAGTGGATTTATGCAGTGCTGTCAGGAGACAGGGAGGCAAGCACTGCTTCCTTGCTGATGACTCAAGTATGTGAAAATGCTGTAATCTAATTACTAAAAACGAGTAGAAGACTGGTGATGGGATGAGCAGCGGAGCAGCATCGTGGTTCAGAAGTGCCAGCCGAGACATCCCCATACCTCTGCTGCAAAGAAGGTGAGACCTAGCTCTGGATTTGTAAAGCCAACCGGATGAATTGCAGCAAGTCCTTGATTCCTAGTAATTCCGATATGAGGCAAATTCATGGGGCAAATCTCTGACACAGTTAGGAAGGAGGAGTATCAGTAGCAATCCCAGCCTTTATGGTGAATTAAAATACAGATTTGCACTTTGCTTCTGGCACAGCCTCGAGCAAGGGAGCATTTGGGGTAGGAGGGTGGGGAAGGAAGGCAGAGTGAAGGGGGAGCAGATCCTTGAAGCCAGTGCCGGAGGATTGCATGGGGACCTTTCCCTGGCTCCAGCAGCTCTCTAACCTCTGCACAGGTATAGGGAACCTGAGGAGTTTCAGAGAAAACTAAAAGCTCTGTTCCTTTTGCAGGCAAAGAAAGGAGGAAGATGGCAACTATATATGCCTCTCCCCTGACACTGGAAAGTAATAGTTAAAAAATGTTGTGCAGCAAGTGTCCCTGGGTTTATCTCTCATGCTAGCTATTTTCAGTTTTGCATCCCAAACTCCAAATGTGAATCCCTGCTCCAGCTGCATGCCAACACCACACCAATGCGGGGCATTTAGTCAGCCCCCAGCACCGTAACAAGAAGGAACGTTACAATCCAGTTTTGTCATGGGATAGTATCAACTAACTGAGCTCAGCTGGGTTTCCCCCATAGTAAAAGCATCCCTTTAAACAGAATCTGTACATTTTTCACACACCTGAAGCTCCTCTGTAACAGCTGAAAACCAGTAAATTAGAATCATAGAATGTCTTGGTTTGGAAGGGGCCTCAAAGATCATCCAGTTCCAATCCCCCTGCCATGTGCAGGGCTGCCCCCCACCAGCTCAGGCTGCCCAGGGCCCCATCCAGACTGGCCTTGAATGCCTCCAGGGATGAGATACTCACAGCTTCGCTGGGCAAATTAAGTATCACAAATTCTTGCATGTGTTAAACTTGCCAATTTCAAGCATCTTTAGAGTGTAAGAGGAGTCAGGGTCTGTATCCATAAGGATACATTTAAGTTCAGAAGGTACCTCTGTAAAACACTGGAATTCAGTGTAGAATGTGGTCACATTAGCTGTGAAATGAGCCTTATTAGAGCACAATTAAGGTTAAAGATGTTTTCTTCACCTGTGTATCTTTGTGCTTTTGTCACCATGTTAACTCATTTACAAAGCTCCTCTCTTGTAGAAATCCTTATTCCAGAAAAAATCAGTATGGGAGAACTACTGCTAATTCCCCCATTTCTTCACTTCCAGTATGCTCACATTAGTGTGAAGAAGTAAAAAAAGAAAGAAGTCTGAAACTTCTTGTTTTCAAAGGTATCAATCCCCTGACCAGATTTTATTTACAGATCAGTACTGGCAAGAGATCTGACTCTTACACTGACCCCAGTGCAATTTAACATTTAAGTTTAGCATCAGTTTTGAACTGTGATTTAAAACGAAATGGCAATCTCTCTTACAGAGCTGCTCCACTCGTAAGTCAGCCAAGGTTTTTCTAGCCTGGGCTGGCTCAGAACAGTTCTGACTGTGATTTAAATGTAGACAACACAGAAATGCTCTCCACTATGTCTTCCCATGGCATTCAGTGGCCCTGAATTTCTGGCACGCTCCTTCTTTCCCTTAAAATTGCAGGGTTTTTATCTGATTAGCTCTAAGTGATCTTGATAACTACTTAGATCTAGTTATATCTTGAATTCATTGCTTGGAGTTCAAACATTACATCACAAGAACTTAATCCTGTTCCAAATGAAGCCAAGGACAAAACTGCCATTGACTTCAGTGTGCAGGATAAGGCCATAAATCCTAAAAAGCTGGGTGTCCAATTTTCAAATTAAAACATAATGAAGTTAATAGTCATGGATTGGAAGCCTGATACATTTTGTATCTCATGTGAGATTCTACAGCTGGGTTATAAACTCTTCTTAAACTTTGATGATTTGAGGGAGGGTCATTTTCTAGGAGCTCACATCATTATATATCAAGCCAGTACACAAAACACACAATGGAAGTGATACTGCCCTGACTGCAAACAATGTCTTTAGAAAGCTTCAAACAATTTCTTGGTAAACAACTGATCAAGGTAATTACATTTTCTAATCTGAAATGGGGCTGTGACATTGTTTCAGGTAACACATGAATCACGCTAAAGGGTTTTCCTCTGCTAGCGCTGGCTAGCTTATCTGAGCAAGCACTGGTCTAAGGATGGAGACCTAAGCCTGATGGAGTATTGTACTGGCACGGCAGGTAGTGGCTCCACACCTGCCCCCAAGAGTCCAATCCACTGCTACTGGTGGGCAGACAACTCACCAAGTAGTTAAAAGAAATTAAGATATAGTGGGGCTGTGCCTAATGCCTCATAATCCCAATTCATTCTCTCAAGGAGCTGAGGCATCAGCTGGACAACCTTGCTGCGTATCTGACTAGTGCTGAGTCCAGGCGAGAGAGCTAGTCTTGCTTAGCAGGGGAAGGCAAACATGACTTTGATGACTTTGCGCTTGCTAATGAGCACAAACGACCTAAAACACAATGAGTGCGTCTCCCACCATCTCTAAGCCAAGTTGCAATGTAATGAAGTGGCTGTCAAATCCTCACCACTACCTGGGACTGTGTTAACAAACTAGTCCAACATTATTACACAAAGCATGATTAAATACTTAGAAGAAGCAGCTCTAGTTTGCTGTTTTATTTGGTTTTGTTTTGAACAGTATTTACAATAGGAAAACTTCAGTGTGACCTGCCCCTGCAGTATTCTTTCTTCTTCTATCTCTTGTCATAGATATAATCTGTCCACTGCTTAATTTTTGTTGTCATTGCCTTGGATATCTACCAGCTATGATTGTCATGATTAAATCAGAATTAACTTAATTACAAAGAGCTTTACTTAAGATAAACAATGAAGAAGCGATTCAGAACAGTGAGAACTGCAGTGCTGAGAATGTCTGGCAAAAGCCCTTCAAACAATTTGAGCCACTTTCTTTTTCCCTCACATACATTTTTTTTTTAATTCTGATGTGTTGTTTTTTCCAATCCCAGAAATTAGGTCAGTCTGTCACCTCAGAGTCTGATCCTTGAAGTCAGCTTCATCAGTGCCTTTGGCTGGGATTTCTCTTTACTGCCTTAAGCAACTACATATTTTCCTTCACTCCAAGCTTGATGGCACTGATGGTCTGCCATGAGTCAGACGCTGAGGGTTTTCCTTATTTCCTCCTCATGGTGAAATGAACAAAGGACATCAGGATTTGGCATGCTTCCCATGTTCATCTCCTGCTCTAAGGTACGGCAGCGTGGACACACAGTCATAGATAGAACTACACTGGAAGGAACTGTTTCTCCTCTCTTATTTGGCCTTGCACACTTATGATTTAGGCATTGAATCAGTTCCAGCTGAATTCAGCAGCATAACTCCCATAGGTTTTAATAAGAATATCAGGCCTTTCCTAATTAATATAATAATCATATATTGCTGGCAAAACAACTGATGATGTAGCCTTTCAAGAAGCCTTTAAGAAAATCTCAAACATTTCCACTTGCTTTTTGGGAGTGCTACAAGTATGTATACCACATGTAAACAGACAGCAAAGGACATTTCAGCATTTCAGGTGAAAAGCCAAAGGTTTTCCACAAATTCTTTAAGATTTGCTTAAAAGTTTAGAAGCCAAGTTAAGTTTTTCAGAGACCATGGTCTGTATATTCAGCTGTTTGAATCTCAGCCTGTGGCTAACCACTATCTCTTCTCCAGGGAAAAGCCTGGAAGAACTTCTACCAGAGGAAGGATACAAATCCTGGTTTTACTCAAAATCCTACCTTCTTATAGACTACCTTAGCATTCTCCTCGATACTATCAAGAGAAAAAGAGACTTGGCATTTGGTACGAAATTCGGACTCCTGTTTCTTCTGCCATCTGTGCTAAAAAGAAAATTCATCCAGACAATGAATGTTTCCTAATTTCCCATGCACACATGCCCACTATTTCATCTTGTTCTCCAGTAGCTGGCAAAAGAGATACTCTCACATCCTATCAAGAGCTGGAATAGAGTCCTGTTTCTGGCACATATCTGTGGAATTATATCAGAAAGGTCAGGATGGACAAACTTGCCCCTTATGGTGACAATGTCTTCTACATCAAATCTTCTATTTCACTTAATTATTAAATACTTTCTTCACGGGACTGAAAACAACACGGTTAGAGTTGTGTTCTTTCTTTCCGCTGGTACTTTCCTCATTTTGCCCAGTGTGAAAACCACTTGCAATCCCCTACTGCTTTTTGACCTAACATGGGCCAATATGCCCTTCAAAAGGAGTTAGACCCAGCCTCACCTGTTAAGTATCAGATAGATTCTGCCTGAGACTAAACACTTGTATGCAGGTTGAGCATAAAGCATGGTGACTCTGTGGGGCAGGGCCATTACAGAGCCAAAGTCATGGGATGTAGGCCAGTTTCTAATCCACGGGCTTCTGGCAAGAGCCAGAAAGTTACAACTCAAAGCTAGATGTGTAGAAAAGACTTCTGGAGAAAAGGATGATGAATTTGCTGATGTTGCATAACACTGTACATCTTTTCTGGGTGACAGAAAATCATAAAGCTAAGCAGAACAAATGCAAAGTCCTTCCCATAGGAGAGACAGAAGACCCTGTAAGGTGGAGTCTGGGTAGAGTGAGAGCAGCTCCGCAGAGCAGGATCTGGGGTGGGGAAGTTTTTGAACACGAATCAGCAGTGCGCCCTTGAGGTGATGAAAGCTAACCACATGCCAGGCTGCATTAGCAAGAGAGCAGCCAGCAGCTTGACGGAATTGGTTATTCCCTTCCAACTGGCATTTGCAAGGCCACGTTTGGTGTACTGTGTAATGCCCAGTTTTGGGTTCCCCTCTGAGAGGCATTGGCATGCTAGACTGTCCTATGGAGGGCCACCAAGACTGTGGTGTAAGGCATTTGGGACGAGCTGAGGAAACTAAGTTTGTCCAGCTTGAAGAAGCAATGCCTGGGTTGGAGAGGGAGCTTTAATGGTAATCTTCAACTTCACAAAGTGGTGTTACAGACAAGATAGAGTGAGTCTTCTCTCAGAGGTGTGCAGCCAAAGGACAAATGTCGGTGGTCACAAGCTGTTAGCCAGGGAAATTCTCATCAAGTAGAAGGAGGAAAAAAAAAATCCACCACAAAACAGAGCAGGGAGGAGTGGTCAAAAGCAGCCAGAGAGGTTGGGGAATCTCCATCCTCAGAGATTTTCAATGCTTGACTAGAGAAAGCCATGAACAACCTCATCTGACTTTTAAGTTTATCTGACTTCGAGCAGAGGGTTGGACTAGATGACCTCCAAAGGTTCTTTGCAACGTACATTATTCTGGGATTCTAAAAATAAGGTAGAGGTTGTAAGGAAAATGACCTAAATCAGATTCAGGAGTGGCGTGAGTCTTTCCTGTGGTGAGAGAACAGGCCTGCAGGCTGTTATAATACTGCTGACCTCCTAAGGGCTGAATGATTGAAAACCACTCTTGGATGCAGCAGAGCGTGTCTTCCTGGCACAGCACTTGCATTGAGCCCTTCCCAAGTTTCTGTAAGCAATGGCTTTATCTGGGCGGAGTGCTGTCACTCAGGCATTTTTTCCTTCATTTTTCCTCTCACTCCTTGTCATCAGAGCACATGAAAACCAGTCTGTTAAAAGAACTCACCAAACATTCACACTTCAAGAACAGGAGTGTGATTTTTGCAAGAACTGTAATTTTTTGTACAATTTTCATTTCTCAGAAGGTCATTTGTGTCTTTGGTAACCAAAGCATTGCACAAGTAAAATGTATCAATCACAAATTCCTACTTCTAGCCTGAATAAGAACACTTAACAGGGAAAAAAAAAAAAAAGAAAAAAAAAAAAGAAAAAGAAAGAAGACTTATACTAGAAACATCTCTTTCTTTTAGCTTAAAATGATTCTGTGGGAGATAGATAAAGATCCACATTTTAACAATTGAGATGACTTCAGAAAGTAATGGAGTGGAGTAACAACCTTTTTTATGGTGGGTAATTTAAACTGGTATGATGTATACTTTACTAACTAATAAAAATGAAGTTTTGATGCATTCCTTAGTAAAGTTTTACTTGACTACCAGCCATCTGCTTGATATACATAACATCACCCCTTACCTCTACTGAACCAACATTTGTCATACTGATTTAAAAAAATATTTTTTTCAATCTGGAGACTGGTCAGCTAAAGACAAAAAACATTTTAATCTGATAATACTGGTCCTTCTAGGGAAGCCAGACTAATGTAACTGCCTTTTTATTTTCTATTTCTTAGCAAAAAGTACTGGAGTACAGATTTTCTTGCATAAGAAAGGGTTTAAATTTCTCCTTGCTTATTTTTAATAGATTTGACTCCTGTGAGAGGAGTAAGAACCTATGACAAAAGTGTCAAAAAAGGTTATGACTATTAAATTCATTAGAATATATAAGATCTTATCTCACGAAGTTTGTCAATTGATTGTTTAAAGTCCCTAAATTTTAACATTTCAAAGTAGTTCTACATTTTTGTGTCTCCATTATTGGAATGGCATTTTGTGTTAATTCTCACATTTCATTGAGTTCAGAATTTGACACTGACATGCCACAGTTAGCCATCTTGCTTGTAGGAGAAAAGACAGAAGTATTTACACTATAAAAGCAGCAGCATACCAAAAAATGTAAACTCACAATGGGAAACTCCACAATCCTGGTCCACATTCAGTCTGAACTGCAGTCTTTTAATCCAGGTGGAGCTCAAACTCCCACATTCTGATAAGCCAGACTCAAGGTATCTTCTGAGGACCATACTATTAACCTAATCTGTCCAGATGTTGGGCAAGGAAGCTCAGATCACATCACAGTGAAGGTGTGACTGAGCTTTACCCTTCGCAAACCACAGCTGAAAACAAGCCTATGGCTAGTGTATGGCTGACATGCTGAGAGTCAGGTAGGGTCATGCAAGTGGCCTTGGCTGGCAATGGAAGAAGCCTCAAGCTGATCAAAATTTCAAACATAACTGAGAAATTTGTCCTCTTTTAAGCAGACATTTTATGAGCTTCATTACAATGTCTCCTGCTTCATTAGTTTTATTTTCAGTTTGATTTGGGGTTGGGTTCCTCACTACTTCCTACATTATTTTCATATACTCAACTGTCTTCTCTCTGAAATCCATTACAGTGAACACATTCAGTTCAAAAAACACTCCTCATTTGCAAGGGAACCAAACTCTAAACATTTTCTTAGTCTTTAAAACTGGGAACTGAAAAAGACATGCAGATGTTACATGTAATAAGGCACACAAGGAAAAGACTGCTAAAGATAGCTCACATGTCCGAGGCTCTAATCTAAGTAGCCTGCAGTGTTGAGCAAGTCACATACATTTCAGTGCATACTGACACACCTATCAGTCCTTTTGAAATGCATGGCAAAAAACCCAGCGATTTCAGTAAGAGTAGGTCTCAGTTCAGAGTTGGCAAGCTCGGAGAAAAAGATAAAATAAAGCAAAAGTATTTTTAAGTTTTCAAGTTAGAACAAAAAGCGCCTTAGAGTCCCTGTATCAAAAGTGAAAACTGAAGCTGGCAGTTAACTCCAGCTTCATGCGTACTTCTAACCTTTACACTAGTATACTGACCAGTTTCTTCAAATACAATAGAAACTCTGCCACTTTGAAGATAAGCCCTCACAGTTTGCTTAAAACAATAATTCTGTACTTTCTTTCCTGTTTCTAGATTTATTTTAAGCATTAGTATAAAATGTCAGAGTCTGATAGCAGCCAGATCAGTTTGTATAAAAATCGACTGCCTGTTTGTAGTATATTACAGGCTATATTTGACACAGGAAAGCACTTAATCATGAATGCTATCAGCATACCACACCCACCTTTGTAAGTGCCTTATAAGCTAGATTTATCACTGTGAACTTGAACTGGATAGAGACAAGTAATGATGCATAGTGCGAAGCCCTTCTGCAGAGGTAGGGTTAGAGGTGTTTTATCCACAATAGACTTGTTCAGAAGGCCTGCTCGTGTCTGTCAGCTGTGTAGAAGCAGTAGGCCCAGCGCTCTTTTGCTTTGTGCTGATGGCCTACTTCCACTAGAGTCATCAGGTCTTGGTGCAGATAAGAGTGAGAAGAAAGGATCTGTCTCAAAAAATATGGTCACATAGATTCTGCCCTTTAAATATCTTCTACCTTTGGCTTGTTTTATCTGCACAGTAGAACTGACACCCCTTCGGTACTTAAACACTGCATAATCGTTTCTAACTGTTACATATCTTTTCATTTCAAATATCTAAATTGTTATGCTTATTCTGTCTTTTGAGCTCTAATGTACCACTTTTTGGATGGGCACATTTCAAGGAGGGAGAGGGAGCCGAGCCAGGGAGGCCAAAGCATGCGGAGACAGGGAAGACGTGGAAGGCCGTGGGGCCTGCTGTGTTGCTCTGCTGGGCTGCACAGGACACCTGCCCCCATCTCCCTGCCAGCCACTATTCTCTACACCAGCTAGCCCACTGGGGACAGAGCAATGCAGCAGCCCGATGGACTGGGGCTGAATCAGAGCTGTCCTTTTCACTTCAATAGAATGTGTCAAGATATTGAAGTCTTTGTGAGAGAAGCAAGTAGAAGTGCTGCCAAAAAAAATGCAGCATTTACAAAAGCTGTGACAGTCAGTTTGAGATATGCTGTATACATTCAAACTTTCTGCACACACTAGCTGCAATACCTTTGGATACATGAGAGGGAGCTCAGTTAGGTATTTACGTGATTTGACAGCAGTGCAGTTAGGAACTATATTTTCAAATCCAAGTCCTTGGATACTGACTTCATTAGGAGAGAGGAATTTGAGCTAGGTTTTATTAGCATATTAGTTAAATCTAAACTCAATCATTTTTTCCATATAGAGGAAAACAAAGCTTTTTTTTTTTTTTTTTAAACACAGTATCCTCCAAACTTAAACAATACTGCAAGAAAAAATTTCTGTTCCTAGTGAATCATGTCTCTTTTCACAAATGCCTCTAATTAAGCTTGAAGGGAAAAACCACTGAACATCACACTGGCATCTATTTCAGCAGTTCAAGAGTTGTACTAACTGCAAAACACAAATATTCCTTAGGCAGAGCACTGCTTTCTTTTCACAGAGTCACAGAATCACAGGGGTTGGAAGAGATTATTGAGTCCATCTCCCCTGCTAAAGCAGGTACCCTACAATAGGTCGCACAGGTAGGTGTCAGATAGGTCTTGAATATCTCCTTAGAATGAGACTCCATGACCAATCCAAGCAGCCTGTTCCAGTGCTCCATCATCTTTACCATAAAGAAGTCCTTCCACATGTTAATGCAGAACTTACTATGTTCAAGTTTTAGGTCACTGCTCCTTGTCCTTTCGCTACACACCACTGAGAAGAGCCTGGTCTTATGGTGAGAAGACACTCTGGAGTTTCCAATGGTCAGTTTTATGCCTCATCTGAAACACATCTTCATTAGAGGACTGTGCCCATGCCCGGTGGTGACAGACTTCTCCATTGTGACTCAGAGGGCAGCATGCCACCCACTGTGCTGTCACCAGTGCTTCCTGGAGCACCCGTAACCTAGGCGGGGTCCCCAGGTAGCCCGGCCTTGACAGCGTGGGATGAGGTAATATGGCTGCAAACTAAATAAGGTCAGAAACCAGTGAATCAAATTCAAAGGGATATAGCAGGGAGGCATAATTTGAATTTCAGTAAACTAAGGTCATTCTAATTTAAGACATGACTCTTACCCCACCTTGCAAACCAGACATCTATACATTCACAAACTTCTTTGTGGATGTTATTAATATACGATTTTAATTAAACATGTGAATTCTTCTGAATATACTTATTGAACTGCACAATGCTCCATCTGGAAGAAATAAGGGGTTTGGTACTCAGCACCAAAAAGCAACATGACAACAGGAAATGTGTCCTTGGAAGTATTTTCCTTACATTGTCATTCTAGCCCTAACTTTTTTACCCACAGAAGTGATTAGTGACCATACAATCAATTAACATCTTAAAAAATACAGATATATTGTTGGCTGAATCTGGTAACAAAGACTATGGAATACCAATTCAATTCATTAGAGGTAGTCATCTACACTTACTAGATCTAAGTTCAAAACAAGGTATAGGAAAAAAAAATCCATTAATGAGACACCACTGGTATTCAGGATCTTACATTACATCAGACATTAAATTAGAAAGAGAAAAATCAGGGTAAAGTGAATGTACAGAACTATCAAGATCCTCACTCAGCTCACTCCAGGTCAATGTCATTAACAGTTAGCTTTGGGAAAAGCAGTTCTAGGGCTCTGAAAAGTCTCAGGGCCAATACACTGAAAGCTCAAGTAGTAAAATACAAAGATTTTGAAAGTCTGGGAATTCACTGGTAGATCTCACCCTTCAGATGATCTCTGAGTTTCCCCAAAGCATTTTTTAGAAAATAATTTGGTTATGATGCGTAATACCCGAAGATCTACAGAACAGAAAAAGCACAGACACATAACTAATGGGAAATAAAGGCAGTACTTAAGATGTGTGAAAGCTTACATTTTCTATTCAACACCAAGTTAATGGCAACAAATTTAAACAATGAAAATCTATTTGTTTCATACAAAAAGCATGAAAAAGAAGGATCTATCAATCCTAACTCATGAAATTGCTGGACCAGCTCAGCTACTGCTTGCCCTTGAGTTCCTAACCCCACCATCCCTGATGCAAGATGCATTTCAGAGTTCTGTGGCCATATTTATCCTTAAGAGTACATTGTGACCTGCAGTTAATGACACAGAAACAAACAAAAAAGATCGTATCTAATAGTCTCTCCTGAAGTTACAGAGATTGATTAGCCTCCTTCATGTTTTCGTCTTTTTCTTTAAAGTGAGCTTGCATCATCCTTTTATCTAATCTCTTTTTGCTTTAGAAAGTCAGCCTCCAAAATGCCTCTGCTTCCATTACAGAGAAACTGAGAATCAGCTGGAAAGGGACTTTACAACATGGATACCTGGAAGATCAGAGATCTGAAATGAAGGCCTAAGTTCTTTACCTTCTGCCTACTATTATTACCCATCTACCATCTTACGGTGCAATATTTCAAAGAGAAAAGGCTTCAACCCATCCCCTAAGGGCTTACTGTAAAATTCAAGGGATAAAGCAATAGTGACAGCCCTAAAAGAGAAAGTGAGAGCTGTCAAAAGTTTTCACCCCTGGCACATGCACCAAACCAAGCTCCAAACCCACATATTATCTAAATACACTTCATTACTTCAACAACTGTGCTTCATACGTGCTTGTTGCTGCAGATTCTGGAGCATCAGCTACCCCAGGATGTGCCAAGGAACTTGTTCTGCACATGAAAGTATCCAAGACATACAGACCCTGCTTGTTCCTTCTGCTCTGGCAGAACACACACACATCAAGCCAGCTAACCTTTTAAACCCCTCCCAGTATCAGCAGCAGCTCAATGAACAGCAGGTGAAGCAAATGACCAATCATCCAATGGCGCTCACCAAGCCATAGGGAATGGAGACATCCATTGGCATCTTCACAAAGAGCCTATGAGAAGAGCTGGGTGCCTACAGCTGCATGCTCCAGCTCAGATCCATCTGGGCTTAGGCATGATTGTTATGGGGAGGGAACGCTACTCCATTTGGGTAATGGTCCCCATAGTCTCTCCTATTTTCTAGTTAATGCAGCCCTGTGCCCACAGCATTGATGCTAGCAGGAGCACTATGAGTGCGAAGAGCTCCATGCTCCAATTTCTCTAGTCAGGACTTGCAGCTGGAGACTCACAGAGTCACAGAATAGAATCATTGAATATCCTGAGTTGGAAGGGACCTGTAAGGATCATTGATTCCAACTCCTGGCTCTGCACAGGACTATGCAAATTTCAAACCATATGTCTGATAGCATTATGCCTGTGTCCGAAGTACTTGGGAGATGGTGTCAGTGTCCCACAAAGCAGGAACGTGTCTCACAAAATTGACAAGCATGGTGGAGGCAAGCTTAGTGCAGAGCTATTACTTATTATGTATGTTGTAGAGTCTCTGTGGCCTCCACAAGAGCAAACCACCATTGCTGGGGCAGTGTGAGCAGCAGACAGGAAAATACCAAGTACTCATGACTATAACAATTTTGTAGATGGAAGCAGATCCTTATCAAGCTACCCAAAGAGCATATGTCTGTTGACTAGCACCAAAGTTAAAAATAAAACATGCCTTACAGCTCCAGAATAGGTTAGCTAGCTGCTGTCAGTAGATAGACCCCTAGCACATTAGTTTCAGGGCCAAGACTTTAGCATTCAACTATCAGCGTGGCACTAGTAATGGTAGAGATTGCTGAGTGAAGTGAAGTACCTTCTGGGGAATTATGAAGCTGCCATTTTGCAAAATCCTTTCCATTCCATTTCTCAGCTTTCACTCCATAATTATCATTAGTTCAACTTAGCCACTGTGTTTTCCAGGGATAAGTGAAGTCCAAATTCCTAATATTAAACAAACAAACAAAAGGAACGCAAACAGAGACAGAGAGAGGAAAAAAAGATCTAGAGGAAAACTAGATCTTTCTGCACTACAACACAGTCAAAACAAAACACACCCACGTTCCCCCCACTTTGTAGTTCACTTTTATGTAGAGCTGCGTCCAGCAGCTGGAAGCTGTCTAGCTGTTTGCACTGTACACAAGGATGTGCCAGAGATTCCCTCTTACTCCCCTGGGTGGGATGTAAAGAATTCCTTTGCTCATAGCTGGCATTCCTACTGCACTGAGTCACTTCATTGCCCAGACAATAATGCCAAAGTCTTGTCTAAACACTCAGAGATAATAGACACTGTATTTCTTTTCTAATGATATAATTATGAGAATGTCCATTGGACATGAAGCTTCGTGGCCAAAACTTGTGTTAGAAACCCCATAGCCCATGCTCACCACCTGCAGTTAAGAGACATACTTGGCCATCCCACCTTCTCAAGATTAATTGCTCAAGCCTGAGGAAGAGGGCCCAAATTCACAGCACAGGTGTTACAACAAATGAGCACCTGAAGATACAGTCATCATGTGTTCCTTCCTCCTAGTGGCAACCAACATGAGCACCAAACTGCTGTGTTCATTTTTGTTCCTAAACACAAACCCTCACAATCCTTTACCGGTAGCTTTGGCAGAACATCTCATCATTGCTGTGTTTGTGCTGCAGTGGCAGGACACAAACAGATTTTTTTATTTTTTTTTTTACTGAGGCCATTAGTTGGAAATACAAATATTAGTCAAAACTGAACATGGGTCACAAGCTACTAAAGCTGTACTTCTACATGGAAGACATTACTAGATATATGAAAACAAATATCTTGTGGTCACTGTAGTGTGAGACCCTGATGGAACCCAATGTGATGAAGAAGAGGAATGGAAAAAGAGGTGGTTCTGACCTTGTGCTTAGGTTCTGTTTATTAAAGAAAATTAAAAAACATATGCATAAACAAAAACAAAATAGGGAGACGTTTTTAGGTGTGGTTCTGGAGCAAACTGCCTAATTTTAGTTTGGAATTTACACCACATTCCCTCTGTTCTGCTGGGCGGAGGCTGTTGGTGTTGGTGACTGTTCCTTGGGGTTACAGATCTGTGTCTAACCTGGAGAGCACCAGAGCCCTGTGTACATTGTAGGCACACAAGGTGTTAGCTCTTTTACGCAGTATGAAGTAATCAGCCATGATTGAATTATAGTTTATTACACAACAAAGATCTCAGCAAGCTTTTCTCCCTACTTCTTGCTCACTCAGAGCTTTCTCCTTTCTATACAGAACTTCCCACAGAAAATCTTTTCTGTTCTCAAGATGTATTAAATGTGTAGCAGCTTGTCAATACGTGTGTTTTAGATATTTCATTCAGCAATTTATAGTTTGATCTGTCCCAGAATCTGATGAAGGATATTTGGAATTAGAGGACAGCAGATCTGATATGGCCTCCAAGCTGTGCTGAAAGGCTATCTTGCCATTCAAGAGTAGATCTACGTAAAATAATAGAATTAATTTCTCCACAATGTAATATTTTACAGCAGTTTACTGGTGTTGTAGGCCATGAGTGAGAGAGACAACTTCTCTACAGAGCAACGAATATTCTGATGATCAGGTCAAACCCATGGATTAGTCCCTGAATTCCTGGTCTCGGGTCTCAGGGCTGCTTCACCTATGCCTCAGTCTCTCTGGTTTTATATACACTAAACAAACAAATAAACAAGCAGAAAAAGTGCCCCATTCCCAAAAGGTCTTGATTTCCTCAGAGCAGAACCACTTAAAACTGCTGAAAAGTTCAGTGCAAAGCAAAGATAATTTTTTGTTCTGTCTCTCCAACCCCTATCTGAGAGCCAGGACCCTGCAAAAATTGCCTGTACTTCTATTTGTCTGCACAGGAGTTTGGATTCTGGATGACTGGGAATATATCAGCACATTTCACACACGGATAAGAGCTCTGCTTTCTACAGAAAAAAAAAAAATAAAAATAAACAACAACAACAACAACAACAAAAACTAGTTGTGGAGTACCTATGGGATAAGCTTTGGATGTTGTTTCACTATAAAAAGATACATTTATGAGTGCACTCTTATGGACACCAGAGAATGTGCTAAGAGGATATTCGTGCATGGTACACACTAACTTTCACGGAACTCCATTTGTGTTCAGCGTGTTCCTAAGGCAGCCATTGGCTTTAAGCCAAACACAAACACAAGAATAATGAAGTCACTTACTGGAACTAGCCTACTGATTCACTTTGGGGCAGTTTTACCACTCAGCCCAATGCTCAGATAACAAATGAGTCCTTTTCCTGAGCTGGCAGGTGAGGAGGTGCCAGCTGGGGCCAGAGGCAGCCAGATCCACAGGGCGAGGTGGGATGGGGAGTAGCAGGCCGCAGGGCTGGGCGAGGGGCTCACTGCGGAGCGGGGCCAGGCCCTGCCGAAGGAGGACCAGTTATTCATCTATCTACCCAAATTCACATTAAACCACAGAGCATTGATTACAGAGCACAAACACCCAAAAGTTCAGCCAATTATTTAAGTGATATTTACTCGGTTAATACAAAATGATTTTTTATACGCGTCTTCAAACATCCTAAACATTTCTACTGTGAAAGACACCTCTACATGCAGCTAGGATTACCCTTCCTTTGTACAGCAACACCTCATTTGTTTGTTTTGACTTTTATTTTTAGAAAAACAAAAGCAAAAGCCAGAGTGCAATCCTGTCAGAAATGTAGGAAGTGGTGATACGCAACATAATAAATCTGTGTCCTTCACAGAAGCTTTAAGCAGCACAGCAGCTGCAGCTCTGTGGCTGCTAGTGGGCATGGGACATCTTGTTCCATTAGTGAGAATTCCAAGAGCCGTTATAAAAAATCTCTGTATCGTCACACTTCACAATACGCAATACTAAAAAATATTTCTCTGCTTTTGTTTTCTACCTTCTTCCTCATGAATTTCCCAGTAATGTTGCACCAAGCATGTATTTGATGTGGTAACTGAATGTCCATTAAGGGAGAATGTGGTATTGTTTGTTATTTGGATCCAGAATTAGGCAGCTGAGATGCTCAAAATGATCCTCTTTGCCCATCTAATTACACTATACTGATAGCAACTGTCCGTCAATACACAAATACAATAAAAAAGTGCCAGTTTCATTTTTTTCTCAAATACTGATGAAATACGTAATCGGTTAAACAAGTTACTCTAGTGACCTCATTCCAAAGGGAGAAATGATTCATGGCTATAGCCCACCTCTGCTTCCTGCAGTTTCTCCTCTCTGCCTCCGTATGTTCACACTGGATTTTGATGCACCAGCCAGTAGCCTTGTGACTAGAAGTCTTCTAGTCTTCCTATCTACATACAAAGCCCTATTTTTGTATGTTAGAAAATTGTCTTCCTAATAAATATATTGTAAAGATCATGTTCCATGGTTTTCTTTATTTGTTTGATTATTTGAAGTGTTTTGCTTTCATTCCTATCTAAAAGCAGAATACATCCTTGCTGTAAAAATCTCACAGCAACTCCAGACAAATGTTAAAGAGTGTCTGGCTCAGAAGTTATATTTTCTTCACAGATTTTGCAAGCTCACAAACTTTGAGTGACTTGTGCCTGAGCTGAGATCAGGTCAAGCAAGGTTCCCGGTGCTTCACCCACAGGCTGGTCATTCTGATGGACATGCAGAGCCATGCCTCAGCAACAGGCTTGGAGGAAACCTTGATTTTTTTGATCAGGCTCTGATGCACTCATTGAGTGCTGACAGGAGCTGCAATGCTGGGTGTTGCCTCAGGCACTCTGCACTTCACCAGGACATGGCTGTGGTCTCATCTCCTGAAGGACCTCCTTTAACCAGGCCAGGTGCTGTTTCTTGGGAGTGAGCAGACCCTATGTGCACTATCCTCTCCTCAGCCAAAAGAAGGGGAAAACCGTTACAGCCGTGGTGATACACTTCAAACTTCAGCGATTTCTGCAGGCTATAGTCACAGCCATTATGTGACCCAGTGCCCTCCAAACAGCAGGTTGCTCTATAGACCAACCATAGGAGCATCTCTGTTGCACCTCAGTGCAAAGACCTCCTTAGGACCTCCTCCTTTGCTTGTAATGAAGATCTGACCACTACATTCAACACAGCAGAGAAAAATAGATAAATCCTGCTTTGAAATGGAAATGTAGTTTTCACGTTCACTGAAGTATTTTTCCAGTCCCCTGCTTCTCTTTTCTAAAGATGAATTTTTCATAGAGCTCCTTCACATAAGCACCTTAGAGATAGCTTTACCTGCACTTTGGTGTGTAACTCTGACTTGCTTGCTTCTCCCCCTTTCTTGTGCATGTGTGTGTGCTTTTGTTACTTGTATTGTATAAGGTGTCTTGGGATATTCGCATCCTGTGCATTGTGTGGCATTGTGTTGAATAGGAGGTACAGAAATTAAAAGCGGGTCTCCTCCTACCCACATATGCCTTTTCTTTGCAGGTTTTCCTGGAAGTTTTGTGCGGGGAGGGAAGGGAAGAGGTAAAATATGACTTGGCTGAGACTGCCGGATGCTGAATCAGCTGTGATTGCCTCACGTTTTCCTTTCTTTTAAAATAAGGGGTACAGTTTTCGAAAATGTCCATTTGATTTCTCTGCAGGACCTACCCAGTCCATCATCTCTCAGCAAGGCACTTTTAAAAATGGTGCATACACTTCTCAGTAGCATGGGCACCTTCTGAAAACACCTTTAGAATCCTTTGCTTCTAGGCCTGTAGAATAAGTGTTCTGGTGTTCCAGTAACTTGGTGCAGCTGCTGCAGGCTGGCACAGTGCTGTCATTCCTCCCCTAAATATTCTCTGCAATATAAAGAGGAGGAGATAGTCACGCTCATTAATTCAATAAAAAGCTCACAGTCCCCCGAGGTCCCCCAAAACCCACAACCATTTAAAGTGTAACTGTGCCACGCTGCACTGCTGTGGTTACAGGAGCTGATGCCACAAGTGCTGACCCCCTGCTCCTCACAGTTGCACGCAGTTGGCTCTGACAAGGCTGGCAATAACTGCATGATTATGGCAATGTCACTGAATGGAGGAGCACTGCAGGAATAGCAAACAGAGAGTGCGACATCAAAATCCTATGAAGCTCCAAAGAGAGTATTTTTGAGAGGAGAGGAGAGGAGAGAGGCGAGGCGAGGCGAGGCGAGGCGAGGCGAGGCGAGGCGAGGCGAGGCGAGGCGAGGCGAGGCNGGCGAGGCGAGGCGAGGCGAGGCGAGGCGAGGCGAGGCGAGGCGAGGCGAGGCGAGGCGAGGCGAGGCGAGGCGAGGCGAGGCGAGGCGAGGCGAGGGAAAAAAGAAGAGTTTAATTTCTTTTCAGGACTGACAAAAAGGGAGTTGTATTTGTATGAGAGGAACAGCTTACATTTCAATCAAATCTTGTTTTGTGCGAATTCCACTGTCTAATAAAGACACTGCTGCTTTTGAGCCAGAAATAGTTAGGAGCTAATAGCAGCTCTCTGGAAGAACATTATCTGTTTTAACAGTGGTCAATGAGTATTTTGATTCCACAATATTTCTATCTTTAAAAGTGAGGAGGAGTTTGATGCCTTTAAGTCAAGGGAGATGCAACCCTGTTGCACTCAGCCCCATGGTGCTCACCTGTTCCAAGCCCCCTTCCCTGCAGTGCACTGCCCCGCTCAGGCCTGCTGAGGTGATCCCCTGCTGAAACATAGGCAGAATAGCTTATATCATAGGCTAAGAGCAAAGGAAATGAGTTGCCAATGAGGGCTGCTCGCCATGAAGGTGTGCGAGGAACGGTTATCTGCCAGGCAAGGTGAAGACAGTAATTGCCAGCTGATATCTTCCTTCCTTCTCCCTTGCAGAGATGTGTGCACATCCACTTCATACAGCCAGCAACTGAGGCTGCAATAGCTGGTTTTATATGCTCTTCTAAAGGTTATTAATTCTTCCTACACCATTCCCAGTAAGCTAGAGTACCTTATAATATAACTTCCTCATTAACATCAAGAGCTGTGATTATGCGGTTGTGTTACCAAGGGCTTCAAAGCCTCCAAGCCTAAATATAATCTTACAGTACCTTGTTACAATACAAAGCACATCCTCTAATACATTTTTTTTGTTTGCATAAAATACAGCACAATAATGGTTCGCGTGACCTCTGCCCCCCGTACAGTTCATTGGGACATTGTTTGGGAGCACACGGTCTGCGTTTCACAGGGCACAGGTGCTGGGGTGCACACAGGCCCTGGGCCCAGCCCTGCGGCCCGGCACACCGCCGCTCCCCCGGCAGCTGCACTCAGGGGACCGCTTTTGTGGCCCACCAGGAATTTCCTGTGATAGAATATCAGAAGCCTACTGGTGACTGCTAGGAGGTGACTTCACAGGGCAAAAGTTCTCCCTCCACAATAAACATTCTCCGCGTTGCCGTGTGGATTTCCTATGCTGGGCTGACAGCAGTGAGCGACTTGTCATCTTGGCAGAGAATGGATTGGGGAAGGCATCATGGCTACTTGTAAAGCTTTGTCACCAAAGGGGTGAAGCTGACCCTCTGCTGCCATTTTGGCAGTATCTCCAGAGAAGAGTAAGAATTCAAAGTATTTATACTAATTTTTAAAAAATGGACTGTAAAAAAATATGCTAATCCACAGTCAAACATAAAGCATATACTCAGTATCATCACATATCCTGGTACTACAATACGCACACTAGTAAATGCATTATATCTATATACAATATTGACAGAATATCTATATAGTCTTAAAATTATAGAATAAAATAATCATTAAGGTTGGAAAAGACTTCTAAGATAGTCCAGTCCAACCATCAACCCATCCCCACCATGCCCACTAACCATGTCCCTCAGTGCCACATCTACGCATTTCTTGAACACTTGCAGTGATGCTGACTCCGCATAGTACAGATCGCCAAAGAACTAACACAACAGTTAGGAATCTCTCTGTACACCGTTTTCCATGTGAAAAATACGTAGGGTTGTTCAGCTACCAGTGGTAGCCCTGGGACTGTCACAGCTCACTTGGCTAAAACTAGGCAGAGGACCGTCCGAGGGCACCTGATTTGTTTGGCCAGCTGAAGTAACGTGCAGCTCAGGCAGCCTGCAGCGACGTTTACCGACTGAAATAGCTTTGGGGAAACAATACATTAATTTCCTGTGGAAAATACATCTATTAAAATTGGACAGTAGCCTTGGTTGAGTCCAACACAGTAAAACAGCACGCTGTAGAGCTCAAAAGTAAACATAGCTCTGTGCTGGCTTCGAAGTCATAAAATGATGAAAAGCACTCATAATCCTCAGAATCAGGGCCATGGCAGGGTCCTCCTTGGTACAGGCTGTAAGAAAAAGCAAAGATTTCCAGAAGATGTCCTTTAGCTGTCTCACCTCAGCATACCTCAGCACTCATACACAAATTCACCATGGACTTTCCTGACCACTGAGCAAAGTTTGACACAAAGCAACGTGTGTTTATTTTGCTGTTGGCATCTCATATCAGATAGTGGTCACAACCACAGGTAGGTCTTAATTGCAACTTATCTGGAAGATGAGGTAAAAAGGTGGTGAGAAACCTATAGGAAACTTAGTGACACTGGAGATGTTTGATGCCGCGCTCCTTGTTTGCTGTTTCTGACACTTCTCCTATATTCACTGCCATTTGCACTATCACAACAAGCACTGCCTGTTCTCATCAGAGCACTCTGTGTCCATTTGTATGGGTATGAGGATGGAGTCAGCACTTCAGCTCAGGTGAGCACAGCCCTATGGTGGAACAAAGCCCTACTCCTAAGAGTTCTTTCTCTTCATATTCTTTTCTTTTCCCCCAGTCATGTACTACCTTCCAAATAGCTTGTTTTCTATGAGAGCACTGAACAGTCCCTCCCGAGAGCTCAATTCTAAGAAATAACATCCACCTTATGCCACAGCCTGTTCATGATTGATTGAGAAGAGCTCACATTATTTGGCTTCAAGGTACTAACCAAACTTTTAGTGGCAAATAGATGTTCATGCTGAAGGAAGACTAAATCCATCTGTCAAATGTTTTTCTTTCCTTTGTGATCAGGCTGATATTTTTAGTCTCAGTGACTGAACTTCAAATCAGTCACTATGTACTCAGGAGGAAGGAACCAGTTTGGTTAGCTTTTTTTCTACTTCACAGCAAGCAGAACACTGTATTCCACTTCTGTGGACCGTGACATCCCATGGCATATTAAAAGCCTTATTCAAACTGCAAGACAGCCATATTTTACACTCAGTAGGAGACTGTAGGAAGAAGTATGAGGCCAGGGTTATTCTGACTCTGGACAGCTTGTCAACCTTGGTGCTAGGAACAAAGCTTAGGACGTTCTCTGCCTGTTCATATGATCCTGAAACAAATAAGTGGAAGATTGTCTCCGCAGGAATTTTCTTTATATCATCAGAGACTCTGCATTTATGCAGGCTTTATTTCAGACTGGCTGAACCTGCACTTGCGCTTTTGTTCTAAGTCCCCATCCATTGTGCAATATCGCAAAACCTGTGAAAACATTGAGGGCAGCTCTGAAGGGTTTTATTTTATAGGATCTCAGCTCAGTTCACAGGCCAGGCTCGCTGATATCTGGGAAGTCTGGGAAATCTGGGAACATTGCACTTAATGATACCTCAAAACTGTACAAAATTCATTCGGTAGGCAAAGGGCTTGAGAATTCCTTTATTAGTCTGCACAGATTTTATTCCAGTCGATCTCTTCAAAGAGACGATGACTTCATTGATAGAAACTGCAAGAATCTCTTCCAAATGCCTTCTGAAACAATACATTGCATTTATCGAACTCAAACACAAAGATCTCCTGCATCACTCATCATGTAAAGGCAGAGTACATTATATTTCCTGTGTCTACCCAGTTCCACAGTGCTGAAGTCAGGGCAGGTGCATTTTCACATGACAAGAGCCCTTCCTCTTCTTTTCTCCCACATCTTTTCTTCCACAGTCATGTAAGATGAATAGAAGTTGAAAAGTCTCTGCAAGTTTCTCCTTACTTTAAGCGTGTAAGGCTGGACTTAAGCCGGGCAGAAACTGATCTGAGTATTTCCAGCTGATATTGCTCATGACTGTGTTGTATCAACTAGAGCTATCATCCACAAGAAATAAAATTATCCAACCATAGTTACGCACTCAAGTTTCACACCTTAAAATGCACACAGTTCAAATTGCCTCTTGGCAATTCACTTCACCTTGCTCCAGAATGCTAAAATACAGCTTCTTGTCTCCTGAAGTTCATTGCAATCTGTAGGGTGCAAGCAGCCAACATACCTTGCAGTGATGTTTGCCTTTGAACATCTGAAATACTTTAAGGAGTCGGTTTGTCAAGCCATGCAGGAGAAGAAACCCGTAGATAGGTTTCATTGTACTGAGGAGCACGGGGAAGACAACAGTGACTGATGTCAGATCTGTGTTGCCTCATTTCCTCAGGGCTGTAACTGGAAGCACTGGGGACAGCCAGTGCCAAAGCTCTTGCTGCACTTTACGGAAGAAACTGGAAAACATGGAGCTGGCATTACATTTCCCCTCTGAAAAGGTATCAGACTGTAGAGGCCTTTGGGAAAGCAGTTGAGTGTAGGGAAACATGAGGTTTCCAAAACCCAGAAGAAAAAATGATGCCTTCAGCAGAGCTAAGAACAAGACAACTCTCCTCTGATATACAAGGGCTGCTCTGAAAGTAATGCCTCTTATTTTATTATGTGAGCCCATGATGTCAGAGGAGAATGTTGGTGGCATGGCAGTAGAGGCTGAACCTTCCCACCAATATTCCATTTCATTTTGTTGGTGTGTGAGAGATGGCAGCAGAGGAGCAGTCTGACAAAATGGCATCCGACATGGAAAAGCATGTGAAGCAAAGGTGTGGAATTGAACTCCCCTGTGCTGAAAAAATTACACCCATTGACATTCATCGGTGTTTGCTGAGCATTTATGGAGACCAAACAGTGGATGTGAACACAGTGAGGCAGTGGGTGGTGCATTTCAGCAGTGACAATAGTGATGTGAAAGACAAGCCACATTCCAGGTGGCTATGCACAGCTGTCACATCATGAAATGAAGAGCGTCTCAATCAGTGCATCTGTGTGAATCAGCTAATGGTGGTGACTATTGAAAAATAGTGTTTTGTAGCTGAGAATTTGCTCTGTCACTTAGTTATTGTGCTCTTTGTATCTGTTTTAGTTTCCAAGGTAATAAATAGGAGGCATTACTTCCAGAGCGACCTGAGTACTTATTCTGAAATACTATACTAAAAAATTTCCCAGGCTTGAAGAAATCTCAAAATATGACTTCACTAACCATTCACATCTTTCCCAGACACAATGTGAAGAAGAAATAGATGACTCACTGATGGTAAAGGGAAGATAGATTGCTCTCTGTCCTAGCTTAAAGCTGCCAGCTGCCAACGAGGAGATACATCTATATTCCAGAAATAAGCTGCACCAGCTGTTTGGGACACTGGGGAGCATGGAATCAGCCACTTTGTGCCTGGGTCCACAGAATGATGCATGACTGGACTTTAAGGTGAAAAGCAGAATAGACACTTTTTTCCCTGTATATGCTTCCAAGGCTTCTTGCCACATTACAGACATGGAACGCACCTCACAAAATTGGTTTCCCATAGTACTTCTGTTAACAAACATGAAAATGCTGTTCATTTGTATTGCATCTGATTCCCAAGGCTAGGTGTTCCAGCATTTGACTGCTTTCCTGCAGCACTAAATCTCTGCATGCCTTGGTTCCTTAATTTGTAAGCAGAGCTCTAGGGAATTAATTGACGCTCACTAAACAGCAATGGTAGAGGCACCTCAGCTGTGCGGTGAGTGGTGTAGGGTAATGTAATTCTTAGCAGTTCAAGAACTGGCACCAACATCTCCTGCTTAATGTATACTTTGTATCACCATTTAAATCTACTAAGAGAAAGAAAAGGTATCTTTGCAAGGGGCCTTGGCATATTGTCTTGTCAGTGCTTCTTTTCCTGACAAAGTTCACCACAGCTTCATTATTTCATTGTAACGAGAGCATTCATCTGTCCCTTTCTGACTTAGAGGTATCCTCAAAGACTGCGGTTTTTAACACCAGGAAATGTAAAGGTAATAGAGCAGCAGCTTTCCCATTTACTAACCATTATCTTCCAAAACTCTCCTTTCCGCCCCCCGCCCCGAGTTGTTGCCTCATTAATCTCCATGCACGACTTGAAGCGTTAAAAGGTTTTATGATCGATTTATTACCAAGAGACGCCCCGGGGCACTGCAGACGGCTGTGAGCAGCACTGGGCGCTTCGGGGTGCCCCCGGGGCAGCTCCTACCCCCCCGGCCCCGGCCCCGGCCCCAAGCGAGGCTGCGGCCGCGGGCAGCGCCAGGCCGGAGCGCGGCCCCACACCTCCCCCCAGCGGCCCGGCCGCGGCCGCGGCTCAGGGAGCTTCGGTACGGGGGAAGAACCTCTGAGATATTCAACCGAGTTGGTGTTTGAATACGTGCTGAGCAGCTTAGAAAGCAGTGGGCTCGGTGCTGTGAGAGCAAAAGTTTCCAGCTATCATTTTTTGACCTCAAAGGGCCACCCACTTTACATCTACCATAGGACAAACAAAAGTACTCCTCTCACTACTGGTACAAGCAATTGTAAGATTGTGCAACTGATAGATACAAAGGGAAAATCAAAGATGTTTCACATCAACTTCTGATGGAATATTTTGTGGATTTGATTTCACTGTTTCCCTCTCCAGCTAGGCTGTTTGTGCATTCTTCACAGAGCTCTGGCAGGAGGAGTCACGTGGCAACTTGGCAGCTGTACCCCTGGGACTGCACCTGCTGGTGCCTGCAAGAGGAATTCCCATCCCAGCAAGTCTTTCCCAGGCATGCCAGCTTCCTCTCCTATCTAGCTGCCTGGCTTCATGAGGCCTGAGGGAACATCCTCTCTTTGACATCTACAGAATCACAGAATCTCAGGGGATGGAAGGGACCTCTGGAGACCATCTTGTCCAATCTCCTGCTAAAGCAGGTTCCCTACAGCGGGTTGCACAGGAAAGTGTCCAGGTGAGTTTTGAATATCTCCTTCTCTAGAGGTATTCAGCCTCTCTGGGCAGCCTGTTCCAGTGCTCTGTTACCCTCAAAATAAATAAGTTATTTCTCACGTTCATATAGAACTTCCTGTGTACCAGCTTGTGCCTGCTGCTCTTTGTTCTGTTGCTGCACACCACCGAAAAGAGCCTGATCTGATCCACTTGACTCTCACTCTTTAGATACTTACAAGTATTCATAAGATCACCCCTCAGCCTTCTCCAGGCTAAACAGACCCAGGTCTCTCAGCCTTTCCTTATATGAGAGATGCTCCAGGCCTTTTATCATCTTTGTGGCCCTCCGCTGGACTCCTTCTAGGAGATCCCTGTCTTTCTTGAATTGAGGAGCCAAGAACTGGTCTCAGTACTCCAGATGTGGCCTTACCAAGGCAGAGTTGAGGAGGGAGGATCACCTACCTCGACCTGCCAGCCATACTGTTTTTAATGCACCCCAGGATCCCATTGGCCTTCTTGGCCACAAGGGCACACTGCTGTCTCATGGCCAACCTGCTGTCCACCAGGACCCCCAGGTCCTTCTCTGCAGAGAAGGACCTCCATTCTCTGACACACAGAACCTGTTCAGAAGGTTTAAAAGAAATGGAGAGGAAGCAGAAAGGATGAGCCGGCAGGCAAGCATGTTCTGTTGCACAACACTGCTTTCCTTAGGAAGTCAGACTAAAACAAAGGAAAACTTTACTGCAGTATTCCCTGAAACTGATTAAGGACTTCAGCTTCTGCCTGTACGAAGATCAGATAAGAAGCCATCCTATTTAAGAATGTCAGCTGGTGTCAGTGTCCACTACCAAAGCATATTTCCTTTCCTGGATCTGCAGCTAAGAGTGCTGCTGCCCATTGAACAAAGGGCTCTGCAGACCCCAGTGTCTCTTGCTTTACCCGTGCACCCCAAATACTGTGATCAATGCACCTCTGACAGTCATCCAGAAATAATAGAGACTATCAAGCATCTAGGTCATAGTTTTGCTTGAAAAGTCTGTAAAGATTACATACATGGGTGATGTGGTTACACTCTCCAGGCTACATTTTGTAAAAGTACATGTACACTGTGCTTTTTCTAAAATAAATCCACAGCCATGTAGTGGCTTGCTGATGGACTTTGGTCACCAGACAAGGCTTAAAAAAGGATCATATTTTTAAAGTAAATAGGAGACATTGTTGTAGATTCATAATCAGATTGGATATGTGGGGAAGAAAATAAGAAAAAAAATAAAACCCAAAGAAGTTATGTGATCTAATTGCTCCAAACAAACTAGTATAGAGGGGTTATCCGAACAGACCTGTGTCATGAGTCAGAAGATTTGTGTCCTGCAGGACCCACAGACATATCTCTGTCCTAGCCAGAGGCTTTAGCTTCCTAGGAAGGATGGCACAGAAGAGGTGGAAATGAGTGAAGATAGAAGACACCTCCCAGGAACACTAAAAAGCTTCTAAATTTCCTTCCATGTCTCAGCAACATTTTTCACTTTCATGAGACCTTTATATTCTCCCCTTGGTATTTCTGTCTTAGTGTTTTCTGTTGATGTTAGTAATTTTAACAAATTGCTCAAATATCTGAAAAGATACTCAGTCATTCCTTGGTAAGCACAAAAGATACACCATTTTAAAATAGCACTGTAGTGTATAGCTTAATGCCTGAGCCTGCACTTGTAGCATATCCCAAGTTGGAAGGGACCCACAACAATCATCAAGTCCAACTGTTACACTTCTGTAGGAAAGTGGAATTAGGAATTTTCAAAAACTTCTGTTTCAAAAAGGAGTCAAAAACACCAATAAGCAGTCAACAAACACAACAAGCAGAAGTGATCGCGTTGCCTTCTAATAAAGAGTATTAGTGGAAGAGATAGAACACAAAGGTCTCTTCCCTATCAAGTTTCAATGTTGAATTGTGCCCTTCCTGATGGTTTTCTATTAATAAAAGAAAAAAAAAACACACTACAGTCTCAACAATGTAAAAATCTTATACCTTAATTTTCATCAATTGGTGTTTTTAGAACACAGCTCTGTGAAATTCAAGTGAACATTCAGCAGAGAGACATCCTGAGACATGAGAAGAACTAAGATCAAGCAGGTATGTTTAGCTCTGACTTTCATCTAACCTTAATTTTAGCAGAGATGGAAATTTGGATATGCCTTTTACTTCATATTTGCAAGTGTATAATTTTGGATATAAGCATAACAGGAGAAAAGCCCTGGCACTATGTGCCTTACTTGTTGATTCCAGCAATACTGCACACAAGGATCCTACAAAAACATTTGAGTCTGAAAGATCAAGCTCTTTGATATGCCATTAGTTCACCATGTTAGGAGGTGGAGGTAGGCCTCTGAGGCCTGTGATGGTTCAGGTGGAGTTTGCTATTATTTGAAGAAAGAAAATGTAATTCTTGTCCATGAGAGAGTCGCAGCTGATAGTCAGGGCCTTGTAGGTGAGCTTTGTTGGAGGAGAAATATGAAAGCAGCTTCAGGGTAATGCATGAAGAAAATGTTCTCCACTTGCAGGAGTTCCAGGCTTCAGAAATGGGCAAATAGCGCATGGGCAAGTTGCTGCTTCTGTCCCCATAGAATGACTGTGCCTCAGTAAGTAACCAGGAAACAGTAACAGAGAGGACTAACTCTCCTTAAAAGCTATCCCTTCTCAGAATCTGCCCCCATTCTAGTCATACAGCTTCCCTCCAGCAAGGGAACAATCCGTCCACTACTGAGCTTGTAGACTTTCAGGCAGGACAATAGGATGAGGATTTCCATGCCAAACATACACAAGACCTGTCTACTGCTGCTTTAACCCAGGGGAAGGTGTTCCTTTGGCTCACAACCCACCAAGCAGCAGGTTTGTTTAACCCAGTGAGCCAGGGGCACCAAATCTGCTCCCCTCTCAGGTTACCACAGTGGAGAGGATGATGTGGTACCATGTGCTGAGGTCATGGGCTCTCCATTCACTCCTGCACACATTCCTGCATCCCCACTGCTGGAGCTCCATGCTAGGTGGTACTTTAGGGATGCATGGATCTGGCTCTTCACTAGGTCCCTTGCTCTGTGGGCAGTACTGCGAGGGTGCACTGACCTGTACCTCTCCATAGAGAACCAACTGTAGGAGGTGTCCTCCTTTACTCCCTGTAGTCACAAAACATTACTTTGATACTGGAGAACTTTACTTTTCTCCTCAATGCTACTTTGAACAAAGACAGGAATCCTGCCCTCGCAGTCTGAAATAATGAAAACAATTGTCTTAGTATGGCTGATTAATGGAACTCCCATTACCTCCAAAAAGCAGGAAAAAAAAATAAGAGAAAAAAAGAAAAAAAATTAAAAAGAAAAAAAGAAGAAAAGTGAGAGGATTCTCTAAAAATTTTTTCTCCTAAATGCAAAGATTACATCCAAGGCCTTCAGGGTCACCAATATTTAGCTTTGTAGACTGAGAATTACTTACAACTGGTCAAAGCTACATTTTACCTGTTCTATGACTCGTGGCTCAGAACAGATCTTTAGGTCTTCAGTGTGAATGTTATTATAATAAGCTTAGAGCTAATTTTCAAGAATTTTAGAAATAGTTATTTAAGTTGATGATGCAAATGAATTACCTTTTAACCCTCTTTCTTTGTGAGCTCCTTTTGAAGAGAAACCAAGGGCAGCTGCACACAGCAGTGAAAAAAAGAAGCAGGTTTTCATTCAGGCACACATTGCTGGGTGATAGCTTTGAGCCATTTGCCAAATTTCACCAGCAGTGCCCTGCCTGACACGAAGAACATGAACATCAAACATACACTAACAAATACCTACAACACCATTCCTTTCTCTCTCTGAACAACCACAGGTGCCATTTGGAGAGTTTAGATGTGAGTATTCCTCAAGGATTGGACTCTGCTGCCTTTGGCAAAGATTTTTGCTTTGGGAATTTGTTAACACATCCTATCAGAGGATGTGGATTTTAAAATGCAGAACCTTATTTTTTTTGTGGGCTAATTAGAAACACACCACAGGTACAGAACCTGAGATGCCTATAATGTTCTGAGTCAGATATAGGAGATTATCTGGAGGAAAAGAAGCCTGCTTTTTCCATTCAACAACACGGAGCTTGTGCAAGTTCCTAGTTATTTCACTCAGGAAGAATCAAAGTTTCCTTTCAACCACAGAAAAACACTGAGCTCCAACTCTGTACAGCCAAACACAGTGCTAGGAGCAATGGGTAATGCTGAATCAACCAAAATGCTTATTTCCAGCATATGAAGAAACTTTCAAAAGATATTTAAAGGTAAAAATTTCTCCAGCCCTAAGGATTGCTACAAGTCCTGTTTCTTCAGGGCTACAGTTTATGGTTCCATGTGAAACCTATTAATTTGGGGAATCACCGAGAACATCTACAGTCTACTTTTGGAGTCAATCATTTTTTCTTGCAAGGAAAAGACTAATTTGGTTCACAACTGGGTGACTCTTTCCTTGAATTCGTATGGCTACTTCTTTTAACAAAGGTCACACGTAAATACGTAGAAATATATTACACTCTTGACATTTTAATTTGGTAACAAGCATTCTGGAAGTGTCTTTTACCTAGATTTTACTCTTTGTCTTCAATATGTAGTTCACTGAGGTATAGATCCCAAAGTATGTCCAGCAGGTCCTGCAGTGATGACAAAACAGGCAGTGCTTTCCAGGTGGCGGTGTCCTGGTGAGACGTTGTCCTTGCTCAGTAGACAGAAAATTTTGCAGCTCAGAGAATAAACCATCATGTTTGATTTTGGATTCATTAAAAAAGGAAGAGCAAAGAGGATCCAAACACCAAGCTCAGCCATGATTTCACTGAGGAAAAAACAAAGGAGGACTGTGCTATCAGCCATTTCAGTTTGCTTAGAGCAGCTGCAAGGTGCAGCTCCAACAAGAGTATGTGCAAAACCTGCACGGCTCCAATATTCGAGCAGATCTTCAAGACACCATAACTTGACCTTTAGAAGAACTATTCACTTTGGAGTTTAAACTTTCCAGATTGAGAAATGACCGATTAGTGACCAAACAAGGACTCGGTGAATTCCCTGAGGAATAAATGCATCTGGTCACTAGGTGTCAGCATTGTCTGTACCAGAAGGACACCAGACCTTCTGCCTACCCGGTGAGTAGGTGCAGCTCTCAGCACTGCACATCTTCAGAGCAGTCTTATAATTTGGGGAAAGGATGCTGTTTGCATGGGATGGTTATGCACCAGGTAACACAGTGTTTTGTTGAATATTATAGGTGAGTGTTGGATGTCACTTTTGTGCTGGGAAGACACGACTGAAGGTTGAGTGTACAGCAGAGGAGTTATACTCCCAAACAATGAATAGAACTGGTATTGGTATAAGATATGAATCAGTAACTGTTCTGCAAGCCTTACGATATTTACTGTTTATCCTAAAGAACAAGTTCCTGGAACACTGCCACCACATGAAAATGCTGGCACCCGCTTCTTAGATTTGTTTCTAGCCCTGTTGGATACAGGAACAATGCTTGGAAACAAGATTCCTGCGGGGTTAAAAGCACTAAGGACAACAAAGAAAACATAAAATGTATTCTTTAAATGATTTCTTGAACATTTATGGTCCACAACAGTATAGTCAGCAAAAAATATAGAGTAATTAAGTACGTGGCAGAGTTTGAATAGTGCTTACAGGACACTCATAAGCTTTCTGCTTTTAGAATCTCCTCAGATGGAGAATTTCATGCTTTGTTTCTCATGTTCTCAAGTCTGTGAAAATTCTATTTTCTTTTACTGAGGCCAGAGCTGCCTGTCAGTGCCCATAGTGGTCTGCATTCCTGGTTCTGTGCTACACAGTGGTAGCATTCCTGGTTGTGTGAATGGCTTCCTAATATGCTGCAAGCCAAGCCATCCAGCTTTGTTGAGAGCAACAGATTAAGGCAGGAAAACATGCACTTTCACAAGACGTAGAAAAATGTCTTGACAGCTCTTTTCCCTCCTTTTTCTTCTTAGGTTCCCTTAATGGACAGATTATGTTTTACACAATTAGTAGACAAGGCATCTCTGTGCTTTCCTTCCTTCACATGCATACAAATGAGTGCATAAAAACTGACATGGGCAGAAGCGTGCTATGTGTTCACATCCTCGTTACAGTAGTTCATTTCTTGATAGTAAACACTTGTCTTTAATGATGAACCTGTAAGGGCTGGTGCCTTCCAACAACAACAAAAAGGCAACAAAAACCAACGGCAAAGATGCAATAAGCCCAAACATTCCACAAGTCCTAGAAGCCAGGGCAGCAGCAGTATAATGTAAGCCAAGGCTAACATAAAACCAGTAGAATAATATTTTGGCTGGAGCAGTTTCAAGTCTAGTACATGGCCCATACCCAGACTGCTTGCTGTGGTGATAAGTACTATTTACTTAGGAAACAAAAAAAGATTGTCTACACACTGAAAAACAAATTTGTCTGTGGGGTGTCAGAAACCCAGGAATCACTGAAAATGAGGGGAAAGGCAAGTCCAAATCTGTAAAGGAGCAGTCCCAAATATGTCTTCTACACAAACATCAGAACTCATCACTGCAGTCCCAGGGTGACCCTAAAAGACACGGCATATCTCAGAGAGCAGGGAGGCAACACCTGTGTTTAAATATCTGTCACCTCCTCTGACGGCTGCATGCACCACTTGCTGAAGCACACACTTCAGAAGGGCACCGACCTCCTCTCCCATTTTTCTGAGTTGAGTGTTCAGGTGGCTCTCATTTCCATGCTTTGCATACAGAGGAAACACATACTTTAGAGTTAGCACAAACAACAACAGCCTATTACACCAAGAGGGTCAAGTTTTTCAGCAGGTTCTGAATGTCAGTATCAGCACAGAGCTGGGAAATGGGAGCTGTCCACCTGGAAAGAGTCACAGAGGCTTCTAGGAAGAGGTGCCACTGATTTCTGTACCTCAGAAAAGCTGCTGTCTGCAATAGCTGCAAGGTAACACTCATCATCTAATTGCCAGAGCTTCATCTCTTGTGGTATTACAATCTCTGTCTTGTGTTTTATTGCACCAGCACGCTAATTTTCAAGGATTTGGTGCATCAAGCTTCAGAAGTTCCCAGTGCTGAGCTAGGTGACATGTGGATCCTTAAGGTCATCCCAGCTCATGCTTCAAGCATTGTGAGTCACTTAAGACACAGAGATTGGGATTCACCTCCAGATACTTTATAGCACAAATGTGCTACATGTCAAAACTACTGTTAGAGAGAGTGGAGCCTGGAGAGCACTTCAGCTGCTCAAGTGTCTACTCCAGGCTAAATACAGTAAGTGCCCAGGCTCCACCAGTGATGATCAGATATCTGCAGACTACGAAGTTAGCTAAACAATTGCCTGTTGTGAGCAACCTAGATGATTCTTGCATTGATTTGGAAATTAAAAAATCAATTCACGATATTAACTTTAAAGGGAAATTATATGCTAATATTTGTTTGATATGCTAATGCAAACTTGCCCATGTTTATAGATTAGAGATCAGCGAGGGTGATCCTATCAGGACACTACTATGAACCTTACAGAGGCTGGGTTTCCAAAAGTGCAAGGACAAACCTGTTTGGGCACGATACACAGAAGTGTCTGTCTGTTAAGACTTGGATCTAATATGTATAATTCTAAATTAAGTGCACAGGCACCCTTCCAGAAGTGCTCCTTGACTCTGAATAAGCTCTGATTCCATTGCTCAAAGAGCTCTCCACACTGGCCAGAATGTGTCTTGGAATCTACGAGGTTAACAAGTAAACAACTCTGCTGTTGACATTTTTAACAACAAAAGCAACACCAGTCCAGGAAACTCAAGCCACGAAAAACCCCCTCGTATAAACAGATGCAGGAATGATCAACACTTTTCCTGCTCCAGAGGCACATTAAACAACCAGATTTTCAAACTCAGAGTGGGCCAGACAGGATGACACTGTGAGAATGACTGAGCCCTGCAGTTCCCACAACTACAACAGGAGAAGTGAGAAGAGACCGCTGAAAGACACAGATGCAACAGAGGAGACAGAATAGATCTGAGGAGAGCTTGCTTCCACCAAGGAACCGACAGCTCTTTAGACAATGCCACACATTTCTGCTACAAAAGACAACGATGGCCACATGGGCTAAGATGAAGGAGTTCAACGTTCACAATTTCCCTCTGATGGGTAAGGATTCTGCCATACCAAGACTTCCAAGCACATCTTTTCACATGTTGAATGACAACACAATAAATTGAAGTACAGACCATGAGTTCTATAAAACTACTCCCATCTGATCTCTGATCAGGAAATTTTGAGAGATCTGCACTCACAACACGAAATTGTCCTTTTTGGACAGACATTGCATCTTACTTATTTTAGAGATATATAAGAATAATATTAATATTTAATACTTTAAAAATTGTGCAACTATTCCAAATTAATGTAGACAAATCTTAAAGAACTTTTGAGTGCTCAGCAGCACAAAATTAGCTTTGAACTAGCCTTTTAATTAAGAAGAGAAATAAAACCCAATAAAATAGCAATGGGAAGCTGTCTTCATAATTGATCACTATTATATGACTTCCTGGAGCACTGACATCAATTATGCTCCTATGTCAAAACAATGTTGGCACTCTGCCAGTGAAGATTCAGGCCAGGGCCAGTAATTTATGTCTTTGTGTCTTCGGAAATCAGTGAACGGTTTGGTCAACTTTTGACTGTTGAACACTAACAATTTAGTACGCAGTGTAATGAGTGACAAGTCAGTAGCTCTTCAAAGAGCTGTCTTTGTTGTCCATATAACTGAAAGAGAAAAGACATTCATTTTAACTAGCTTCACTTGAAGCCTGCAGTCAGCCTCTTGCAGGTACAGGTACAATAGACATAGACCTAATAGAGAATTTTTGGTTATGGACCTAGATAGCTGTTCAGAGGCCTTTTTCATTCCAGTCTCACATATGTGATCAGTTTCATCAAGGAACTATTAAAGCCTAATGTTGATAAAAATGAACATCACTTTTAGTATTTTATAGCACAAACATGATTTTTCTCAGCTAACCAGTAACACTTCTCAGTTACAGCAGATTCAGTACTTCTTGCTGCGTAATGAATTGTTGCATATGAAAAAAAACAACCCTGTCAAAACAGGATATCCAAGCCAATCACTTATCTTATGAACATGAAAACATGGTACCGATTCCTAGGTAGAGATTCCCCTTAGAAGCCAGTGCTGGCTTGCAGTTCTGCATCGAAGGGCCTGATCATTGAACAAATGACAGCCCACTGTGAGGACATTTATTACAGATATATTGGAAACTTTGTCAATAACTTACTTGTGCTTTTGATAATTCTGTATTCAGTTGCCAGGAGACTTGTGCTCCTGATGAGATAAAATGAACAGGAAATCCTCTATAGCTTTGTCACTTTTTTCACTAGTAAATAAAATCAGAACAAGTGTTATAAAACACTAGCCACTATAAACAGAAAAAAAAAATGACGAGCATTGCATATTTTAAATAAAGCAACATACAGCCCCCTTTGCCCTCTCCAATTATAAGATGATAAAAGATCACCTTTATAAAGCAGAATGACCGGATTTTGTGGAACGTGGCTGTTTTGGCTCCAAGGTATTTGTAGCATTATAGTATCAGAGCCAGGATACAGCTGCCTTGTGACTAAGATGTCGTTCACTTGAATAAGTGCTATCCAATCACTCGACGTCACCAGACATCTGTTTCCTGTTTTCATTCTTTCTTTCACTGTTATCATTTTATCCAAGTTACCCTTTCACCTGAAAACCACTTAGAAACCTATGGTAAGCGGCGCGTACACACGCGTGGGTATCAAAGAAGTTGATTTAGAAAAAAAATTGCTGAAAGCAATTTGTTCATTTTAATACAAAGAGCAGGAGTAGAAACAAAGTTGCCTTCCCCCCTCTCCTCCTCCCAAAAATACACAATGATACATAAACACTTTTGTCTTCTGGTCTTCACTAATATGACTAACTTCCTTCTTTGCTTCCAGTTAAGTAGCTTTCCTGTTGAGTACCACCACCTCCACATAATACAATTGTGAATTGATTCATAAAAACAGAAACATTATGGCACAAATAAGGGAAGGCAATAAATACCCTTCCCCCCTCCAACTCCTTCCCAAATGGAGGTGGCAGCATTGTAACAACAGCAACAACAGAAAGAAAAAAAAAAGTAAAAATAAGTATTGCTTGTCATTTAAGTTTCCAAACCTACAATCATCAGGATGCAGAACAGGATACATCTAAAGCGAGAAAGTTATTTACTTCACATTCAAGTTAACACTAGCTATACTTCTTTTGGCAGGCGGTATTACTTGTGATGTGCCAAAAAAGTGTTGTGCACCTTATAAAATACTGACGTTAACAGCAGTAGGAGCAAATTCCTGCTATTCACAATCCAGCTTTATATTGGTGTTGTTTTGCTACGCTTCACCTATGCTTAAACTATAAATCAGGAGAACGCCCATTATTAATAGCACCTCACACATATTAACGGACAATAGAAACACAAGTGTAAATTGTAAAAAAAAAAATTAGCTCCTTTCCATTGCTAATCTCTGGATTCTGTGCTAGTCATTCTGCGTGAGAACATTTCACTTTGTCTTGTGATTACAGATGTTCATACAGATTGCCAACACCACTTGCTGAGTGAAGCAGAAATCTGAGTGGTTGACAAACACCAGACCAAAAAAAAAATAAAAATCATCTGCTTCTTTTATTCTCTGAAAGAAAAAGCAAATGTTTTTCTTCTTGAAGCACACAAGTGAATTGCAGGTGTTACAAATTAGAAGCAGATTCTGGCACTTGGAAGGCTTTCCCTAGGTGATGGGGTGGTTTGTCTGCTACAGGAAACTATAAGCAGCATTTCCAAAGGCACATAAAAAATTGGAAAGCTAGTGTTATTCTTGTGTTCTGGTCTTCCGGACCGTTTCCTGCATCCTGATATCCAAATTACCCCTACCTTAATGCCAAACTCAGCTTCCATTAAAAGTTCAAGTAATTATGAAACATCTCACTAACTCGTGAAGAGTCAGATCAATCACTCACAGATCAACTTAAGATTCGCCTTTCAATTTACTGCTTGGTTTGTCATCCCAAAATGGCCAATCCTAAGCATTCAGATGAAACCTAGGATAGTAATACTACAGTATTACTGAAGAAATAAGCATGTGTTGGAAAACAGTTACCCAGTTTGTATCAAGTTCTTATATACCACGTTCCATAATTTGTTTATAATTTTTACAGCATCTAAATTAGTCTCCTACCACACATAGTCTGTGACCAAGTTGAAAACTGAATTCTTATTGTACGTTTTATCCATCACATGCCCAATCCTTCATAATCTAACATCACTGGATGCACTACTAATATTCTTTGTCACTGAATTCTGCTGCACATTTTCATCAATGACATTTCATCTGCATCTGGACAAGTTCTAAGTTCCATTTGAATAAAAACAGTTGTTGACTTAAGACAGCTATCCTTTGTTTTTGAAGTGTAGATGAAGTACTTTCAAACTGCACACTATGTCTTTCTCATTTCTATCTGAAGCAGTGGCTACAAGACAAAAAAAAAAAAAAGAAAATTGAGATTTTTTTGGCAGCGGCAAAATTCAAAACATTGCTATGAACTTGAAGAGGTTTTCTCTGAAAAAAAATAATTGGCAAATAATAGCAAGAGAAAGTGCCCAAATACATGCTTTATTTCAGACTCCACACTGCTTCCAAACATTAAGACTTTTCATACACAGTATTATGACAATTAAAACCAGCAAAAGCTACACCAGTAGATTACGCAAACAAAAACTTCTGTTTTGTCTGGTATAACGGGAGTCTTAAAAAAAACAAACACCACTTCGTATCCATTATTTCATATCCAGATGTTTCCTGTACACCTGCAGTTGTCTCCAGTCCTGAATTCATGAGCTATAGTATTTCAGCAGCCTCTCATCAGTTGGCTTCAGAATTTTCTTGTCTGCCATGTTTACGATCCACCCGGGAGCAAGACCAAAAAATATCTGCCTAGGGTCTTTGCGCGTACTTAACATTTTGAAGAGCTCATCCTTAGTTATGTCTGGTAGAGTGTAACCATATTTTTTGGCAAGTTCAAGTCTGGCTTCTGCGACCTTAGATGGATCTGCCAGGTACCCACGATTACTGGCATCTGTGTAGTAACGCACTAGATCTTCAGGCGGAAGCATTCGCTTTGGAATGGGCTGGCCACGCAGAAAAAACGGTACCGGCTTAATTAAAATTTCTGCATGCAAAGAAAAGAGATTAGATATGATCCTTTATAATCAATATTTACAGACAATAATTTAGGCTCATTTAGTATTTTGTGCTAAATAACTTATTAAGGTAACTTATTAAGAACATACCAAGCAAAAAAACAAATCTTAAGGATATTCTTCTTCAGAACGAGATACCATTTTACAAGTTTCTCCTATCCAAACAAAGAACTATGTCATTATAACTATCAGTTAAAACAGTCTAGATAAGCTATCATTTCTAATACATTTAGAATGCCTACATTGGAAAGATACACTGAAGAAAATGGCATCTTCTGGCTTAAAGTACTGGCTAACGTTAAAAATTGCTACTTAAAAAGTCAACGAATGACAACTTCAGTGTTGCTTTAAGCATTTTAAACAACAAATCAATAGGAAGTTTATTTAGATTGGATATAAGGAAGAAATTCTTTACTCAAAGGCACTGTTAACAGGTTGCCCAGAGAAGCTGTCCGTGTACCATTCAAGGGCTCCATTCAAGGCCAGGATGAATGGGGCCCTGGGCAGCCTGATTGAGTGGGTTGCAACTCTGTCCACAGCGGGAGGACAGGGAGATGGAACCAGTGGATCTCCAAGATTCCTTTCAAGCCATTGTATGAGTCTATTTAGACATTTGTGAGACTATCCTCTCCGCATTTTTTGCTACAGTTGGCAAATTACATTCCAGATGTTTTTAAATTAAATATTTGATTATTTCCTGGATTAGAAAAAAAAAGCTTGTATCAGTCCAGGGCAACATATTTTGCACAAAAGAAGTCTACTCCCCTTGTCCTCAGCCTCATTCACACATGAAAGCTCCATTATTGTCAATAAAAATGGCATGAATGAATATTAGGCAGGATGCAGCCTTGAGCAAAGCAAAGCTACATTCTTCAGTGAAAGTGCTCTCAAAACAATAGCCATTTTTATTGGAATGATTCTGACCTTCCCTAACTCACTTATTTCCTCATTTTAACTGGAAAGTAATTTTAAATTAAAAATATCAACATCCAAGCGTCACTTAAATCAATCTCCCCCTGAATTTCCCAAAGGTTATTAAATGTGTGGAAAAGACAAAAATTCAACAAATCAGTCCTTTATTAGTTCTTCTATTTACACAGAAACTTACATTTCTTAAACTGTAAATACCCGTTAACACCAGTAGGGCTAAACAGATGAACATTTAAAAAAAAATAAAAAAAAAAACAAAACGGAGGAGACATTGCAGTTCAACATTTATATAACTTATATTTCGCTTAGGCTTTTAGAATGGAGGAAGTGGATGATTTCCCAGTAAAAACTATGTTTGAAATCTGGACCACTTCGTCTTCATATTTTAAAAAGTCAGAAATGAGCAGAAACTCTTACCCAAACTCCTTGGATCGTAGAACGATGTCGTAACAACACCTCCATTTTTTTCTATTGTTGCAATTGCTAATTCAGATGCCCTTTGCACTTCAATATTTATTTTTGCTGCAAAGATATCAGCCCCCTGTAAGTTTCAAGATGTATAGGAGTAGCATTAACAGGAGTATTTTAAGGCATACATGCATTCTTCTCTGCAAAGCTAGAAGAAACATTCCATCCCCAAAAATACTATCATTTGTCTTTCACTGCTCCAAGAAGGGTAACCAAATTGCTCTCCTTTTGTCACCTGGGTTTAATTAAAAACATTTGCCTGTCCAGAATTCTCACACATTTATTTTAGTACATTCTAATCTTCTGTCTCAAAATACTTTTTGACCTAATGTTATGTTTTCCTTAACTATCATTTTTGTAGTCTCTGGTCTTAAAACACCCCCTAATATTTTGCTAGCACACACTGCCCTCTAGTGGGTTTAATATCATAAATTCTACAGAAAACTAGAAAAGCAAGGATGCTTCCAAAACAGAAGGACAATTGGACAGCCTAGTGTGAAAAAAAACTGAAAACCCAATGCTTCACACTGCCTGAAATAATAAATTTGTATGGTATGCCTACCTCCTCCACCAGCTGGACACCATAGTCCCGTTTGAGAGGTTGTATTGTTACACCTCTAGCATTAGTAAGCTGTGTTAAGTCAATTGGTTGCGTAGGGTCAACTCTACCCAAATCAATCAGGTACTGCAGCCTCTGAAGACTGAGTGGATGATACTGACGTCGGCAGCTGGGGAGGAACAAGAGGAAAAAAAAGAAAATGAAGAAAAAGAAATGTACAAAATTCAAACTTTAATAGAGCTGGTCAGCGATATATAGCACACATTCAGTTTTCTACCTAGTCCGAAAACAGCCAAGTAAATGCTTAAAACAGACTCATACATAAGCCAAATTTGCATTAAATTAAACTTACAAGCCCCGGTTACAGACCAAGATTGTACTACGCGTTCAATTCCCACCCTCCAGCATGACATTTATTCTTTTGCTGTTCACAAGCTGGTTGGTTTAAGGTAGAAGCAAAACATTATGAGTTAAAGTACAAGCATTTCTTGGTAATTCAACAACATTCTTAATAACCACCGCACTAAAGTGAATCCAGCTTGGTTGCATTACTAATGCATTTGGAAAATCTGACAAAAAAATAAATCAAGACAAACTACCACCAAAGAAAATTGAGTATTCTGTCAATAGCCATCACCTTCAGCAGAATCTTCAGCTGCCTTTTATGAAGTTCTAACTTCACTATACAATCCAATCCTCAGAGTAGTTTCCCCAATTCCGGTGTCGCTGCCTACTGCATAGCATTCTTTCTGATGCTCAAAACTATCCTCATACAATCAGTTTCACTACTGCTACTGGAAATCTGTGAATGCTTGTAGAAAAACAGAGAAGCTTATCTTTGTTAATAGTAAACTAAAGCAGGAAAAAAAAAAAGACAAGCAACAGAATTAGCCCAGTCAGATAGTTCCTAAAAGAGCAAAAGTTCCCAAAGTAGAGGAATAGCACTGCAGATAGGAAAAAAAAAAAAAAAAAAAAGAGGTAAAGATGAACTCTAGAGACATTGTTCACTATGCTCTTGTTCTACCACAGCAGTCTCTGGAGTGCACTTAAGTTGAAAAAGTACCTTTTGTTATTGTTTCCACATGTATCCAATATCATTAAAAAACAGAAGGATCCTTTTAATTTTCTGCCACTGCAGAAGCTTGGATTTTTGTTGTTGTTGTTTATTAATAAACTTATGACGACTGCTAACATGAAAAGCTCAATGTTTGCATTCTGCAGCGTGTTCTTTGTGGATTAAAAGTGCTTCTCACTTACTCTTATTGTAAATTAATCAGAGGGAGAAAGGACAGTAATTGGCAATATAGTTTAAAACACTTCAAAACTAACAAGACTTGTTGAGAAAACCTTTAGCAATGAGGACAGGTCTGTATAAATTCATATATAAATTGAAAATATAAAACTGTACAGCTATTTGCTGAAGTTATATCAGCAAATGAAACATTAAATCAAACTGCAAGTTTAACAACTAACAGATAAAGACATCAGTCTTTTTGTTCTTAGACTGTCTGCTAGGTGTGGCATGTTTTTGCTACTAGTGCCTGTAACAGCATTGTATGGATACAGAAGTTTATAAGACCACACGTAAAAGAAACAAAAACAGACAGCAACAAAAACCTAACAGTTTTCCACCTGTCAAAACAGTTAAGGAAATGAATAAAAAGACCAGCACACAGATCCACCACTAAGAAAAGAGACTGGAGAAAAAACATGCCGGGAGAATAGTGTTAAAAAGCTGGAACAGGGAGAACCGCACAAACAAGCACAGTGTGAAAAGGGGACAGAAGCATTAGACAAGGCAGTGCACTTGATGAAAACAGTAGCAAAGGACAACTTACTATCTGACAGATTTGATATTAATGAGCTTTTTAAGATACTAGGCAGAATAGATGGAGCACAACTAGACATAAATGGCGCCACTGCAGGGCTAAGCAAGAAGAGCAATGAGAAAAAGCAGAATTGTTTGGCTAGCAGAGATCAGAGCTCCAGGTGAATAAAGAAAACTGAAATAACAAAGAAAAACTCGAGACTACACTTTAAAGCCATCTTCACAGGAGTTCATTAAAGGCAGCGCGCCCGATTCCAGTCAGTCCAGTCGGCTCTCTGCTGGGAAGACAGGCATGGAAAAAAACAAGCACGTCTGAAGGAGGACTCTCAGAAGAGAAATGGGCTTAATTGTAGGGGATAGACTGCTACAAATGAGGAATTATGCAAAGAAAAGGGCAAATGAGAAGAGCTGCAGAGCAAAATGAAATAATTAATTAAAAGAAATAAGTATTGCATAAGAAATGGAGATCCTGCTTGTAGGCAAGGTAACTATTAGAGAGGAATACCTAGTCTATAATAAGGCCTGTTTTGGCATACTTGATAGATTCTGGTTTCAGGAGAAAGATTAAGAAAAGCAGACTGATTAAAATGTGTGTGACTACAAAAGAACTTACCTCTGTCCCTCATTAAACCCATATTTTGGTATAGACAGATAAAATGGAGTTTGGCCACCCTCAAAGCCTAATCGGGGGCGATTTCCTCTTTGTCTTTCCCCTTTGTGACCTCGACCACACTTTCTACCTCCATGTCTTCCACGGCCACGTCTTCTCTCCTTGAAAACAATAAATGATACTAAATGATTCTCTACTTCGTAGAGAAGAATCTATAAAACATATGATTTCTGAGACACAACAAAATGCCAATTCTTAGGGGGAGGGAAAGGAGTTAGAAACAGCTCTTTTATAAGGGGAAAAATGCTCAGAAAAGCAGTTAATATGGGTTTTTCTTGCAGACAGCTCTAGGCAGGCATCACAAATAGTTTGAAGTCTACGTGAACACATATTGCGATAAAAGAAATAGCAGTACTTAATCCTGCCTGTTAACATTCTGCACTCTCCAAGTTAAATAATTTTCCCAAATTAACTCTTGATATTCCCTCCTATTTCATGAAAAAGTTGCTTAGTGCTCAGAAGTTTCTGAATACTAACAATGGAAAGCAAAACGCTTTACTTCAAGGTGCAGAGGAACATACAACATATGCAATGCATATGTATAATTCTTTTCCACAAACTAAGATTTCTTTGAAAGTCTGCAACTACTGACTACAAATCAGAAGAGAGGATTATATTTCAAACTTTTATTACTGCTTAAATTAAGACTGTGAAACTAAGCTGTAAGATTCCCGAACTCTTCAAATTAGCATTGCAGCTGTAAGTAGCACTTGAGCAATACTCTTGCAACAGCAATTGCACAGCGAAGTGGCAAACAGCAAATGTAAAAAGGTATCAGAAAAGATGAGTTGCACCATTTAGCAGAACATGTGTATGCAAATATCTACAGCACCACAAGATAGGCAGTAAACAACGGTGGAAATAAGCATCTGACTGTACCAGCCTGAAATGAAGCAGTGCCGGTCCACACCAACCAAGCTACTAAAAACCTACCACATAAGAAAATGCTGCTCTGGAGCCTGAACTAGCTTGAAAAAAAAAAAAAAAAAGAATCCAGGCCTCCTCTTCCAGTTTCTTCTGACTTTGACAAAGCTGCATACAGAGAAGCAACTTGACAGGAGAACCCCTGATAACTGCAGTGAGGAAAAGTATCTGTTCTCCTGCCTTGCCACGAGCCTGTGGGCTTACAAATATACAGAGCTCACCAGGTCTGTTAGCATCACTGGGGAGCACTGACAGGGGCATCCTGCCTGGTGCTCCCCGTTTGTTCTCTATTCCTGTGACTGATACTGCCCCCATATTAGTTGGGCTTCTTTTCTTTACTTCTCCACTGTTTTACAAGTAGGGATAGGAAGAGAGAATTTAGTTTTGCTTTGGAACAATCACTACTAATAACAAATGCTGGCTAGCCTTTCTGTCTAGCCTCTCCTTTTTCACACATACTACTAATCCCTATCATAAATGTTTGGTAGTCCGTATATTTTTAACGTCTCTCAACCACTACGACCCGGAGGCCTAGCTAAGGCCGCCCATCAGCCCGTGGTCCGTGGAGATGGCCACAGGCACACAGGTTCAAGGGATATGGGGCCAACACACAACGTCACCACCCCACCCCGCTCTGGCTAGGCCGCTCCCCCGGGCCTGCCGTGGTCTCCACGGACCTTGTGACAGCCCTCGAGAGCAATAGAGAGCCCGAGACCCACCCGACCGGCCACATGGCACTCACCCGCTTTCTGGAACCCGGGCTGGGCCTCAGGTTGGCCAGGCTGACCTTAGGCAGCGACCGCAGCAGCTGCAGGGCCGCGGGCAAGCCATTCCCGACCATCGCCACTGCTCTCCCAAGGACGACAGCGGCGCTCGGCAGGCAGTGCTGCTTTACGGCAAGAGCCGTAAACCGCGCCTCCAAGCACTGTCGCGCGGCGCCAGAGCCTAGGAGGGCGGGAGCTCGCGGGGGGCGGCTCAAGATGTCGGTGGTGCGTAGCGCGGGGTTGGCTTCTGTCTGATAGCTGCGGGCGGGCGTCGTGCTGCGAGAACGGGGAAGCGCGAGTTAAGCGCCAGGTTGTCTCTCAGCAGACAATGCCAATGACTTAGGTCCCAAACTGGACTTCGTTCTTCACTGTTCGGTTATTTGCACTGCCCTCAGCCCCGTGTTTCAAAGCCTAGCCTTTAAAACCATCAGGCTGCATCTAAACGGGAGTGACTTAGGGCACGCAGCACATCGATCCGCTGGAAGTTACCAGGCAGCTCAGCATGATATTTACTGTTCTGCTACTAAGCAACAGATGAAATGGACATTTGGAAATCGTGTTGCAGAAATTTGTGAGTTACAGGATGAAGTCTGTATTGCTTCTCATTGTGTTCAGAAAGACCAGCTGTGTAGCAATACACATGAAATGCTGATAGGGGAAACCATCTACGTCAATTTCAGCCACTAGGATAGGGGACAACAGTTTAGAGCATGTTCTGCCTTGTAAAGTTCTCTCTACCTTATAAATCGGGTAGAAAAATATTCATATGCAGATAACTCACTGTAAAGAGACATCCAACTCACAAGGCTCTGAAAGATTGACAGTTCAGAAGCTTACAGCGGTTCCTTCAGGATTCTGGAAGCCAAGCCCCTTGCTGTTTGCCTGCAGCGAGCAGGCTGCCCTGTGCCCCACTGCCCTTCTGCTGTTGTGCAACTCCCAGCCGCCCCACGCACGCAGAGCCGCATTGCTCCAGCAGCTCTGAGCAGCGCTGGCAGGGCTGGCAGTTCAGCCGAGGTCAGTCCAGACGCACTGATCAACCGCTTGGCCCAGCTGTCAGCAGGCATCTGGCCCTGCGCGGCAGGAGTTGCATCAGGCCACCTCATGAGAGTTACCTTTACTGAATAAGAAAGACAATCTGGTGACCATCATTGTAGCAGATGTGAACTGGGTACCACACGTTGACAAGAACTAAAGCACAGAGATAAAACATAAAGCCTTATCAAAATAACAATTTGGCAACAGCGGGAGCCCCCTGCCATAGATACTAGATATCAAAACAGCATCACAATCATGGCAAAAGAGGTTGTGTACTTTAAGTTACACAGTTGGTACAAAGACTTCTCCAACATGCATTATGCAGCCATGCTGACAAAAATATTAAGATTGTTGAGCAAAATTTACTTAGTAGAAAACTATCCCTGCCTGGTATGGAACGTGCCAGCAGGATGGATGCGCTTTCACACAACATAGTGCACATTCAGCTGCTGTTTGAGTTGCCAAATAGTGTAGGCAGATACCGCCCAGCAAAATACAGCGAGCAGATCGACTTCCTGGGAGGAAGTATCTGACAAAGATGCATGGAACAGAAGACAGAGGACAAAGCATTTCATTCTGGCAGCAATGTGTTTGGCATACTCAGTCAGAGTTGGTCTGAGTGCTGGGAATGAACAGATGAATAAGAGGCATTCACTCTTTGGCCATAAACCACAACTTAATTCACTGATGCAGGCATCTGATCTGAGAGGGACAAATGAGTTCTGTCCAACAATGTTGCCTGCTGTTTTTTTGCTGTTTTTCCTGCTTCCCATGACTTCATATTTTATATCAATCCATTAAAGAATATTGTAATTTCCTTTTTTTCCCCAAGCCTTTCAAAGCACAAAAACTGATTTTTATAAGAAACATTCCAATGGCAAACATGAACAAATTGTGCTATAGAAGTGCAGTGCAATCTGGCAGATGCTCAGATTTCAAAGTCCATTTGAAAGCTAGTTTTAAAGGCGAAAGACAGCTCAGTCATAGAATCATTAAGGTTGGAAAAGAGACATTTTTGATGCAATCCAGGATGCCATTAGCGCTCTTGGCCACCTGCACACACTGCTGGCTTATGTTCAGCCGAGCATCGACTAACACCCTTTTCCTCCATGCAGGAATCCGTTCGTAATCACTGCAAACCCCAAAGCAGAAGCAACTCTGCTGAACGTGAGGAAACCGGGAGCTGATAACCAGCGCTGCACTTCCCTCAGAGCCGCCAACTCACGGCGACGCTTCCCCCGCCCGCCGCCCCGGTCTCCCGCCAACCCCGCCGCAGCCAATCGGGGCGGGGACGGCGGGAATAGCCCCGCCCCCGGCCGCCGCCCGCCCCGCCTCCCGCCGCTAGCCGTCGTCCCGCGGCCGCCTGGCAGTCCGGTGTATGTGCGGCAACAACATGTCGGCGCCGCTCCCCGCCATCATCCCGGCCGCCAGGAAGGCGACGGCCGCCGTGAGTCCGGGCGGGAAGGGGGCGGGACAGCGCAGGCTTCGGGAACCCTGGCGGGCGGCGGCCCCCGCCCCGCTTTGTTCTCCGCCGGGCCGGGGCTGGGGGCGGCGGCGACGGCGGAGGTCTGGCGGTGACGCCGCGGCGAGGCCGCGCCCGGCTGATGGCGGGCGGAGCGAGGCCCGCCTAGCGCCACAGGTTCCCGGCGCTGGGTCTCGGAGCGGCGCCCGGTACTGGAAAGGTCGCGGTGTCAGCGGGCGGTGCAGCGCGGGCGGGGCGGGGCCCGTGGTGGCGTGGGGCGCTCCGGGTGCCTCCTGGGGGCGGCCGGGAGCTGCAGCCCGGTAACGTCGCCCTGCGGCCCGCGCGGGAGTGAGCGCCGTGCGAGCGGGGCTCTCGCCTTCCTTAAGTCGTCTCATGGCGTGATTTTATTTTTCGTAGGTGATTTTTCTTCACGGATTGGGAGATACCGGGTGTGTATGCCGATCTATTAGTGCCTGCCCGTAGCTGTGAAGAGTTCCGGTGTAAGGTTGCGTGCCTTACAGATGTGAGCTGTGGAAAGTTGTTTAAACTTCGTACTTCACTATATCCCCTCGGCTGACTGCAGTGGTTAATGTCGGATGAAACATCAAGTATATTGGGATGATACTGACAGCTATTTATTTTGAATATCCCAGTGTAAATCCTGAGTACTCAAAAGATCTCTCTTATACTCCCAAACCTGTAGTTTAGTCTGAGTGTGATACTTTGCCATTCAAATTTGGTGGAAGAATTCAGTGCACTTCTAGTGTTTCTTTTCAGAGAGCAGATTCCTATCTGTTGCTCTGCTTGCCTCAACGTAGAGTTTTTCTTTCTGGCCTGGTGCGTTGCCTTTTGCTCCTAGTTGCAGTTAGTTGGCTGCTGCTTCTCCAGCACATGGTAATGAAGTAAGCCTGGGCATGAGTGTATCTAAGCAAACTCCTGGGTAGTTACCCAGTGTCACAGATATCTCTGTCTGGTATGTGATCTTAATGTAAAACCTGGACACTGAACAACTTGAACATAATTTAAGAGTCCATGCACTTGGCAGTGTTCCACAAGGGAAGATATTTGCTCCCACTGGTTGTGCAGACTGTCACCTTTTTTGTATTCCCTCTCTCCCACTTTGCGGGTAGGATGTGGCTGAGGCTGCAATCCCTTCCTGCATCTTGGCTCTGAGGTTATACTCTTTTTCTCTCTTATCTCTACATAAGTGACACTGAGGCCTGTACATGCTTGTAAAAATCTGAAGAAAACGTGCAACACAGAGGATTGTTCTAAAGAGTGAGCGTAGATGTTTATGCAATGCAGTTTTTGAAATTTGTCAAATTAATCTTTACATGTGGCTAAAAGAAAAAAATCTCCAAATTCTTATCGAACTAGTTCTCAGTCATATTTTTCCTTTAGATCCTTACTGGGTCTTTTGTGCCTTATTGCTAATACTCAGCAAGTAAGATCACCTGCTATTTGTTAATAATATATATAAAAGTATTGGTAGGAAGCAGGTTGCCATCTCTAGCCTGAGTTTCAAATGCCTGTGCACTCTCTGTGTTTGAAACCTCCTTAACTTCATGTAGCATGCATTAATGTTTTAGGATGATACTAAAAACAGATAGGTTGTTATGGCTGCTCTGCTGTTGGTCGAGTAAGTTCAGCTGTGTCACTGAGTTTGTTACAGATGTTTTCTCCTTAGAAACACCTCTCTGTTACCCAATGTGCTGAGCGAGTTAGGGATGCTGAATAATGAGAGAAGTCAGGAAATCCAGCGACTGTTGAATGTTTGGTAAAGCAAAGTGCAGGCACAGCCAGCAGTTCTGCACAGATTTGGCTTTGGGTCCAGTTGTGTTCAAGTCTAGCTCAGCCCTGGTGTGAGTCTCTCTGAGCTCTTAATTTAAGTAATGCATTCCAGTTACCTTGTTTGTAGGAAGCTTGATGTCCTGGGAAAATCTTGGTCTCTGTGCATTCATACAGCATATGTTTGAGATTTGAAAAACTGCCTGATTCTGAGAGCATGCAGACTGAGCTGAAGTTAACTTGATTTGATTGGTTTGATTGGGTTGGCTTAGAAGTCCTAGCTTAGAAGTTGGTTTGCTCCTCTCCCACATCAAGAGATGCGCTCAGAAATGAGAAAGCAGCCTGTGGAATAAAGCTGCCTGAACTCTGCGGGAGCAGCATGGTGGACTCTGGGCCAGTGCTGAGTCTGGAAGCAGCATACCTGTATTCATATGTTCTAGTATTGACATGTTAAACCCAGCCAGGTAAAGAGCAGGCTTTAAACAGAGCTGAAGTGGTATTTCTGCAGCTGTGCCACAGCTGTGATAGTCTAGATAAAATTAGATGAAGTGTCCCTGGCTGTACACGTACAACAAATACTCAGAAGCAGGATAAACCTCTTAAATTTAGTGAAGTATTTGTAGCATATTGCACTAGATATAAAATTCTTTTAAAATATTGACCTTATTCAGCATATTTTGTATGTGCTGTATTGTTGCAGCAACATAAACATAGGAGCTAAGCTAGTACAGAAATGACATACAGTTTGTTTTTTGTTAACAGGCATGGATGGTCAGAAGCACTTGCTGGTATCAAAAGCCCCCATGTAAAATACATTTGCCCACACGCGTAAGTTTGTAACTTCTTGTTTCATCTCTTCTGCAGTTAGATATTAAGATACTTGCACAGATGATGAAGTCATGTGGAATTTGGGATGGCTGTGCGCTCTTTTCTAACTAAAAAGACATTTAAAATAATTTTGATTCTATTAAATGTTTTGTTGCTTTTTAGGAACTTTAGGACAAAATTGCATTCATACTTTACTTTTGTTACTAATTCAGGCTGAAAAAAAATTGAAAACCTTTACATATAAAATTAGATTGTTTTGACTTTATGCTTTCACTGGATTGAGGTCTCACCCCCAGTCATTTGTTAAAAGCCATTCTTAACAAGGAGTAATTTTTTGTTTTATTGACCATTAAATATACTTTCCATTATGCACATGCACATCTTAAACGTGTGTGGATAGTAGTTGGAATTTACGTGTCACATATACTGCATTTCAAAGATTCACAGGATTATTCTTTTATCTTCTGCAAATAATGCATTTGGAGCTCTCTGCAATTTGAGAACTAAAGTACTTCTGAGCAGGGCGAGGAGTCAGTACATAATAATAATAATAAATAATAAGTAAATAATACTAGGTATGTCTTAATGCTTTTATTTTAACACAAAATTCAGATTTTCTTCTGCTCTAACAGCAATAAGTAAGCAAGCTTTTCTCTTTGATTGTCCTTTGTCTCCTTTCAGTCTTCCTTGTGGAACTGTGATAAACAAGTGTTATTTAGGAATAGCTACATGGAATATATATATATATATGCCTGTATTGTACATGTGTGTATATATAAAACAACCTGTTAATGTTTTGCTTGCTTTCCAAGCAAAGGTCAGCCCTGAATGACAAATGTGTTTGGAGGGACCGATACCAAGGGAGATTTCTTGAAGAGACGCTACAGGGTAGCTAGTGTTAATTATGGTTTGGAAGAAAAACAGAAATGTAATTAAATGACATAACTGCATCTGCATTATTAAATTTCAGTATGTACCTTACATCAGTGTTGTTCATTCCCTTTCTTAGGCCAGTTATGCCAGTTACTTTAAACATGAACATGGCTATGCCATCATGGTGAGTATTTGTTAAACTGCAAACAATTTGAATCAAAAGATATCTGGAGGTTTGAATTCATTGTTCTTAATTAAAAATCCTGAACAACCTGAATGGCTTCTTTTAATTGGATGGAAGTATCAAAAGCTTTTTGCTTTAGTTTCCTTTTATGTAAAAAGGCTATCAAAGTATACTGCAATTCTCCTTGTATCTGTGGTAATGGTTATTCCTCAGTACTAATCCGCATGTACTAAACAAGAAAAAATAATCTCATTGTACAAGTATAATCTGTAGTCTATGTTGTGTATGAATTTGTAGTCAGCCGTAGTAGAGGTTTGAATATAAATACCATTGCTACCAAGTCAGCAATATTTGGTGCATCAGTAGAATTTAAAATGTCTAGCAACTGTTCTTTAGAATATCCATTCTGAATAGAAAGCAGGAGAAATGTGTTAATTTCAGCGTTCTTAAACCAGTCCTTGGTGATTTTTTTTCAAGTAACATAGATTTGTTTCTTTGAACAGTATTTTAATTTTGTGTGCGTAACTGTTAAATTTAAATTCCTGCTGATGTTTTTGGAGCAAGTATCAAAACTGAGCTGTTTATTCTGCAGTAAATGACAGAAGATAGCAAAGCTCTCAAAAACTTTGTTGACTAGGTCAAGCATTTTACCCACGCGCACAGATTGTTCATGATTTCTTGGAAACTGTGGATAATTGGTATGAAATATGTCAACTAACAAGCATTCTAGTTTGGAAAGTATCTCAATTTTTGCTTTAAAGTGGTAGAATGGATGCTCTAATGAGTAATGCTCTTGTTGATATTTCTGTAAGGTTTGATATCATTGGACTTTCTCCAGATTCGCAGGAAGATGAAGTTGGGATCAAGCAGGCAGCAGAGAATGGTATGTTTAGGAATACTTTTTAGGTCTTCAAAGAACTTCCGTGTATTCTTAAGAACTAGTGATTAATCTGAGAGTCTATTAGATTAACAAAGACAAAATTATTAGGGAAGGTAATATGTATGCACTGCATTGTTGCTGATCTAAATTTAGCTATTGATTTTTTTTTTTTTTAATTTAATGACTAAGTAGGCAGTTCATCAGTGAAAACACTCTATACACTTCAAATCCTCAAAGAGGAAATAGGCAGGGAAGGCAGTATACTTATTTTTGTTCTTCCCTTTTAAGAGCCTCTGGATAGCATAGCAAGTTAGAGCTATATGGGCATTTGTTTGTCATGCTGGATAGTTAGAACATGATACCATTTTCCAGGCAGTGGAGGACTTCCTTGCATGGTTTCCTGGTTGGAAGTGATATAGTGGCACTGGAATTTTTGATTGCGTCCTAGGTTTTTTGATATTTTTTTAATTTATAGCAGACAAGATTTTTCTTTCATGAGCTTTATGTTGGCATCAGGGAGACGGTCTCTCTCCTCTCCTAGACTTTCTACAGAATGGAGTGCATTTAACTACTGGTCTTTGTGTTGCAGTTAAAGCACTGATAGATCAAGAAGTAAAAAATGGAATTCCTTCCAATCGAATTATTCTGGGAGGCTTTTCTCAGGTAAGGTGTGGCTGGAAAGAACCATCTTTTTCTAGGGGGATAGCTTAGCTTTTGTAATGTGGGAAATCCAAACTTGAACAGGTGTTTGTTGCTTCTAATGTTTTGAGGTGTCACTTTCTCTCTGCCTGAACATCCAAGGTCTTTTAGTCTATGTAAATAATTAGTATTCACTGCCAAACGAATGTGGAAAAAAACATTACTAAAACTAGTAGTCTATTTAAAGTTGTTAGTTGTTATGTAGCTTCTGGAGTGTTGTCTGAAAATATTTTTTTTTTTAACATCTTGCCAGCATTTTAATCTAACTTTAATGCGATAGATATTTCATGGTCTGGATTTGTTTGGGAAATATATTTCCTTCATTTGTATTTGTACTTCTAAAATATCCTAATCGACCAATATCGTATGGACCTATTAGGTCAATGCATCAACTCTGCAGTCTATGTTGAAGTGAATTAAAAAATTAAAGTAGTGATGATATTGTCATGAGTGGTACTGCTTTATTTCTTGTCTAGGTTTCAGCTGTCAGTTATGGCACATTTTGTCTTTCACTTGGGAATTGATCACACTGTCTTGGAGGGAAAAAATGCACAGGAAGTGTTCTATAATAATACTGCTTTCAGTATTGGTTCTAAGGAAGAATAAATTGGAATGGAAAAAGTTCTTTAAAGGAGAAACCAAAGATCATGAAACAAGCATTAAAAGAAACATTACCCTCACCATTCTAATACTAATGTGTTTATTTCAGGGTGGTGCTTTATCATTATATACAGCTCTTACAACGCATCAAAAGTTAGCAGGTGTTGTAGCCCTCAGCTGTTGGCTTCCTCTACGGACTTCTTTTGTTCAGGTATTTATTTATTCTTTCTGAAGCAATATTGCACTGGCAGAATGAGGATATCTGAAGATTGTATCTTGTGCAAGAATTAGTAGCTATCATTATTACTGGGTATTAGCTGCAGCTGAATAACTCAGCAATTCTCAGAATAGTGCACTGGGGATTTAAATTTTTGGTAAGTAGGGGAATTGAAGAAGTACTCAGTAGCTAGCTCTGCTTAACGTGACATTCATATGAAATCACATTTTTTAAGAACTGTTCTGAAATTACTGCCAATTTTTTTTTTTTATGCAGGACTTTTTATTCGTTGTTGTTTTTTCCCCCCCTTCAAAATTCACTTTGTCACACCACAGGGAGTAGTGGCCTGGGGTTATTTTCTTTCAGAGATGTTGAAGTCTTATCCCACTTACCGTCTCTTTCTTCTCTTCCCGCCCCGACAGGGTGCTGTCGGTGTCAACAAGGAGATTCCTGTTCTTCAGTGCCATGGGGACTGTGACCCACTCGTTCCTTTAATGTTTGGTTCTCTTACTGTTGAAAAGCTAAAGAGTATGATAAATCCAGCCAATATAACCTTCAGAACTTACTCTGGCATGATGCATAGCTCATGTATTGAGGTAATTTTCTTAATATAAATGTTTTAGCGAAGTATGGTTTTATTTTTTCCTCAGAACAATTATAGGGCTTTTTAATTTTTTTTTTCAATTAAAAGCACACAATGCTACTGACTTATTTTACTGAATAACTTAATGCCTGTCTGAAAAAACATCCAAGAGAAAAGTTTATATGAGTAGTGGGAAATTCCTCAGGGGACTGTATTCTTGGGACTGGCCTGGTTGAGCTATAAAACAATTTTTAAAAAATTTTTTTTCATAATCTGTATTAATCACATTAATAATTACTCTATTGGAAGGCAGATAGAATTCTCACAGCAGCAGTGTAACTTGACATTTCGAGGAGAATTTTCAGTGGTTTTGAATGGAGACCTCAGAAAAATGTGGAAGGAGGATTGACATTAGCCAAGTGGCAGCCTCAAAACATGTGTTTATGGCTCTGGCTCAGCAAACAGTTGAGCTGATTTAATAATGGCTTGCAACTGCCAGAAAAAGGTGAACTAGTTCCTTCTGGTCGTGATGTTGTGGTGCTCTCTTCCTGATCAGAAACTTCTTTGAACCATTTGAATTTGCAAAAATAGTAAAGTTTGCTGGTTAAAGTTTTGCTGCTTTAATGAGTTGAAGCATCTGAACTTGCACAAAATAAATAGTAGGAGTTAGAAATAGAAGAGGCGACAAGGAACAGGTCTTCCACTTGTTTGTAGCAGTAACTTTGTTAACTTGAATTGCGGCATCTCTTGAAGAAAGTCTTTGGGATATTTATGCAGTTTTATGACATTTAGGCAGTAATAACATTGAGTTATCATGCAAATTTGTAAATGTGTGCTCTTTCTTACAACACTTAATACTATGTGATGTATATTTTTTTCATGATTTACATTTTTGGGGCCATAATTTCATGTATTTTCTAAACTTGCTTAAATTTCTATTATCATATGCTCCTATACTGCATTCTGATGAAGGAGCTGATGTAGTGACAAAAATTCTAAAAAATAAATTATTTTTTAATGAGGATTGCTTTTCCGAACTTAAGGAAGGAAGCATCATGAAGGTAAAGCAGTTTGGCTAGGAGCTGCTGGCTTTTCATGCCACTGCTAACTTGTCAAGCTTGAAGTATGGATGAAACTACAGCTTTAGCTATCTACAAATCCAGTCCACCCTCAGCCTGGTGTTGTTCAGATCACACAATTATTATGTAATGGAGAGAGAGAGAGAAGGTGCCCTTTGCTTTTTTTTTTTTTGTATTTTGACCATTTCTAAGTAAAGATACATTTAGTGCCTTGAAGAGTTAACAGCATTGATTTGCTGTATGCAGAGTGATAAAAACATATCAAGTAACTAATTAAACATTCAATATTTGTAGCCCAGCTGCTCATAATGACTGACATTTTGAAACATTTTTTAGTGAATATATTTTAGTAAGGAACTTAACTAATACACACCTTTATCTTTGGACAGGAGATGATGGATATAAAACAATTCATAGACAAACATCTACCTCCCGTTGACTGAAATGATATGTGAGAAGCCTTCTACATGAACACCAGCATCAACCGTGGTAGAATTAATCTTTTCACATGCCTGATAGGAATTGTTACTTCTGTACCTGCAGTGTTACTACTGTGTTGCAAATTTATACTTAGGACAAGGAGTAAATTATACACATATATGAGAAATGATGATCTTTTTAGCATTGATCATCCACTGATGGAATTGAAAAATGATGCAGCTAGGTAGCAATGATAGGATGTAACCTGAATGTAACTATTTAAAGACTTTTAATTGCAGAATTTTAAACTATTTGTACAATCAAAGACAAAACTTATGTGAGCAACATAAATGTGACCGGTTTAGTATACTTGAGACATGATTTGCTCTTAGTACTCACTGAAAATAAATTAAAACATTTTGTTTATGTAATGGATGTATAAAGTACACAACGTGTAAGAAAGTGAGCATATGATTGTAGAATAAATGTTAACTGAGGACAAAGCTTTAAATGTTAAGCATTAATTGTTGCTCCAAATAGGAAGGGCTGTTCTTCTAGAATGAATATTATAGTCAGTAGAAATACTTCCTGTATTTAAAACACCTTGATTTTAACTGTTTTCATACAGGTAGGTACTGCGGAAATTATAAAGGGACTCATTCCTCCTTAGACCATCGTTTGTTGCTGTCCTGCTGCCATTTGTTTTAGATTACTATAAATTTACATCAAATTCTGACTCAAACAGAGTCCTGAAGAAGTGTGTAGGAATAATTTGTTTTGTTTAAAATTCCTATTTTCATATTGAATATTCTTCTTGCACTTCAGAATTGTAGCTTTCATTTATGTAGAAATGTTGATGATGTATTTTACATGAGCTATTCCAGCATATAGTTTTGACTTTTCTGTCTGCTTTGGAGCAACTAAATGAAAACAGTGCAGCTGTGTAGTTTTTAGTATTGTGTATTGTTGAAGCCTCATCTGTAACGTGTTCTTACTGTCTACTACTTTCTTTACTTTATATTGACACTTGAGATTTTTCGGGAAAAGAACACAATTTTATTTTCAATTATATGATTTTACTTTTCCCTAGATTGTTGCAGCCTAAAAATATGGTGACCTACTATTGGGGGAAAAAGAATCTTCAAGATACAAAATGTCTCTTCTTTCAGAAGCTTACAATTCTAGAGTGCACTGGATTACAGGAATCAATGCATGCTCAACAGCTTTCTTTTTTTTTTTTCTTTTGTAATTTACTTTCTGAAATAGCTGTTTTTTAGACTTTATCGGCCATCACCACATGAGGAACGTTTAAAAAATACGCTATGGTTTTTACTGCATAATATGCTGCGTAACATTGTTCTATACTAAAATATGTTTGCAAGCAAAGAATGTTCCTGTCTTGGATGCATCTGTGATGATCTGTTTTGTCAGCATTGTGATTCATACCGACATAAAAGGTACTTACTCCTCAGCCAGATTAATCAGTGGTCCTCTTACAGTACATTTGGATTTATATCAGAGGCATCTGCCAGTACAAATGTATAAATCAGGAACCACCGTCTTCAATATAGCTGCTGCCAGAAATCTGACACGTTCACCTTGTCTGAGTTCTCAGGTTTTAGTGCTTTTCTTCGTATCTATTGCACTTCATTTTTAGGAGGCCAATTTTCTTTTCAAATCCATTCTCTCTGGATTATTAAATATATCTTAAGATTTAAAATTTAAAAAAAATATTTATTTTCTAAATGGTGTTGAGACAATTCTAGAAATTCTGTCTCTGGCTGAGAAGAGTATTAACTTCAAAGTTTAATTAGTCTTTTTACTTGGTCACTCTGTTCTATGTATTTGCTAATTTGTCTTTCAGCTAATTTCTTTCACAGAAGGAACCGTAATCTTATTGCAGTTGTGCCAATGTTCTGTTGAGAAAATAGTATTTTCTAGCTTGGAGTCATTCCCAAATTGCATTAGCTAATTTTGCAGTCCTGCTGAATTGCGAACTTGGTAACCAAGCGATATATTTCCCCTACTTTTCAGATTGATTCTCATTCCTCTATGTCTAAATTATGCCCTGAATATTGGCATGTTTCCATAGTTCTACATGAGCTTCTGATTTTGTCTTAACTGTTTTCTTGTCCTGTTTGTAAGTTGTTCAGTAACCCTGTTCAGCTGCTCTTGTTCATCTTCTAATTGACTGTCTACTTGTTGGACGTATTTTTTTCTTCTGCTGGGATAATTTAAAGAAATATTTGTAAAATGCTAAAGTGAAATCACTCTTAGCTTTATTCTGTTTTATCTTAACACTTTTCTCAATCTGAGGCTCTGTGTTCATAGGTTGCAGTCAGTTTCTAGTACTTCTGCATTTTCAGCTGTCAGCTTCAACTCTTTTCTCCGTGATGCTTTCAAATGTTCTTCTATAACTTCTTTTTATGGTAATTGCATTCAAATACCCAGCTATCATAACAAGATTTTTGTTATACTGTTGTTTTGCTGCTTACTTAAACCACAAAGAGCTGTGTTGCCAAAGTGAATGTAAGTGAATGTCATGACTTATTAGAATTTCTGTCCTCTAAGAAGAGTCCTTCCTCACTTTTATGTTGCAGGGGAAGATGAGTATGTTGTAGTTAGAAATTCCTAAATAGTTCAGAAGCTAGAGAAAACTTAGTGGATGTATTTGAACTCCTTCTCTTCTCCTGTCTCTTCCCATAGTACAGTGCCTGAGCTCCTGGCTTTTTTTTTTTTTAAACTTCCCAGCTACTTGGAAAGCTGTGTGTGATCTTGTACCTGAAGTTATTCACTGCCTGATGTGATTTGATGTTAGGATTGTTGTCACAACTGGTGTGTATGTTTAGGCTTAAAGACATCTTGGCCCAATGTGTTTATTTCTACAATTTCCTATTAAAATGCACATGATGGGCTGTCAGTGTTCCAAGTATGAAGATCCTATTCTCAATTTAAATTCTACAATTTAAAAATGGCCAATAATTAATTTTATTTTTGCAGTATTAAACTTCCCCTAAAGGGTATGATGTCTATCAAACTTGTTAAAGCATTGATATGAAAGTGTCAGTTTTTTAGGGGATTTCTATCTCCCTACAACATTTTAATTTCAGCTGGTACGTACATTCAGCTGCAGTTTTGTGCAGTCAGAAGTCTGATTTCTTGTTAGAATATGTTGCTCATTTTTTAAATGCATCGAGTTATGTATTATCAGCCAAGTCTTTCTTCTTGAAGTGAAACTGTGGTCAGGGCTGTATGCACTGGTCTCTTCTTCCTGCCTTGTGTGATTACAACACAGTAGATTGGTTAAAAAAAAAAAAAGTACTGTATACTGTAACTGATAATAGAATTGTTAATTGAAACATGTTCTCTCTGATGGGGTACACTGAACTTCATTGAAGTTATTAGGATGCATCTTTTATGTAGGGGTGCTATTTATGTTAACAGATGTGACTAAGAACAAACTTGAAGATGTTAATGAAGCCATATGTGCAAGGCCTGCGTATCTTAAGTTTTTATAAAGAAATACTGAATGCTTGCTCTTTATGTTATGAAGTATAAGCCATTTAAACACTGAAGATGTAATTTAGTTAGTTTGCTCATTTATGACAAGGAATCTTGACTTGGAAAATTACTTCTTTAGTAGGGAAAATGTTAAATCTTCCAGTTGTTATCATTTGTGGAATAAATATCAGTCGGTGTTTGGGCGAGTGCTCACAACTTTTTCCATGCGTAGCATACCTGAAATAAGTTGAGCTTTCATGTGCTATCAGACAGCCACTTCAGAGGCCTCTTGCAGATGTACTGCATAGTAGTGTGTGAGTGATTCTATAATACAAAAGCATGATGATTTGTAGTTATCAAAAGCAAAAAGAATACTAGTTTATGATTTGCTACCTTGTTGAGAAAATGTGATTGTGAGAGAATGATTTTATCTTTCATATTCTAGGTTAACTTTTATTTAGCTTGCCAAAACGTATCTTTTTTTAGTACTCTTACTGTAGGATACTAAATAGCAAAATCTTGTCACTGTGTACTGTTAGACCCTTCTGTGAGGGTTCTGTAGTGTCAGGGAAGCCTTTGAAGTTATGTTAGGTTTAGCGTACATAATACTTAGTATCTTTGTTGAGGAAGCAGGTTTGTGGTTGGAGTTGGGGTTATACGTTCTTCAGGTTAACTAATATTTGAAGCCAATTGGTGGTATATGCAGTATGAGGCAATCTCAACAGAAAACATGGAGATCACCTGGGAAGAAATGCTGTGCAGTGTTTGTCTGAAGAAACTTGAGAGGAAGTAGGGCCTTCATGTGGTAAAAGTAGACCTTCACCTGCCAACAGTTTAATTAAACTAAAAGTCTGCTTGGCTGCATAGGCTGATGTCTAGAAGGTAGTGGAGTATGTTTATGAGGCTAATAAATGTATGCAAATGCATATTAGATGCAGTGCTATATGTGGATATACAATGGCAACGTGAGAATATAGCTAGTAACAATAAAGATGCAACAATATACAAAGTAATTTGTCAGTTCATATTTATGGAAAACTTTTGGAATAGTTTTCAATGTCCATTTATTTTAGCCTTGGCATCCTTTTCTGTAGTTAAGTAATCATGAGGGAAAAAAAGTTGCCTAGAATTAGCATAATAGTAAAAAACAAAAACAAAACAAAAAAAAAACTTTGTAATTGGAAGCTGAGAGGAGTGGCTGACACCAGAAGGCTGCACTGCCATTCAGTGACACCTGGACAGGCTGGAGAGTTGGGCAGAGAGGAACCTATTAGGTTCAACAAGAGCAAGTGTAGAGTCTTGCACCTGGGGAGGAATAGCCACATGCATCAGTACAGGTTAGGGGCTGACCTGCTGGAGGGGAGCTCTGAGAAAGACCTGGGTGTTCTGGTGGACAACAGGTTGACCACGTTTATAAGTAATCAAAAGGGTGGGTGTCAAGAGAATGGGGCCAGGCTCTTTTCAGTGCTGCCCAGCACCAGGACAAGAGGAAATGGGCACAAACTGGAATACAGGAAGTTTCATGTGAACGTGAGAAAGCACTTATTTACTGGGAGGGTGACGGAGCACTCTGGAACAGGCTGCCCAGAGAGGTTGCGGGGTCTGCCTCTCTGGAGATACTCAGAATCCGCTTGGATGCTTTCCTGTTCAACCTACTGTAGGGAACCTGCTTTAGCAAGGACGTTGGACTAGATGGTCTCCAGAGGTCTCTTCTAACCCCTACAATTCTGTGTAATACTGTACTAAACTTAATCCAATACGGTATGAGACCACTGGTGTGGTAAATGAAGAAGGTGACAGTGTTTTCAGAACGTCAACACATTAGTTTGCGAATGGGATTCTCTGAAGAAGAAGAATACGTGTAGAAGAAAAGATTTCTTTTTTGTTTGTTTGCCACGCTCATGTTACCGCCATTTGCCTTTGGGACAACAGGTTTTATTAATTCTCTTTGAGTGAAATGTGCCTTTGATGTTACTCATTAAAACTGATTTAATTGAAGTGCTCGCATAATTTAATTGACATGCACAAAATAAATCAGTAAATAATGGCTTTCTTTTAGCTCTAGTTACTGGAAAAGAGCAACACATTGCCTCCTTTTATCTCTGTAAAAAAAAACTCCTGGCCAGTTTGCAGAGGTATAGTCAACTTTACTTCAGGCATCAAAGTGTGAGATTTAGCTCTTCTGTGTAGACAAGGTAACTTTCCCTCGGGGCAGTTGAACATTTTTTTAAAGGCTTCTTGTGCACGTTAACAAAGGGAGATGATGGACTTTAAAAGTCAGAGTTTGAATGTTCATTGGTTGTGAATGTGAGCAAACTCTTGAATTAGCTTATCCTTGAAATGATTTGCTAAGTAGTGCTTACAATGATTCGGGGGTAGGGTGAAAAGACTTTAAAAGACTTGAGTATCTTGAGTCTCTGGAATAGAGAGCAGGGCTCATCTGAGTGACAGTCTAATAACAACACCTTAAAAATACATTTCAGGTTTTCTTAAATATTTTACATTTTCGTGTATAAATGCCTCAAATTACTCACTTCATTTGGAAAAGTGAGAATAGAATAGAATGATACTGCTAGACCAAGTGTCATTTTTAAATTCAGGTGCTAACTTCAGGTCATACCATTATAATCTACAGCTTGTACAAGGAAATGAAGGATCCTATCTGCTGAAGAACCATAAAAACAGCTCCCATTTGATACAGCTCCCCTGATGTGTCTAATCTCGGACTAATCTTTCTTTCCCCGTGCAGAGCAAGGATCTGTTGGCTGTTATAGACCTGTTACAATTGTTTTGATAGACTTAAGCCATTGTTTGAATGTTAAGAAGATTTCGTCTGCGTTTTTGAACGTTTTCCATGTATTTCCAAAGAATAAGGTATTTATGTTCTTATAAAATGTATTTGATGACTTCATTTCAGAACTTAAAAGTGTTCAAACTAAGCATACTGACAGATTGGAGATTCTAGTTCCCCTAGAATTATCCCTGACCTAATTTGCACCTACTGTAGAACACAGATGAACTTGCTTAATGTACAGCGCAGCAAAAGCTCTCGGCTTGTAGCACACTGTGTGCTGCTTTTATCATTGATTTGGTAGTGAGAAAAACAGTGATAAATTTCATTTCAGGTTAACATGAAATTTAACCTGAATCCATCATTACTAGCTCAAGGTTACTGCCTCTAGACAAAATTGTCCAAACCTGAACTGTCACAGTCCTTTAAATGTTGTGAAGATCGTTTTCAAAATCTGTCAGTAAAGGAAAGGAAAAACTACCCTAGTTTTCTTGTTTGAGCACGTAACAAAGGAAAAAGCTTTAAGGTTTCTTTATGCTTGTCCTGTTCATGGGCTAGATCTACCATCTGGGAAGATCCCATCCAGCTCCCAAATACATTTTATCACTTCTACTGTCTGTGTGTGTCTAGGCCTTTCAATGGCAGATGCTGCAAGCATCATGTGCACTGAGCACTGTGCAGAAGTACCTTAAAAGCACCCGTCTCTATGTGGCTTCAGAACTGAAGACAGTCTTGTTGCCAAGCACACGACACTTAGCTGCAGTGGCTGTGCTCCTTGTTCTCACTGTTTTCCTTAGTGTCTTTTCAAGGACAATGCCCATCTTACCTCTTCTCCAAAATGTTCGTATTTTCCTGTCCTTGGTTTACAACACAGGCATCTGCAGCATTACAGGCTTACTAATAATAGAGCCCAGAGGCATCCATGAACGCCCTCCTGAATCTTAGCAGGGGATAATCTGCATGTCATCTTTATGTAACCTGCAGATATACCGACTGCTTTCTTGAAGTAAATGCTGGTGTTACAGTGAAAATAGTTAAATGATGCTGGTTTGTTTGTTTTTCTCTCCCAACGACAACAAAATTAAGGGAAACAAATTTGTGGACAAGTTAACTGATGGTGCGTATTATAGACTTACATCAAACTTCATCAATATATATCCCAACTGAACACAGACAAGGCTTGGGCTAGTGTGAAGACCAGGAGGCATTTAGCACCCCGCAGCGTAATATGGGGCTAAGGTAAAGGTTTCTGCCATGTCCCTGTTGCTGTTGTACTGGATCTAAGTCCTGAACCTCTTCTAAAATTGCAATCTGAAATCCTCCGTGACACACTCTTTGTAGACAGGCTTTCTGAAAGACCTTTCTGGCTTCAGGGAAGAAGGGATTTCCTCTCAGCTTAAAGCAAAGTGCTGTTACTGACAGCTGAGGGAAAGCTTGAAAATATAAAATGACGGAATGATTCCTGGCGGCATGCTGGGAGGCCGGGCTGTAACGCTGCGTGGAAGATGCGTTTCTCTCAGGGCTGACGAGTACCGCGAGCTAGGAGAGGATAACGCAGCGAGGAGCTCATTTAATTGCACTTTGTTCTGTCTGGCAGCTACGGCCGTGCCCTCAGCGCTATTTCCCTCTCGCTTACAGGCGCTGAGGCGTTTTGGAGCGCTGTTGCCCCGCCCTGCCTGCTGTCGGCGCGCCGCAGCGCTGCCTGTGGCTCCTGCGGCCGGCGCTCGGCGGGCGCTGCCTGGCGCC